>NC_045447.1:102475516-102621765 GCF_002776525.5 Piliocolobus tephrosceles
ATTTATTTATTTATTTATTTATTTATTTATTTATTTATTTATTTATTGTTGAGATGGATTCTCTCTCTGTCGCCCATACTGGAGTGCAGTGGCGTGATCTTGGCTCACTGCAACCTCTGCCTCCCAGGTTCAAGTGTTTCTCCTGCCTCAGCCTCCCGAGTAGCTGGGACTACAAGCACGTGCCACCATGCCAGGCTAGTTTTTTGTATTTTTAGTAGAGACAGGGTTTCACCGTGTTAGCCAGGATGGTCTTGATCTCCTGACCTCATGATCCACTCACCTCGGCCTCCCAAAGTGTTGGGATTACAGGTGTGAGCCATCGTGCCCGGCTGCAAGGTGTTTATTAAAAGGATTCCTGCCTATTAATGAGACCTATTATTCACACTTTTATTTCAAAACTTGTTGTTTTCCTTTTTATGTTTCCTAATTGTTAAGAAATGGTTTTATTTCTCAATTTGAGACATCTTTCTCAACCACAGTGTTTCTCTTTTTGATATTGATAATTAACTATTTTTTAGCCTATATTTAATGTTGGAAGGCAAATACTATGTCCCAGCCTATACTCTAGAAAATGATGATGGTAAACTTCATCTTTTCACATTTATTCATTACCAGTTATCATTTGGATGCTGCTTTACAGTTCAGATCTTATAACTTCACTTACTCCTCATAAGGATCTCATAAATGGCCATTATTATTATTATTATTATTATTTCCTTGAGGGCTCAAGAGCTGATAAGTAATTTGTCCCCAAACCATATAGCTGGCCCCCAAGCCCAGAATTACAGACTTGTGTCCATCTCACTCAGCCAGTGTCCCCAAGAACAACCTGCAACTGTCTGCATCAGAACCACCGGGGGTGCTGACTAAGGAAAGATGCGTGTTTACCACTCTACCTGCCTCAGTTACAAAGGACCGCCACTCCCATAACTTCAGATCTCCAGGGAGGGGGTTGGAGGAGGCTTTTTAAAACCTTCACCTCATTTATTTACTTGAAGTATGCAAAACAGTAGAGAGAACAATACAATCAAGTGCGTTGTACCTAGAAAACTGCCAGATTTACCAAATACAAATGCAGGGCATTCAGTTAAGTTTGAATTTCAGGTAAAAAATGGATGACTTTTTAATAAAAATATAATGTCACATGGGACATACTTACACCGAAATATCACTGTTTTCCAGGCCATCCTATTTTCACCCTCACTCTGCTCCCTCCCCAATCTTGGCTTATTTTGAAGCCAATCTCAAAATTCCTAGCATTTCATCTTAAACATGTCAGAATATCGCTCTAAAATATATGACAATTTATTTATTTATTTATTTATTTATTTATTTATTATTATTTTTTGAAACAGAGTCTCGCTCTGTCCCCTAGGCTGGAGTGCAGTGGCACGATCTTGCCTCACTGCAAGCTCTGCCTCCCCAGTTCACGCCATTCTCCTGCCTCAGCCTCCCGAGTAGCTGGGACAACAGGTGCCCACCACCATGCCCGGCTAATTTTTTGTATTTTTAGTAGAGACGGAGTTTCACCGTGTTAGCCAAGATGGTCTCGATCTCCTAACCTCATGATCCACCCGCCTCGGCCTCCCAAAGTGCTGGGATTACAGGCGTGAGCCACTGTGCCCGGCCGACAATTTTTTTTTTGTTTTTTTGAGATGGAGTCTCGCTCTGTCGCCTGGGCTGGAGTGCAGTGGCCGGATCTCAGCTCACTGCAAGCTCCGCCTCCCGGGTTTACGCCATTCTCCTGCCTCAGCCTCCGGAGTAGCTGGGACTACAGGCGCCCGCCACCTTGCCTGGTTAGTTTTTTGTATTTTTTAGTAGAGACGGGGTTTCACCGTGTTAGCCAGGATGGTCTCGATCTCCTGACCTCATGATCCACCCACCTCGGCCTCAAGAAACACAAACACAATACCATTATTGCACCTGAAAAACATAACAATAATTCCTTAATACCATCAAAATCTAGTCAATGTCTAGTTATCTGGATAAAATAAAACGGTATTTTATAGGTTGTTTGTTGAATCAAAATCCAAATAAGATTTTGTAAATCTATAGTTCTCCTTTCTGCCTGTCTCTGCATACACTTGTTGAGACAATAGGTCGTTCATCCTCTCAGGATAGAGTAGCTCTCAGTTTGAATCATGCTTTCTTTTACATTTTGTGTACAGGTGTTGTCATTATCATGTTCATCTTTCCTGTGTATTTCCTGTTAGTTGGTAGTTAGATCCAATTACATAGATCTAGCTAGATCTAGAGGCTTCATCTCCTTCAGGTTTCAATTTTTATCGAGAGTATAACCTAGGGGGGTTGTGTCCATTTAGCAAGAGGCACAGAATGACTGGTTGTCTCTTTTTTGGAGATTAGCAACTGTTGATAATCAATACCTACAGTCATAATTCTTTAGGTGATCCTGATACATAGTGGGAATAAAAACCATTGCACTTTTCCACATTGCTCAGAGCGGGGTGGCCATGCCAATTGCTTTTTTTTTTTTTTTTAAATTTTTTTAATGAGCAGCTTCCATGCTAAGAGGAACTATCTCTGGTCCACAGCCTCACAGAGTTTCCAGAATCAAGTATACACCCTCCATATTTCCTGAGCCCAGCTTTCTCCTGGAGCATTGGCAATAACAGACTCCCTTACTCCTTGCAGAACTGTCCAGATGGTTCACAGCCAGATGTTGAATGGATTTCTCTTTGAATGGATTTCTCCTCGAATGACGGGGGATTCCTTCTAGTTCAGCATTCTGTTTTATTCAGATGCTCAGTTGACACCTCTCCTCGTAGTGTGTGGTAAACACTTATGAGCCCTCCCTAGCTGTTGAGTGATAACTACATAACCTACGGGCTGGAGTTGGGTTGGCCCAAGGACAAAACTGCTGGATGAGTCACAGTGGGGCCTTATCTTAAATGTGTCCCCAAAAAAAGAGAAGAAATGAGGACAGGCAGAAACTGTGTGAGTGGGATGGAGACAGGGCACAGCTGAGGGGCAAAGGCGGCAGGCAGTGAGAAGCAACACGAGAGGGATGAAAGAAGACAATTATCCAGAAGACTTTTTGGCCTATTTTCTTATGTGTGGGTAAAACACAACAAGTGGGGCTGGCAAAACAATATTGCCACTGTAAACAGGACTCTGCCTCCGTGTGTAGGCACAAGGAACCAGATCGCATGTTCTATCTGCCAACAGGAGGCCCCCTCCTCAGGCTCCTGCCATCTCTGCATTTTTGGAGAGTCCTTGGAATAAGCTGCCTGGGAAACAGGAGGCTTTGGCAGACCAGAGCCGGATGGCTGCTGATCAAAGGGGACTTGTGAAGCTACATCTTGTGTGTTATCCTCACTGTGAAGGTCATGGCAGGTTGGACCCAGGACTAAACTGCCCAGGACAATAGAGGAGACTTTATAAAATGTGTGGGTGGGCCAGGTGCAGTGGCTCACGCCTGTAATACCAGCACTTTGGGAGGCCAAGGTGGGTGGATCACAAGATCAGGAGTTCAAGACCAGCCTGGCTAAGAGGGTAAAACCCCGTCTCTACTAAAAATACAAAAAATTAGCCAGGCGTGGTGGTGGGCTCCTGTAATCCCAGCTACTTGGGAGGGTGAGGCAGAGAATTGCTTGAACCTGGGAGGTTGCGGTGAGCTGAGATTGCTCCATTACACTCCAGCCTGGGCAACAAGAGTGAAACTCCATCTCAAAATAAATAAATAAAACACACACACACACACACACACACACACACACACACACACTCTTAAAACGTGTGGGTGAAGGAGGAGTGCATCCAGGGGCAGCTGCTGCAAGGGAAGAGTGGAGGGGAAGACCCCAGTCACTGGCCTAGCAAGTCCAGCTTCCTTCTGCTGTGTGGTCTGCAAGATGCACTCTCCTTTTTAAATCCCAGCAAAACACCCGTCCCTTTCTAGCATGGTTGGGCTGGCTCATTCTTGTTTGGAGGATGAGACCCAGGCTGCCACTGGATTTACAGTGGGCCTGGGGGCAGGAAGAGGCTAGCCCTATTGTCACAAACGGACAAGAGCATAAAGAGGAATGAACGGCCACCAACAGGGAACAATGTTTATGTGCGGGTGGTTTCCATCAAAAGGTAGCTTCACGGGGCAATGCCTGCACAGAGGTACCTAATTAGGGATTCCGAGGACTTTTGTGTTTTCAAATTAGACTCAGAGAACAAACCGATGACTCTGAACACAACTGACTGCTTTGCTGACACAACAAATAATGGCTTGAATAGTAAAAATTCCAAACCAGGTCTGTGGCCAACCTTTTTATAACAAAAAGATGACTCAAGTTTGGAAATAGTCACAGCGTCAGTTGTCTGATTGATGGCTGAAGAATGGGAGACAGCAAGGGGTCCTTCCCACGCTATTTTCCTCTTTACTTTTCCCTAATTCTTTTCTTTTTCTCTCCCAAATAGGAGATTTGCTGTGCTTGATATTTTTACAAAGGAAGAAAATGGAGGAGGAGGGAGAGCTTCAAAGGGGCCACTGTCAGTTCACACCCCCATCCTGACCCACAGCCCTATTGGTCTCTCCTCAAAGCCTTTTCTCATTTCCATAGGAGGTTGTTTCTCTTCCCCATAAGGGGCTTTTCCTGCTACAACTAAAAGCAAAGGTCGCACGTTCACCACATTCTCCAGCGAGCTGCCAGTGACCAGAGTCCTCTGTGCGGCTCCTGGAGGAGGCAGGACTGGCCTGTGGTCATGGACCCGGACCGCTCCCCAGGCTAAAGAGGCAGTGTGGGAGGGCAGTCACTGGCCTGTGTAGATAGCAGTGGTGGGGAGAGACTTTCCCTCCCGTGGGGGAGTAAAGGGGGATTTGGTTTGAATCACCTCCTCCCCACTCAGTTGGCGAGGGAGGGATTCCCTGCACTGGGTTAGGCAGATGGGTGAACGCAGCTCACCCAGTGCTGGGCAGGTCAGATGGACAGTGTGTAGAATCAAGCCCAGGGGGGTGAAGGATGCCACAGGCCATGTGGGGTCACATGGGGGCTGCGTTGGGAACAGCATGAGCAGCCAGGGGCTGTGGGGGGCAAGCTCCAGAGTAACAAGAAGGGGAGCTGCCTCTTGCTTCCAGGGTGAGGTTGTGATTGGTTTTTGTAATAATTCTTCAGACTGGCAGAGAACCAAAACCTGCTATTTAGGGGTAGGTAGTTCACCTGCCATTTGATGAGAGGGTTGTTTGGCTGAGAGGTCTTATCCATGGGACCAGAGAGAAAAGAAGAACTTGCAGTTAGGCCATTTGAGGACCTCCCAATTTTGAAAGAGGTCAAGTCAGCACAAAAACCTTAATTTCAAGCCTTGCACCACAAATACCTCTAGAAAGAAGTCACTAGTAGTAATGGGGGCACTTGCCAGGAGGGAAGCTGGACGCCTCACTGCTGACCTGGAGACTAGTGGCCGGTGAGTCCTCAGGCCCTGCCGGAGCTGCCGTCCTGGGAGGATGCAGACAAGGAGCCTCGGGGAGCTTGAGTGCTGTCGCTGTGCAGCTCTGCACTGCTCTCAGAAAGCGCAGAAGAGGCCCCAGTGGTTCCTGTCACCTCACGTGAAGGGACACAGAAGTCAGCAGAGCACCATAGGTCAGGGGACTGCCCAGTGGCCAGAGCAAGTCACAGCCCAACCAACGTGGAATAAGACTGAAGAGAGATGTGAGTGTCCCCGAGGGGGCCTGGTCCTCAGTGACTGCGGGTCAGGATGGCATGGATGGTTTGTATCATGCAAGGGCTCCATGCAGATCCTAGCAGCAGATGCAAATGTACCAGCTTGAATCGTAGATCTTATTTTTCTTTTGCATATCATGAAGTCCAGGGGCACGTTGCTCAGGGTAAGAGTGTGGCTCCAGGATGTTGGCAGAGAGCCCCAAGATGGCTGAACCATTTCTGCGGCCCATGCACCCTCAAAGAAGGAGGAAACGGCAAAGGGCAAAGGCCAGTGCCAGCAGAAGGCTCCTTTGTAATAACAAGAGGCAAAATAGTCATAGAATTCCCATACATACTATTGGTCACACATAGTCACATGGCTGCTCTTATCTGCAAAGAAGGCTGGGAAATACTGTTTTAAGTTCATACACTGCTAACTCCTACAGGAATAAGGTTCTGAAATTAAGGAAGAAGGAGAACAAGATGTATGCAGAGCTGCAACTAGGTCTTTGCCAGCGGGGAGAAACGCTGCTGGGTGGCGCTCAGAGTAACAGGATGCTGACAGCAAGGAGAACATTCCTCCCTATTCACCAGCCCTGCAGGGGTTGCAGGTACAAGGAGAGAGGGATCCACAGAGGAACCTAGGTATGGTAATTGACCTCTATTTCAGATGGAATAAGAGAGGAAATGGTGACCATCTTGGAACGTGGGATGACATCACCTCCTCTTCTGCGGTGTTGGGAATGACTTGTGGGGTGCAGCCACCAACTGAATAGTGAACAGGGAGCTTCTACCAATGGCTAACCCCCTCAATTTCCAGAGTACCAGGGAGCAAATGGCCTCACAAAGCCCCTGAAAACTCGTGCCTGGAAATACAGAAAGTGGTAGTTTTATGCCAACATCAAATCAAGCAAATTGAGAGTTATGATTAGATAAGAGAAATGGTGGGGTCTAATTCACACACTATCACATGCCACCACATCTTGCATGTGGATACAGCAAACAGGTTTTGTAGACTGAGACTGACTGGTGGTAGCACCCAATGTTTGTGCTCTGAATACTGCATATAATGTTGTGCAATCATTTCTGCTAACGCTCCAAACAAAACTTTGTAATAAGACGGCTTGTGCGTATGTTATACACTACAGAAACGCTGGAAAGGTGGAGGTGAGGAGATATGGGGAACTTGGACATATTTCATTGAAATAATTACCTGGGAGAATAAAAATCTGTAACAATTGTGATGTTGTAAGATTAATTAGTCAACTCCCCACCCCCCACATCTGAGTGGTTTTGCCTCTGGGATTCTATTAGCACCAGGAGGCCCAAGGCGTCTTCTCCATCTAAAGTGAGCAAAAAACCTAACAGAGATGTGCTGCCCGCTAGAAAAAGACTATGAAACAAACATCCTGGAAACTCAAACAAGTAAATAATACTAAAAGTACAACGAGTGGTATGTTTTTTCTGTTCATCCCCAGATCTTTCTTAAGAAACAAAAGAAAAAAAACACACCGACAAATGAGATCAAGTACAACCCTACGGTTTAGAAGTTGCTGAAAGGGGTCGTCGCTGAACAGTTCTGAATGCTCTGAATAGGTACCCAGACTGGATGAGCACAGCGTGAAGTAGCCCATCAGGCTCAACCTGCCCCAAAGGGTGGGGTTCCAAGGGTCCCGTGGCTATGTTGCTCGGGGACTGACCACTCACTGCACCTGATGCTGGTGAGTCTCAGGAGGTAAGGACAGACACTGAAAGGTGGGAGTGGGCAGAGGGGAAATGGGTGGTCCTGGGAAAGCCAGGCGTATGATCACCCTGGATGTTTCTGAATCCTGGTTTTCAGTTCCATCTCAGTAACTCAACACATCCACATGATGTCCACAGAACCTCCCGTTTTGTCAGAGGGCTGCCTGTCTCTGCTCTTGTGTCTTCACCAACATGGCAAAGCTGCCTTCCAGGCCCAACTGAGCAGGTTCTTAGGGGGTCTCCCGTCTTACCATGGGTGATGCTTCCTTCCATTCAAATTAATTTGCATATCTGAACTATAGTTAAAATCCTCTGAACCTAAATCCACTTGTGCATGTGGGCATGCGTGCTTTCTCTCCCCCTCTCTCTTTTTACCCCTTGGTCTGACCTCCCTCTAGTGGGGTCAAACATGTCTTTGGAAAGTCCAGTGAAGCCCTGCCCTGACTTGTTCTCTTTCATATCTGAGTGACATCAGCTAATGACATTTCAGATAAATGGATGGCTTCTCAGCAGAAGGGTGGCATTCTGTGTGAGCTTGAGCTGAAGTATGAGGATGAAATACTTCGTGAAGGACGGCATACTTGGCTAGCTTCTAGTTTTCTTCTCCAAACTGACAGGCTTGGCTAAGCTCCTGTGAGAGCCTGTCTTAAAGGCAAAGGAAAAAGGGTGGTGTACAGAAAGTGTGGCTGCAGAGTGGCCCCCTCACACGTGACAGGTCAGCAATGCACATGGAGAAACGTGCCTGCACTTAATAGCAATTTGTTTTCAAAATTGAAAAGGAGTTTATATGTAGTTGGTCCATATGGAAACTTCAGAACTTGCTGCAGTCTTCCTAATTCTGTATTTTTAACTCAGGCTGATAGTAATCAAGCATCTGTCTCTGCGGGCTGTTTGCATACACACCCCAGCCCTGTGCTGCAGCAGCAGCAGTCAGCCCCCTCTTCTAGGCTCTTTCTTTCTTTTATCCAAAGAGAAAGTTGTGGCTGTCAGTGAATGGGAAGGTAGCTTCCTACTCCGAGAGCCAGGTAGGAAATGGAGCTCACCTTTCTGATAGCGTGCTGGGGAAGGGCTAGGAAACATTTCCTACATTTTGTGGAATGTTGTTTATATTTGTTGCCCCCATTTTTTTCTCTATCTTTTACACCAACTCCATCTGAGCTTTGTCTCCACCTCGTCACCAGACTCTTCTTGTCAAGGTTATCTGAGATCTCCACTTTGCTGAATCCAGCGTCCAAGTCCTGGTTGCCATGGGCTTGACCTGTCACATCGTATGATGGAGCTGACTGCTCTGTGCCTGAGGCACTCCTCCCTTTTTCCTGTGCATAGCTCTTCTCTCTCATGGGCCACTCTTGAATGGTCCAGAGCTTGCCCTCAGAGGGTTATTTTTCTCCTCTATTCACCCTCACTCCCTCATTCCAGTCTCACAGCTTTTCACACCAACTGTATGCTGATGATGCTCAAAGCTTTATTTCCAGCCCAACTTCTCTACTAAACTTCCTCCTCAATGGCTTCTCCAGGAAGTCTGCCAGGGGCCTCAAGCTTAGTCCATCCAGACAGATCCCACTTACCCATCTGATTATCCTGCAGTGCCATCATCTTGGAAATTGCTACTCCCTCCTTCCAGTAACCAAGGCAAACACACAGCAAGGCTTGTCCTTTCTCTCATATCCCACCACCAAAGCATTAGCAAAGTCTTTGAGTCTACCTTGAAAATATACACAGAATCTAACCAGTTGTCACCACCTGCACGTCAACACCCTGGTCCAAGGCACCACCACCTTTTGCTGGGATTATTTCTACAGCTCCTAATTGGCATCCCAATTCCTGCCATAGCCCTCCCATAGACCATTTTCAATACAGCCTCCAAAGACAATCTTTTAAAGCCTAAGTCAGACCATATAATCTCCTCCCTGGGGCTTTCCAGTGATGCTCCATTTCACTCTGAGTAACAGCCAAAACCTACAAAGTGGCCTCCAGAACAACCCGTGCTTGTCCCTGTTACTGCTTCCAACTCATGTCCAGCTACTTGCGTCCTCACTCAATTCTCCCTGCCCATTGGCCTCTCTCTGTTCCTTGGCCACATGAGATCTAAGCCCACTTCCAGAACTTCACCCTTGCTGACCCCCCTCCCTAGAAGATTCTTCCACCAGTTGATCTCAAGTCTTCCAGTCTCTCCTTAAATGGCACTGCATCAGCAGATCCTTCCCGGGTGCTTTCTAAAGGAAAGCACCCCACCACCTCCCACAAACACACACACTCAGCAGTCTTATCCCCTTCATCCCATTTAGTTTTTCCATTTGCATATCACCACTTGTCACCTGTATGTGAACTTGCTCAGTTTTTTAAAATGGTCATTTTCTCTCCTGATGGCCACAAAGACAAGGACTTTGATTTGTTCGCTCATCTATCTCCAGTACCCAGAACCATGCTTGACAAAGATCAGACTCAAAAATATGTTTTGAATGAATTAGCTAATTCGAGCCTTGATTAATATTCTTTTGGGGCTGGATGTGGTGGCTCATGCCTGTAATCCCAACACTTGGGGAGGCCGAGGTGGGTGGATCACTTGAGATCAGGAGTTCAAGACCAGCCTGGCCAATATGGCAAAACCCCATTTCTACTGAAAATATAAAAATTAGTTGAGCATGGTGGACCAAGTACTACTACTTTGTCTTGTAGTAACCAGTTTTGTCTGGTAGCCTCCTTAATGAGTAGGTTTAGATCTCCAATCCTCCAAATCCTACATTAATGAGAAGTAACTTTTGGCAATTGAGATCCTGAAAGTGTAAGTTAGAAAAACCAATAGTTTATTGGCCCCAATTCCCATTTCAGCCTTTCCTGTTTAAAAAAAGAAGGCTAGAGAACTGATTGTCCATGATGTGAGTACTTTTCACTTTTTAGAGAACAAGACAAAATTGCTGAGGGGATTTTCAGAGCTTTTTAATGATAGAGTTGTGTTTAAAAGATACAGGATTAAAGTTGTGGGGGTCTCTACTGGTCACGTCTTGGGCCATTTGGGCATCAAGATAAATTATCATAGTAGTAGACTGTAGCTCATTGAAGGAAATAGGCCCCCGCGAGTCCTCCCTGATATAAATGAATGAGTAAATGGGAAAATAGAAGCCTCTCCCTTAAAGTAGAATGTTGACTAATGCATGCAAAAGGAATGATGGAATTAGAAAATTATCACTTGGAAATCACCAAAAGGGTGGTGATTCAGGGAGGAGTCATTACTAGGTGTTGTGGCTAGTAAGTGGGAGTTGATGAGAAAAGGGTAGAGTTGTAGTCTCAGTACGTCATCCATACATAATCATCAAATGCAAAGGAGAAATGCTGATTTTGCCATGGAGAGGACTGGCAGGCTCTGAAGTGATGAAGGCGACCCTCTGCAGGAGTGGGAAGGGCCCACGTTGTCTGCACTGAGCACTGTACGGTTTCCATCACGGAGACCTGGCCTGAGTCTGTTGTGAGGACACATCATGCCCCAGTTTCTCTAAAACTACCAAGGTCATGAGAGACAGAGAAGGGGCAAGGAATTGCTACAGACTGAAGGAGACTGAAAAGACAGGACAACTGCGTACGGCGTGCAAGCCTGGATTGAATTAGGGGCCAGAAAGGAAGTAGAGATGGTGCTGGGAAAGCCGGCACAATTGGCGTGGCGTCTGTGGGTTGGATGCGAATGTATTGGTGTGGGTTTCTCAGTTAGAGGAGTTGTGCAGTGTTTATGTAGGAGAGCGTCTTTAGGGAAGATACAGTGCAGTATCTAGGGGTGTCTGCAGCATGCTCACAAATGGTTCCAAAACAGATAAGTGATTTATGATTACAGATGGATACAGAGAAAGTGTGATGGTGAAAATGATGTTAAAATTTAAGCCATCATAGGAGAAATGGCATTTTTTAAAAATAAAAAATATTATTCTGTTAATTTTTCTGTAAGTTTGATCTATTCCAAAATAGGTCATTAAAAAGAAAGTACAGAAATGCTGGGATAAATAGTATCCTGGTAGAATGAGATAATGAGCTTTCTATCATTATCAGGCAAAAATTCAATTAGCCACTAGCAGAATCTACTCTCTCAGGTTAATTATAGTGGAAATATCCCATAAATGGAAACAAGAGTTACTCAGTCTTCAATCAGGGTCACAGAGATACAAAACTCTATGACCTACGGCAAAGCAGTGCTCATTCACCAGGAATTTCCCAGGGAGACCTGAACATCTTTATATTTCATTTTAAATTTTAAAATAAACTTCTTTTCACCTTGAAAGTCCTTAAAGAAAACTTAAAAGATACTGAAAAGTAGGGAAAAAGCACAGAGAAAACCTAAATACCGCTCTCTTGTTAATATTTTGGTCCATTTTCTTCCAATGTTTTTGAAGCAGAATTTTGCTTTTTTTTCTTTAAGGACAAGTCTAATCATATTTATGTACATTTTTATTCTCTGTGTCTTTCTCTTAGCATCTCAAGCATTTTCCCATGTTGTTATGTAGTCTTTTTCAATGACAATTTTATAGGCCAATAATACTCCATCACATACAGGTGCCTGCCGGGAGTCTCTTAGCCCTGCCCTGTGGATGGCAGAGGGGGAAGTGGTCAGGTCCTTGTCGAGCTTTTGAGTCAGCCCACCTGGGCATTCTGGGTCCAAGACAATCCCTTTTCCAACTAAGTTAACTTTTCTAGAATTTCCCTGTTACTTACAACCCAAAGCATTCTATCTGCTTCAGTGGTCTCCTGAATTTTTGAATTTTGACTGGAGTGACAAAAGAGCTCACAGTTCAGAAGCTATAAGTAATTTGTCAGTGACAGAAGAACTCATGGCTTGGAGAAGACAGGAAAGCATTACCCTGCCAGGAAATGTTCTTATTCATGCCACAGTGTGAGGCAATGGAAGCAAACATTCTCATTTGACTTGGGAAAGCTTTCAACTTTCATCCACCCACACCCAGGACCTTTCACTTTTGAATAACAAGTGCCTTTGGGGTTGGTTTGGGTGTGTGGATTTTGAAGATGCTCTGCTCCTTTAGGCAGCAGGGAGTTTTTCCAGATGAGGAAGCCTGCAGACTTTCCCTCCTGAATGTTCTCCCTTCAAGATGCAGACAACTAATGACGCCTTCCTCACGCCTGTTGCTCATATGGCTTCCATAGCGCCTTGACTCATCTTATCTCATGGGGTTCTGGCAACCACTCGTGGAAGTAGATAACTCTCATTATTAACCTCACTTTTCAGATTTAGAAATTAGGGCCCAAAAAGGTTAAATGACCTGCCTGATGTTACACATGCAGAAAGTGTGGAGTTATTTGTACATCTGATTTTCTAAGAATAAAAACATTCATGTTTGATGATCCGCAGTGGTTAAGAATACAACACTGGGCTTTGTTGTCAATAACAACAAAGGAAAGTAAAATAAAAATAAAAAAACAAAGTAAGCTGAAGTACCGTCAGTAATTTACTTTAAAAATTCTTAAGTTTTTAGAATGGTGTGTGTGTATGTGTGTGTATGTGATGTGTATGTGATGTGTGTGTGATGTGTGTGTGTGTGTATGATGTGTGTGTGTATGTGATGTGTGTGTGGTGTGTGTGTGTGTATGATGTGTGTGTGTATGTGATGTGTGTGTGATGTGTGTATGTGATGTGTGTGTGTGTGTGTGATGTGTGTGTGTGTGTGTGTGTGTGTTTATGAACATTGATCTAAACTCCCAGGGCTTTTAGTTACCATTTGGAGGACACTAATGAGGAATCCTAACTACCTTAATTTAGACCTTAATTTGGAATCAGTTTTCCAGAAACAACTAAGGCAAGCCTTTAAATATTACCATCAGAATCAGCAGTAACAGGTCCATTGATCAGTGCAAGGTGTGTTGGATAATTTTTTTTGATGAAATAAGTGGCATAATTATATGTGATTTGTTGGAAGACTGGCAAAGGTGCCTCTACCCATGCATGAATGGAGTAAAAGCATCCAGCAAACCCAGTAGTCTCCCCACTTTGGAGCAGTGCTCAGGATGTGGAAATCTGTTTCATCCTTCACTTGATTGGACTGACAAACCAGCTGTTCCCGCCTTCCCATGATGGTTGCAATTGCCAGGGGTGAATTCTTGTATACTTAATGTGCTTCCCAGGGTGGCTTAAAAGGATGCAGCAGCATAGAGGCTTAAGACATCACACTGTATGAAGGATTCTGCCTCAGCTGGTTCATACATTGAGCTAATAAATGTCTGTGTGAGTTCAGTCTGAGACCTGCTTTCCACACAACCCCTGGTAAGGAGGGTTGGGAGAAGAGACATGGTTCCTGACCACCTCTAATGTTCAGAGGCTGTCAGGATGTCGGTATTTCCCCCAAATTATTTGGTATTTGGGAACAACCAAATAATCTTAGGTCAGAAGAAAACAATCAGGATTCTCAGATTTCACTTGGATTTTTGTAGTTAAGGCCCTAATATCAGCCCTAAACTCGGTCTTCTCATATTTAAACTACATGCACATCTCTGTCACACAGTCTCCGGCTCCAGCATGACCTCAGGCAGGGAATGGTCCAATCATGCCCAGTATGTCTGGATCTCCTGTAACCAGGAACCACTGTGGGATTCCAAGGAGCTCCCCATGTGTTGAGGAATAGAGAAGAGATTGGGATCTAAGGACACTGAATTCTGTAGCACCATTCCAATATATAGATCCAAATCACAGGCCCGCAGGGAACGTGCAAAGTGTTCATGCTGGATAGAGGATGAATGATTTAATCAGGGCAATCAGCCCACAGCAATTCCTCCAAACTCAGTAGGAGGTCCATTATGGTTTACTTTTTAATGGAGCTAGACTTCATCTAGTCTGGGAAATGTCCCTAAAAGGTAAAGAGAAAATTAATCAGACTTCCGGATTCAGCTTTGACATGTGAAGAGATTGGAAGTTATCAATAAGAAAAAGTTTCCCAACATTCTGGGAGGCCAAGGTGGGCAGATCATCTGAGGTCAACAGTTTGAGACCAGCCTGGCCAACATGGTGAAACCTGTCTCTACTAAAAATACAAAATAATTAGCCGGGTGTGGTGGTGCGTGCCTGTAATTCCAGCTACTTGGGGGACTGAGGCAGGAAAATCACTTGAACCAGGTAGACGGAGGTTGCAGTGCACCAAGATCATGCCATTGCACTCAAACCTGGGGGACAAGCGTGAAACTCTATCTTAAAAAAAAAAAAAAAAAGAAAAAGAAAAAGCTGAAAAAAACTGAAAATCAATGACTTTTTCTAGACCCATCAGAGAACTGAGATTACAAAGCACACCCTGACATCTGTCAAGACAGGTGACTTCAGGGACAAAGCCAAGATCTACTGGCCTGGGGAAGAAGCTGCTGGAGCCATAACTGGCAGGAAGTCTTAAACATGAATTTTGATGACTTGCTGGAGGCTGAGTATGGACTGGTGTGAAAGTGGGTACCTCCTATGGGCTGCAGTCCTAGAGGGACCCACTGTTATGGTTTTTACTTTCAGAAATACCAACAGCTTCTCACAATGAAGAGAAAAGCAAGATCTCTTCCTGTTTCTGGTGAGGGGTGGGGAAGGATGATCCTCATGAAGCTCCCCTAGAGCCTTGTCCATAACAGAGACCTACTCATCAGGGAGAAACACTATCACAGTCTTCCCCCGGCTGGAGAAAGGGCATTGCTCCCACTCCAGCCCACTCTAGACTTCCTGTCTCACCAAAGAGGGAGGAAGCTATACGACTAGAGAAACACTTGCGAGGGTCACAGCCTTGAGACAGAGGCCCATGAAAAAAACTATAATTTAATCATAAGATTGTAGAATAATGTCCCCCCACCCCCACCCCAAGCACACTCCTCTTAGCATCACATCAACAGGACTACGGTAGAATAAGAGTGAATTACAGCTGGAAGAGTTGCAAGTCACAGACTCTGTCTGAGGAAGAGTACTTAGGGAAGCCCAAAGTTGAAAATAGAGCAAAAGCAAGGAGAAATTTGGGGCTTGTGGCATCTACAGCTACAGCAAAGTCCAACTCCTAGCCCAATTAACATAAAATTTCAAACTAAAGACTAATTTACCTTAGTCCCTATTATTCAATAAAACATGTCCACCTTTTTTTTTTTTTTTTTTTTTTGAGATGGGGTCTTGCTATGTTGCTCAGGCTGGTCTCAAACTCCTGGCCTCAAGCGATTCTCCTGCCTCAGCCTCCCAAAGTTCTGAGATTACAGTCATGAGCCACTATGTCCAGACAACATATTAACCGTTCAACAAGGCAATACTAAAAGACAAACAAGGAAACCAACCAAACCCCTCAAAAAACCCCACCAAACTTGAAGCCCATAGTCTGAAAAGACAGAGAAAGCATTAGAAGCAGACTCACATATGATACACATGTTGGAATTATCAGACAGGGAATTTAAAATAGCTATTATTAATATGTGAAGAGCTCTAATGCAAAAAGTAGATAACCTGCAAGAAGATATGGATAATAAAAGCAGAGTGATGAAAACTCTAAAAAGAACAGAAAAAGCTTGAAAGTCAAAAGCACTGTGACAGAGCTAAAGAATGCTTTTTATGGGCTCATGAGTAGACTGAAAATGGTCATGGCCAAGAAAAGGATCAGTGAGTGTTTTTTTTTTTTTTTTTGGAGACAAAGGTTGGAGTGCAGTGCTATGATCACAGCTCATTGCAGCATTGACCTCCTAGACTCCAGTGATCCTCCCATCTCAGCCTCCCAAGTAGCTGGTACTACAGGTGTGCACTAGCATGATATGAGGTCTCACTATGTTGCCCAGGCTGTCACTGAGCTTTAAGATAGGTCAATAGACACTTGGAATACACACACACACACACACACACACACTTCAAGAAAGGACTGTGGGGCAATTACAAGAAATATAACTAAGTGTAGTTGCAATAAAGGAGAAGAGAGAATGAAGCAAAATAAATATTTGAAGTAATAATGACCAAAAACTTTCCCAAATTAATGATAGAATACAAATCACAGATCCATGAAGTTGAAAAAATATAAAAAAATCTAGGCTTCTAGGAAAAACATTTACACCATATCATGTTCAAACTGCAGAAAACTAAAGACAAAGATCCAATTTGGAAGTAGCCAGAAAGGAAGAAAAAACTTTACCTGTTAAAAAAATAAGGATAAGGACTACAGCAGAGTTCTCATAAGAAACCATGTCAGCAAGAAAAGAATGGAGTGAAATATCTAAAGTGTGAAAGAAAAAAACCCCACCAGACTAGAATTCTACATTTAGCTAAATTAGTTGTTCAAAAGAGAGGAGAAACAAAGATTTTTTAACAAAAACTGCACATCTTCCTCAGCACATCTTCCCTGTAAGAACAGTAAAAGAAGCTTTTCAGGGGGAGGAAATGTTACATAGGTCAAAAACTCAGATCCATGTAAAGAAAGGAAGAGCCCTAGAGAAGAAAGAAGTGAAGGTAAAATAAAATTCTATACTTTCCTTAATTGTATTTGTATTCATCTGTTCTCACACTGCTAATAAAGACATACCCAAGACTGGGTAATTTATAAAGGAAAGAGGTTTAATGGACTCATAGTTCTAAGTAGCTGGGGAGGCCTCACAATCATGGCAGAAGGCAAATGAGGAGCAAAGTCACATCTTACATGGTGGCAGGCAAGAGTGCGTGTGTAGGGGAACTCCCCTTTATAAAACCCTCAGATCTCATGAGACTTACTCACTATCACAAGAACAGGACAAGAAAAACCCACCCCCATGATTCAGTTACCTTCAACCGGTTTCTCCCACAACACGTGGGAATTATGGGAGCTATAATTCAAGATGAGATTTAGGTGGGACACTGCCAAACTATGTCAGTATTAATGTAAATTATAGAATTTTCTGTTCATTTCTTGGTTTTAGTTCATTTTTTTTTTTTTGCCTCTGTGGCAAAAAAGGAAACACTTGAAATTTTTCAGGTTTTCCTTTTGTGTTTTTGAGAATATTTTGTGTGTTTTTTTTTTTTTTTTTTTTGATGTGTCACTGTCTTGGTGGCTGGTCTAAATATTAAAATATACATGTGACATCATAGTCTACTGATGTCAGCATTTCATCACTTTCAGTGAAGTGTGGAAACCTTAATTTTATTTAGGTCCTTTTGTCTCCTTATTTTTAAATACTGTCTTATGTATCAGATGGTGTGATGATATTTTTCAGCCATCATATATGATTTAGAGAGTTCATGACAAGAAGGATAACCTATTGCGTTTATTCACCTTATTCTCTTTGCACTGGTCTTTCTTCCTTCTTGATGGTCCAAGATTCCTTCTTTTACTTTGTCTTTCTGTTTAAAGAGTTACTTTTAACGATGCTTTAAGGGTAGGCCTGCTAACAACACGATATTTCGGTTTTCTTTCTTCTGGAAGTGTCTTTATTTCTCTCATCATTTCTGGGGTATATTTTCATACAGAATTCATGATTGACAATTCTTTTTCTTTTCAGTGCTTGAAAAATGCAGTGCCATTTCCTTCTGGCCTCCATGGTTTCAGATGAAAAATCTTCTGTCCTTTGAATTGGTGTTCGCTCCTTTATAGATAATGTGCCATTTCTCTCTGGCTTTCTAATTGGTAAAAACTAACTGTGTGCTTTTGTAGGGTACAATGTGATGTTTTGATTTATGTATACATTATAGAAAGATTCAGTCAAGCTAATTAACATCCGTCTCCTCACCAATTTACAATTTTTATGTGGTGAGAATGTTAAAAATATATTATTTTAACAGTTTTGAAATAGTGATTTTTTTCTTTGTCTTCTGTTTTCAGAAGTTTAATGAATGATATATTTTGGTATGAGTTTCTTTGGGTTTTTGCTATCTGTGGGTTGCTCAGCTTCTTAAGCCCATGGGTTTACGTATTTCACCAAATCTGGGTATTTACAGCCACTATTCTTTCAGCTACTCTTTTATGCCCACTCGCTTTTTCATCTCCATCTGGGATGCCAGTGATACAAATGTTGTCCATTTGTTACTGTCATACAGGTTGCAGAGTCTCTGTTCATTTTTTAGGTCCATATTCTCTCTGTTAAGATTGGGTAAATTCTGTTGATCTGTCGTCAAGTTCACCGATTCTGTCCTCTGTCATCTGCACTCTACTGTTGAGCCTACTTAGAGAGTGTTTAACTTCTGCTATTGTATTTTTCAGTTCTACAGTTTCCATTTGCTTTTTTGATTCATATTTTTATGAGATTTTCTATCTTTTAAGTTTTTCAAGAGAATTTGTAATTGCTTGTTAAGTCACTATTATGATCGTTGTTTTAAACTTTTTGTCTGATAATTCTAACACCTGATTTGTCTCAGTGCTGGCATCAGTGGATTATCTTTTCTTATTAAAGTTTGTTATGGTCTTGGCTCTTGGTATGATAGATGATTTTTTAATTGTAAGCTGGACATTTTATCTATTATTTAGGAGACTATAGGTTCTGTTAAATTATTTTATTTTATTTATCACTAAAGTATATATGTATATATATTTTAGATGGAGTTTCACTCTTGTTGCCCAGGCTGGAGTGCAATGGCACAATCTTGGGTCATTACAACCTCCACCTCCCAGGTTCAAGCGATTCTTGTGCCTCAGCCTCCCAAGTAGCTGGGACTAAGGTGTGTGCCACCACACCCGACTAATTTTTGTATTTTTAGTAGAGACGAGGTTTCATCATGTTGGCCAGACTGGTCTCAAACTCCTGACCTCAGGTGATCCAGCTACCTTGGCCTCCCAAACTTCTGGGATTACAGGCGTGAGCCACCGTGCCCAGTCACTAAAGTCAATATTTTAAGTATTTTATTTATTTTCATTTTTAACTCGTTAAGGGATAACACACAGGTCTTGGCCTACTTTTGTGGCAGTCTAATTTGCAGAGCCCTAGTGGTGCGAATGTGAACTGGGGGTATATCTCATGCTGCTAGGCTCCCACCAGGCACCTCACATGTTGTCTGAGAAGGCAGATGAAGCTTCCCCTGGCTGAGTCTCTATGGAAGAGGGACATCGGCAGCCTTTGGGGACAATGAGGCCTCCCAGTCAAGGCCCTTGCTGTGGCAGGATGCCTCCTGCTTGTGGGGTCCAGGCACATGTAGGGGCAGGATCCCCATTAGTGGTGCCCCAAGATGGGTGGTGAGGGGGGATCTCCACCCCTGTGTTAAAGGAAAAGAGCACCTCCCCTGGTGGCCTGTTGTCAACAGGGCTCCAACTGATACTTAGATGGTTGCTTGGCCCACCGGTGTTGATGCAGGACTCTGTTTGATTTGAGGACAAATGAGCCTACCTGCGTTACCTCCTATAGCTAGGTTGGGTATTGGAAACACCGGGTCTGGTGGCCTGCTTCTGTCGAGTGAGGGCTGTAAGACACTCTGCCACTGTGTTGTCCAGTCCCAGGCTCACAAACCAGTTCATCTTTCTCTTTTCATCTTTTGTTGTTTCTTATGTTATTTACAGGGTTTATGGTTGTGCTCCAGTGGGGAGGTGAGACAAGTCCAGACTAGATATTTGCTGGCTTTATTTCAAATAGCAAAGTCTGTAATCTTTTCTTTTCTTTCTTTCTTTTTTCTTTTTGAGACAGAGTCTCGCTCTGTTGCTCAGGCTGGAATGCAGTGGCACAATCGGTTCACTGCAGCCTCCGCCTCCTGGGTTCAAGCGATTCCTCTGCCTCAGCCTCCTGAGTAACTGGGATTACAGGTATACGCCACGATGCCCTGCTAATTTTTTGTATTTTTAGTAGAGATAGGGTTTCACCATGTTGCCCAGGTTGTTCTCGAACTCCTGAGCTCAGGTAATCTGCCGCCTCAGCCTCTCAATGTAATAATTCTTTTCATCATAACATTATTCAAATATGTGTCCTTTTAGCACTTTGTGCTGTGAATAAATAGCTTCATTTGCCAACTTTGTAAAGTTTCTTCTCAAACATTTAAGAGTTTCAGAAATTTAAGAGAATTCCACCAGCCATGGTTCAAATTTGTAACCTTCAAAGTAACAAAAAAGTAAACTAAGATCTGGTTGCCATCTGTGGTTTATTTCCATCTGATGAAGTAAAATTAGGTGAGAGGACATTCTCTTCCAAAATAAATAATATTCAGCAATGCTGGAATCCTTTAATGAATATTTCTGAAGTTTCCAAGGAAAAAAATCATTGACAGCCTCAGAAGGCTCAGTTTGAGACTAAAAGGAGGGGCGCTCTTCTTGAATTTCCAGAAGGTCTACAACTATTCTGGCATTCCAACACCTCCTAACTTGCATTCCATTCTTCCCTTGATTCTTTCTAGGATCACGTGGCTCTGGGCAATGAGAGGACCTGGCTTCTTCTCCCTTCCATGTAGCTCCGCAGCCAGGGGGACTTGAGCATCCCCAGCTTCCAGACGGGAGCTCCCCCAGCCTCAGAAACAGCGCATTGATTCAAAGTGCGAACAGCACCAGTCTCTTAGCCCTTTTTATACTAGTTTGTGGGAACATAGTGCTGCAAATGACAGGGCAAAAGAGAATCCAAATCAGGTCCTGGGCCTGTCGGGAGCACTCTTCAATGTGCGTGGCACCTCCTGCCTCTCACACCCATCCTAGCTCTCAACATCCTTGCAACTGGCTACTTCAACAGGAGCAGGGGTCAGCCCAGGGATCTGTCTGTCAGAGGATCACAGAACACACATTGTCTCATAAAGACTGCTTTTAGTAAAAAAGTGGAAAAGGAACTTACATAGACAAAAAGACATAAATGTAGACTCCTCATAAAATTGGAATTTTATAAATCAAGGAGTGGGCAAGGGATACGTGTGCATGGGTCAGAGGAAAAGACAGAGAAATGAGTGGCGGGAGCCTTAAGGAAGGCAAATGAATGAGTCAGGGCTCTGAGGGGAAGGGGAGCACTCCTTACACTAACTGCTTTCTGAGTGGAAAGATAAGAGCAGCAGGAACTTTGTCACCCGATAAAGATCTTGAATCCTTGAGATGGGGGAAGCCAGAGGAAATTGGGCCAAGATTAAATAGTAACACATAAAAAATGGCAAGATAAACTCCCACCAAGGCTAGTGTTTAAACAAATTATGTTGCATCCCTGAGTTATACACAGTTATTAAAAGTCATTTTTGAAGAATATTTAATGATAAGAGGAAATAGCATATATCAGTAATAATTACAATCTTCTTTCAAAAAAGTATATGAACTTCAGTTTGGGCAATAAGGTAAACTAAATAATTTAAAAACTATTACCTAGAAATATAAAATAACAAATATTGCTTTCAATGCATAAGTGAGCAGAAAAGAATGGTACAAAGTGAGAGTTCAGAAAGAGGGCTAGTATGTTTGGAAATATGTGGCCCATGTGGTGTCCTATGCTGGGAAATACAGATTATTAATTAAATGGACTGGTCCCTTTGCTATTCATGGGCTGAAAATATAAAACTCAATCCCAGATCTCCACATACAGAAATTTGATGATGTAAAGACCTATAAGAAAACAAGGAAGATCTTATGCCCTCAGGGTGGAAAAGCATTTCTAAGACAAGTGTCAAAAGCATAAACCAAGAAAGGAAAAAAAAGTCATATCTTCTTTTAAGTGAAAGCTTCCGAATGACAAGGATACTTTAAGAGTTCCAAGAGATGGCCCTTGGTCTAGGAAGAATGTTGGCAATGCTATAACCGAGGCTGGATTAGTGAAAAAATTTGAGTGTTTCCTCCATATTGATGAGAAGGAGATAAAGAAACCATACTGGAACAAAGAGGACCTGTGCATATCCAACTCTTCCTCTATTCACCAGCCTCCCTTCCTAGACTGGCCATGAGCCTAAATTTGGCCAATGACATTTGAACAAAGAGCTGTCCTTCATTTATAGGTCTGGCATCTAAGATGTCCCATGTAATCTTCCATGGGCTCGGTCTTCCCCATCTTCATGGCTGGAAGTGAAGGCTTCAGAGAGTCACCCAGTGGAATATTCCTGGGTCCCTGGGTCCCCTTGGAGAGGAGCCATGGTCTGGGCTAGATCCATATCAGGCTAGCATGTGAAGAGGAGATAAATATTTACTGTGTTACAACACCAAGATGAGTTGTTTGTTGGAGCAGCCAGTCTTAATGACCTTTATCTGTTCAAAAACTAGTGCCAGGGGTGGGGTGCTTGCACATAAAAAACCTGAGATATATGGTATTTTCTTAGTTTTGGTGGTAGGCGGCAAAAAAACAAAAACCTAAGCCTGGAAACACGGACATCCATGTTATGAACTGGTACATATTTGGTAAAACTGTTGCCCATGATAATTAGGAGGCATATCACATGCCTAATTAAGCTGGTAGCTTGAGGAGAAGTGAATCAGAAAGATTCAAGGCGTATCTGGGCTCCTTTTGGAAAGGTGTTCCAACAATGAGGTGAGCCCAAGAAAAAACTGAGCTGTTTAGAGGGAGAAATATAATGGGACTGGGAAAGTCCAAATATTCTAGTCACTGCAGGGTTGGAAAAGCCAACTGCTTTCAGATCACAAACAGTAACACGAGACTTGAAAAGAATTTGTTCAACAACAGCCTATAAATCTTCTTCAGTGATTAAAGAGAAAGATCATAGTGAGGGTATGCCCTTCCCATGCAAGCCTGAGAGCCTCCAGAAAGTTGTGAAGAAGAGGAATAGGGGTGAGTAAACATAATACAGAAAGGTTTGAGTCTATATTCAGGAAAACACACACACACACACACACACACACACCCCACACATGCTATGGGCATAGTGACTGAGGTTTGAACCTGAATGGAAGCTAATGGACCAGAAATCAATTAGGTTTTTGGGAAAATCATGTTCCAAAGATACCATTAACAGGAGGAACAGCAACAAAAATGTTGACTATTTGAGGCCTGAAGACTTCTGTGGCAGATTACATTTTCCAAAATGATCACACTACTACCTCTCACTCCATCTGCTCTTTTGAGAAGTGACCAATACACCTCTCACTGAGGGATGAGGAGGAGGTTGTTTATGTTCTCTCCCTCTGATTCTGGGTATGCTTGTGACTGTGGTGGAACTGGTACTATATGATTTCCATGGTAACTCATAAAGGACGATGAATAGTCTATCTGGTTCTCATGGGACATTTGCTCTTAGGACCTAGTCACCATGCTGTGGGGAAGCCCAACAGCTCTGCGGGGAGCTCCACATGGAAAGAACCAAGTCTTCTGGTCCTTAACTCCAAATGAACTCCTGGCTGTGGCCAGTACCAACCTGTCTGCCTTGTAAGTGAGCCATTTTGGAAGCGGATTCTCCAGCTCCCATTGACACCACCGAGCCCTGTCCTATTGCAGATTTGTGAACTAAATAATTTTTGCTTTTTAAGCCACTAACTTTTGGAACTGTTTATTACACAAAAATAGGTGACCAGAACAGCCTCAAGAACAAGACTCAGCCTTCTAAGCTTGTACATTCCCAAGGAGGAATGTGCATGTTCTTGCCCTACCCATGTTTCCCATATGACCAATAAAATATACAAGGAAAGGCACCTAGATATTGAATCCATGGGTCCCCAAAACAAGTGGAGCCCACTGTATCCAGTGGAAACCCATTATAACTTTGAACCAATCATTGCAATGTGTCTTCTGTTCTTCCCTTTCTTGAACAAGGTTTTTACTGCAGGCATACATCCCTGCTCTGCTGTTGTTTGTAGGATCTATGGGGAGGAGAAGTAGATGGCTTACTTTTTAGCCCACAGAGAGATTTCCCATCTGGTCCTGGTGGAGAGAAACATGCATTACCTGGACCTTCCGGACTTTGAGCTGAGCTGAGTACAGACACTCAAGGGCATTTTGTAAGGTTTCTTTGGGGGGACATGAGTATGCTGTATGGATGGGCAGAGGGGAATAACCTGATATTTCTTGAGCAGCAGGGCAGAATTCACAGAACTCATTAGTGCTCACCTGGATCCATATGCACCTTTACCTTCCCAGACTCCTGCAGTTAGGGTGATCAAGTGACTGACTTCTGGACAGTGAAATGTAGGCAGCTCCTTTCCCATCCAGGCCTGGTTCCTAGAATGTCCCACATCATCTTCCGTGTTTTTTCTCACTCCTCTATCCTCATGACTAAAGGCAAAAATCTTAAGATGATTGAGTCACTTGAGCCCAGTCTAATCCCAGATTAGAGAGAGAGAGAGCTCCAGAAAGAACTGGTTCACATTACACATGTGTTGAGCAAAATTAACCTTTTTTGATGTTAAGCCACTAAGATTTGTGGTTATGCATTACACTATGTAGGGTTAATTAGCCTGTTGATTATAACAAGCAAAGAACATGAATAGATATGTAAAAGAGCAAATGAAAAGGCACTCAGCATGATGCAAATCAAAACAGCACTTAAATACCATTTCCCCACCATCAGATTGGCAAAAGGCAGTCTGCTAATACCAAGGAAAACAGAAAGTCTTCCACACTGCTGGTGGGAGTGTGTGGAGGTTGGAGTTCAGGGTTGGAAACAGAAATCAATCTATTTTAAGCAGAAAGAGATTTTCTGCAGATAGCGGTGTGCTGGCTGGATCAGGGGAGGGGGTGTGTTTCCAGGAATGTCCCAAGAATATGCAGAGCTCCACCTGGGCAGCTGCCAACCCTGCCATACACGGGCGGTGGGAAGTTGGGAGGCTCTGTGAAAATCATTAGGTTTGAGAGCAAACCCCTTTACCTGTGTCCCAGAGACAAGTGAGCTGGAATGGAGTGGCCATGGCTGCCACATGGTGGGGTAGGCAGCTGAAAGCAGCAAGTTATGTCTTCCTCTGGTTCTACAACCACTCACAGGAGCACTCTGCCAGTGCAATTACAGGTGAAAAGACACATAGCCTACGACTAGAAATCCTACTTCCTGGTGAGCACAGGACGATGTGGGTAAAGGGGATTTCTCAGTATTGTTTGTAACAGTGAAAATATTGGAAACAACAAACTATCTCTCAGCATAGGAATGGATAAATGAATGGTTTCTTGACTAATGGAATATTCTTTACAGAGCAGTTAAAATAAATGAACTAGATCTACATACATCAACAAAGGTCAATGGCAAAAACACGACAATTCAAGGAAAAGACACGACAAAAAGATGCATGGATATGTCAATGAGGCCTATTCTAAAAAGCATCAAAGCAATTGCCTGTCTTATTTTTAAGTACACACATTGTAGTGATTGTTCATGACATATATAAAACTAATTCAACTGAGGGGTCACCTCTACAGAAAGAGGGATCGCTGGCAGGTGATGAAGGGATTTTAACTCAAATATTTTCTCTTAAATAGTTGTTTATTTTATTTATAAGAATTTATTAAGTTCTTACTTATTTATCTCAAATATTTTCTCTATGTTTGTTTGTTTGTTTTCTGGGACCTGGAGCAATGATGACACAACACATACAGGTATCAATTACTGGTGGTAGATGTGCAAGTGGCCAGTAAATAATTCGATGGATTGGTTGGCTTTGAACTATTTCTTAATTAAAAAGAAAATTAGAAAGTGTATAGAAAACTGAAAGTAACTGAGATTGCTGATACCTGGGAAAATGATGAACTATGATTATAATCTTAATTTCATGCAATTTTGTATTTTTCATATATGCATATATGACATTTACAACTCATGTTGGTATCTATCAGCTAAGGACCAGTAGAGACACATCTGTGGTGGACAAAGATTTCTTATTTGTTATAACAAGGGAGCTCACACACTATGAGGAACCATGTGTGACCTGGGGTGGGGAGTGGACCTTATTAGTGGTTTAGTGAGTATGAGGGCTGGAGTCAGCTGCAGGATGGTCTTACAGGCATTGGTCAAACTCTGTAAATGAGGAGATGCTGAAAGAGCCCGTGGCCTTATTTTTAGAGTATTTGTTTCCAAATAAAGTTTCATCTTGGAACACAGTCAGAGAACATTTAAGAGAAGGACCCCATTGGTTACCAATCAGTTGATGAAAATGAATTCAGCTCCAGTTTCTCGAGCAAGACCGTTGAGAACATGAACACCTTAAATTTCTCCGGTTTTCCCAATGTAAAATATGGAGTCATACTGGAAATTCTCTACAAAATAGAACCATATTTAACCTTTCTCCTTATGCCTTGGTGACTGTACTTCTTTACAATTTGCCTACTTGGATATTTTTAAAACAGTGATTAGACGTACTAGCTTTTGCTTCGAGTTCTATTTCTGGCTTTTCTTTTTAAAGAAAAGAATAGTAGAGTGGGAAAGGATGACTGCTTTCTTCTCACTTCATTTTGCTTTGGAAAGACATGACTGACTGTGTGGTGGTCACTTGTTTTCATGATAAATAATTTATTCAGGACAAAATAAATAGTTTTGACATATCTGATCTGAAAAACTTATAGAGGGATAGCAATGGACACAAGCAAAGGTCTCATGAGGTACACAAGCCAGATTATTTCTAGAGCCAACCAGGGGCCCCCCAAAATGTATAATTATGGCCACAAATTTATGGCCCTTTCTCCTTTCGGCTTCTGGCTTTGTCACTCTCAAAAATTATCCACTGGGAATACCAAGCTCTGAGTTTGTTTTTTAAAAATATTACTTATTTCATTATTTTATTTTTTTACTTTTTGATTTTTTGTAGAGATGGGGTCTCGCAATGCCGCCCAAGCTGATCTGGAACTCCTGGCCTCAAGTGGTCCTCTTGCCTCAGTCTCCCAAAGGGTTGGGATTACCCATGGGAGCTGCCGTGCCTGGCCTTATTTCCTTATTTTATGCTAGCTTTGAAAAGCTTGCCTCTCATCAGATCATTGGAGAGATCTTTTCCAGCAAGTTCACCTTTTCCCCTTGTCGTCTCTCTTACAGCATAATCATCCCAGCACACTGCAAGGATTTGTGTGCCAGGAGAAGCACTGTCTTCAACAAGAGACGTGGAAAAATTTCAGTTTATGTTTGAAGGGAACATGGATTCATCTGAAGAGGGATCTTGGAGGAGGAGGGGGCTGATGCAGGGACACACCACCTCTGTGGTCCGCATTCGGGAGGTTACAGGGCACATCTGCTCAGCCTCCACCGAGTGCAGCCGGGTTCTCCTGGATGGGGGCCTTCAGTGTCACAGTTCTCTAGGGATTGCCTCCTGACCCAGTCAATAGTAAGGCAGGATTAGAGTATCCCAAGTTTGAGAGTAACAGGCACTACAGCGATGGGTTCCCGCTTCCTCTCTGTCAGTACCTCCTCTTTCCCGGGTGTGCAGTTTGGGAGCAGTTGGCCCCACCTCCCAACCCAATTTCTAAGAGCCCATTGGGAATGCCTTAAACCAATCAAGACATGAGCCCCACCATGATTGGTTCAGGGATAATCATATGACTCAAGTCAGTCCAATCAGGTTCAGTAGTACTCAAGTGCAAGACATTTGGGTCCCAGGGAAGCAAAACACTTTCCTCCTGATTGGAAGCTGGCAGCGAGAGAGGAAGCTGCTGACCGCCATTTTGAGATGGTGGAGGGAACCCAGTGCTGAAGAGGCAATTTTGAGAAACCAAGGGAAGAAGTCAGTGCACAACATTTGAACACCTGGATCAGCTATTGCCTGAAGCCAGCCTTGCTTTTAGACGTTTGAGCCTAGTAAGCCAACAAATGTTCTTTCCTTTTCTAATGCCACTTTAAGTTATGTTCTCCCTTACAACCAAAGCTCTAGGATAGGAGTGTGGCTATCCCGGGTCCTGCTCTTTGGACAGAGTCCTTATGGCCGTGACAGAATCACCATGAAAGGAGTTCTTGACTTGGTTGTTGGGACATCCGAGCTCTGATCTCATTTAGACTGAACTGGTTGGCAGTCCTCAGGTGTGATAGAGATGATCCTTCCTGGCGTGCTTAATACAGAATTGATGTGAAGTTACCTGAGACAGAGAAGGGGAGAACACACCGAAGAGCCTGAAGCTAGTGAGGCTGCTGTGCTCCTGGGAGCAGGCCAGGCACTCCCTGGGGAGGCATGGTCGAGGCCAACCTTCTGGAACCCGGCAGGCATGAGGCCAGGAGGCGCTGTGCCCATGAAGGGAGAGGCAGACTAGAAGGAGGGGCTGCACGAGGGAATGTCCAGCCTGTGCCAACACCTGTAGGCAGGTGAAGGTCCTGTCCTCATTACACGTCCACCTTCAGTGTCTATATTTCTGCTTACCATGACACGGGAGAATGGGAGAGTTTGGGGCAGAAACTCCTTTGACCTTGCTGCTGTGAGTCCATGGAGAAGGCAGCCGCCTGGCAGATCATTAAAAAGGATTCAAGGATGTGATTCTGTAGAACAGCTGTGCATGCCCAGGAGATTCCTTTCTCCCCACTTTTGAGAAATTCTTTGAGAGCGAAATTAATTCATGTAGTATCTGTAGGAAGCAAATTATTTTCTTGACTTGAAACGAATTCAAAAAACACGAGAGGGCAAGCAGTTGGCAGCAAGCACATGGCCAATGAGAGACCCAGGCGCTCCTCCTGCTGCAGACCAACGTGGTGCTGCCTGGTGCTGAGCTAGCTGCCTTGCTAGAGGCCCAGGTTGCCTCTGGACTGCCCGTGGGCAAACCATCCTTGTCAAACTCCTGGGGTCAGCTCCTCTCAGCCTTGGGGGTCTGTACTGTGAGAGAAGCCCCTTGTGATTCATCCCTCAGTCAGGGTTGTGGCACCACAGCCACCCTCTGTAGCTGCCCGAGTGAAAACAGCTCCACAGGGCAGCTTTTCCCACCTCTACAGCCCAGGGTGGGTTGTGTTAACCATGTCTTCTATTTTCTCTATTTCTTAAAGCTTTTGTAACCATGAGACCAGCTTAACCCATTAACCATTGCCTAAGCTGTTATACAAGGCACAGAGCCAAAATTGCAAGACATGTATCCTGGGCACGCACAATGGGAAAAGGCTTCAGCCTCCTAATTGGTAACAGCACCAGCCTGGCAGGCTGGCTGCACTGGCATCATCTGGGACTAGTTAGAATTGCCATAAAAGCTTGACCCACTCTCAGTAGGCCTAGATGGCTGGAGGTAGAGAATGCTACAATTTTAAAATGTCGTTTTGTGTCAGAGCACAGGGGAGACAGATTGGAGAACTGCCACCTATCTCCTTGCCAGTAGGCCCACAATGGCATTGGCTTTTGCCTTTGTCAAAAGCCAGTGCCATAATGTTGGCTCCTGTGTTCACTGGACTATGAGTCCATTGCTCAATGGCGCTTTGACAACTAGGGCCTTGCTTGCCCTGTAGGGACTGCCCCTCCCAGGGTTCATCAATTTGTAAAAGTAGTAAACAACTCATACAAGAGATACTTCTCAAATACAAACCAACCACTCCAGCACCCACACCCCATCACCTTCCTTACTGAATTCTCACACTCCGGGCCACTATGCCTCAGGGGCACCCCTTATGCCCCAGAGCCTGTTGAAGTTAGCATTATTGCAAGCCAATCCTAAGCTTGCTTATCCTACGTCACCTATTCTTTCCCACAGAAACCTCAATAAAGGTTCTTGACCATGTTTTCCTCCAGTTCCCTCTGCTCCCTGACCAACCTTAGTGCTTCCCCACGCACCCTGGCATGAGGCAGGGTGTCCCCTCCTCTTGGAGTCTGAGTAACTGAATTATCTTTTCAATGGCACCCCTCTCCCCTCTCCTGCTCTGTTGGCCTTACTATACCTCCAGTTTTCTGTCAATCCACTATATTTTGAAATCTGAGCTCAGTGACAATGGTCCTCACTCAGAAGGTTCCAGCCATACTTTCTAGGAGAGGCTCAAAGTTAAACACCTTGCATTTCACAAATGCCAGTTCATTGTTTTAAGCCTCAAATTTCTCAACAGAGTGGGAAGCCATTGTTGTTGTTCTTTCCGTGTCTCCACAACTCGAGATAAACATCAGCCTAGAGTTTGGACAGAGGGTTGTTTATTGTTCTTGAAAAAATAAGGAGAGAGGAGGCAAGTCTTGCATCAGTGTGCTCGCCCCTGGAGAGCTGTTATCATGACGGGAACCCCAGGAGGAGGCCATCTTGTGAACAGTGATAGCTTCTAGCTCCTTCCACTGTGCACTGGATGGGTCTCTTCCGACATGGAAGTGAGACAGGCAGCTGTGCCCAGACTGCAGGGCTTGTCAACTTGGAAGCTTCTGCCCTTAGGAACATAAACCTCAGGCCCTAAGTGGTTCAGAACTTACTGCCACTCAATGCCCTTGGCACGGGGCTTTTAATTTATTTGCAACAGTTTGGGAAAACAGGATTTAAATGGATAAAGTTCAAATATGAGCCAGCCAGTCTTGTCATCTTCATCACTATACATTATTTACGTCAACAACAATCATGAACTTGTACGAACTGTCAGGAACAGAACCCAGATGAAGTTTCCCCTCATCTATCATGTTTATTTTTCTTTGTTAGCACAGCCAGCACGTTTTGCATTTTTATTATCCAGTCTGCAACAATGCCAACATTCAGCACGGCAGACTTCCGCAGTACGTTAGGGGAGCTGATGACTTAGGAACAGCATCAAAAGACAATGAAACAAATGAAGACGAATTGGTGTTCATTTGCTTGCTTGCTGCTGTGCTATGAACTAGGAGAGGAAGGGCAGATTTTATGGATGTTGAAAAATAATCTTGTGTCCTTTCAATTAACTAGAACACACTGCTGAAATAATAAGCTTGAAATGGGAATTTTTCCACTCCTGGCTTCCCTGGAATCTCCACAAGGACAGACATGGGCCAGTTCTGTGGGGACAGAAGGCCCCTACAACCCCTCTCCTCAACCCCTTGGTAAAAATTCAGAGTGCTAATGATGATGCCCTACAAAACTGCATGAAAACCACATAATATCCCACGGTCCACCGTTTTTCTGATCTATGACAGGGACTCTCACTGCAAGAGGCATCTGAGGGCCACTTTCCATGTTTGTGGATAATGTGTCCATGTGGAGACAGGCTGTGGATACCTCCCCAGTGTGGATCTCCCAACAAAGACAAGGAGAAGACAGTTTGCTCTTAAACGTCTCCCCACACTCCTTTTGTGGATTCATTCTCCTTGGCCTCTCCCATGTGCTTCCTGACTGCCTCCTGTCAAGAAACGGCTGGTTGCCTACCCAGCTCCCATTATGCCTTTATTCTTTAACGGGAGTCTGATTTTATTCTTGGAGTCAGCATTCCTAGGTGTGAAATGAAACTTTCCATCCTCCATTATAGCCAGGGGTGGGCAGCAGACCCCATTCTAGCCAATAAGCCCAGTCGGAAGGGCTTCCAGGAATGACGTATAAAGAGAGCAGATGCCACTGTTTCACCCCTCTCCCTTCCTCCTTGTTTTTTTCTGTCTTAACCTGACCTCCATTATCCTTAGACATGGCCTCCACCCTTAGGCTTTCTCTCCTTAGACATGGCCTCTGCCCGCGGGCTCCCTTCCTCTTTAGAAGTTGCTTCCACCCTCAGACTCCCTCCTCCTTATACGTGGCCTTTGCCCTCAGGCTTTCTCTCCTTAGATGTTGCCTCTGTCCTCAAGCTCCCTCCTTAAATGTGGCTTCTGCCCTCAGGCTCCCTCCTCCTTAGATGTGGCCTCTGCTTGGAAAGTTTAGGGATAGTGTTCATCCTTCCAGCCCCTACCCAGTTCCTGGATCTCTAACATGCTTGTTAAATGAATAAATCGGTGGTTGTGGAATGCGCTTCACATTTAGCTGGATGGATCGGTTGCAATGTTGTATGGTATTTGCTTAGATACTCTAAGAATGCCTGAATCTTGCTCTGACCAAATGACTCCTTGTTTCTCTAAGGAGATGGTAGAACATGGAATCAACATTTCCGGCTGAATAGTGAGGTCAGCTGAAAAACTGCCCCGTCAACCCATAGAACCAGGAGAAACAACAGCATTGTTGTGTATGGCCACTAAATTTTGGACTGGTTTGCTATGCAGATGCAGACAACTGATATGTAATCCTTTCTCCTTAATTCCTTATTCCCCTACTAATGAGGCAACTTGAGCATGTTTCTTGCCTCCCACACCAAGCCCACATCCCATCCGGCCTCCTGCACCCTGAGCGCAGCCGGCTGTGAGAGGGCATCACTCCCAACACAGTGGGTCTCCCATTCCCCATGATCCTCACAGCCACATGAAGCAGCTCCTCACACAGAAGCGGGCAGGGCAAGCTCTTGACTTGAGCTAAAAGGTAAAACACTTTCCACCCCTACAGGGGACTGGGATACACCCTCCAAATAATCCTCTTCACAGAGTCTCCCAGCCTTCCCCACATGAGGCCTAGATGCTCCAACAGGTCCTCAGAGAGCAAAACCCATTTTTAATGAATTCCGTTGTAAATGTTGCACAGACTACGGCACCTCACTTGAAATGCAACCATTCCTGCGCCCTGCTTTCCCAGCAGTGCCTTCATGTTAACATCTTTTCATCTCTGGGAAGAAATTACTTTCCATCAAAAGATATGGAAAGCATGGGATTTATAATTCTCTTTAATAAGCAAAACGGGCATGCAGAAACTCTAAGAAATGGGTGTGTGGGGTTTCCCCACTCAGAGCCCAGCCCTGAGCTCAGTGCACCCCTCCTCACCCTGGTCAAGGTCAGAGCCTCCAGGGTCCCTATGTGCCTTAGTAATTCTATTTAAATAGTCCTCTACTTTAGGGCACTTTCTGGTGACCTATTGGCCATATACTTTTTTTTCTTTTTTTTTTTAAGCTGGAGTTTCACTCCTGTTGCCCCGGATGGAGTGCAATGGCACGATCTCGGCTCAGTGCAACCTCCGCCTCCTGGGTTCAAGCGATTCTCTTGCTTCAGCTTCCTAAGTAGCTGGGATTACAGGTGCCCACCACAAAACCTAGCTAATTTTTGTATTTTTAGTAGAGACAGGGTTTCACCATGTTGGTCAGGCTGGTCTCAAACTCCTGACCTCAGGTGATCCACCGGCCTTGGCCTTTCAAAGTGCTGGGATTATAGGCATGAGCCACTGCGCCTGGCCTGGCCATATACTTTTAAAGGAGGGGTCTGCTTTTAGATTTGGATAAAAAATATGGAAAATCAATTGCATGAAAAAGGAATTTGCAAATGGGTGGTTCAAGCCCCTCTTAAAGTTTGATACATCTTTCAAGCTGAGAGGAAGTCTACATACCTCCACCATCTCCAGAGTTTGTTCCCTGCAAAAGTGATTTTAATCTAGAGCAATGAATTCTGCAAACTCACATCTCAGGCATGTTCCTAATAATAGACTGCCTCCCTGCCCCCACGCTGGCAGCCGAATGTTGCCGGTCCCAAGGAATGCTCCGTCATGATGCCATTTGCCTGTCAGGACTCTATCCCAGCAGCAGCTGCAGCTGATTATGGCTCGGCTGTGGGCTGTGTTTTATTTATGATCCACCTCCTCCCTTTCAAAATCAATCAGGGCACACTCATGGAAGTAAAATTAGAGGCCCTGGCCAGGGCTTCAGCTTGGGAAATGCACTTTCCCCTCCTTTTCAGGGCAGTGGTGTCCAAGGAGGCCAACAGAGGGGTGGACATCCCGCAGGAAGCTCTGCGACAGCCTCCACCCCCCGTGTCTCCATCTACACGCAGATGCTAAGAGGCTTACAATGCTTTTGTTCCTGAAGTTTCTTCTTCTTCCCCCTCCTTACCACCCTGGCTTGGCCCTCAGCTCTCAGTAGATATTTCATGTTCTGTGCTCACCTACAACCATGTTAATTTCTGCTTTGGGATACTTGTTGGAAATAGCATGTCATTAAAAGTCACAGACTGTCACCTTGTCCTTAGTCGCTGCCTGGATTTCAGTCCTTTTTTCTACCTATCGAGACTCACTGGCAACCACCCTGTGGCCCCTCCCCAGTTATCCCACTGCTGTCTGGGCGTGTCACCCGAGCTCGGCTGTCCCTCAGCAGCCTGGGCCAGATCTGTTCTCTTTGGTTGATTCTTGAAAAATCCATCACCTTCACATCCCAACAGGACATCTCCATAAGAAAAAACTGCATTCTTTATCCATCCCTGAAGATACATATTCATTTTCAAAAGCGTTGGCTCTCAATTAAATCAGAGAGAGTCATTTGGTCGAGGGCTCTATGGAAAAGACATTATTAACTGGAGTATTCTTCTCTTCCCTGTGGTGTCTGAGAAAGCATTTTCCAATTAAGGCTCTCATTCACGTTCAAGAGGTATGTGCACGGTTCTCAGATGCGGTATAAAGGAGAGCCAGGGAGATCTGAAGCAAGTGAAAGGAAGAACTCGTGGAAAATTAAAAAGAAATGAGAGTATTCAGATGCCAGAAGAGAAAATGAAAGACTGACGCAGTGATGCACTCCTGCTCCAGAAGCGGAGTATCTGCTCAGAAGCATGAATTTGCACAAAAGGGCGGGCACCAAAGCAGAAGGGATTCTGTTTGCTCAAATGCGTGTTTCTATGGATGTGCATGAGATCGGTTGTTCTAACAAGAATTTGCTGAGCATTTCCAGCAGGTCACGTAGGGGCGAAAGGACTCTGCAGCCCTCCTGGCCCATCCTCTTCCTAGGTGTCCCGGGGGAGGGGCATTGCTGATCTGCCTCCTCCAAAGCTGGGACTAGCACTGGGCCACCTGCTATCGCCTCCCAGGTGATGTGCCATAAAGTCAAAACTCATGAAAAGTCTCCTGGGCAGCCTCCTCACTTTCCACGTCCATAACAAGTGGAGAAATTTAGGCCTGGGTCTCTCTTTCTCTTGCTCTGTCTGCCCCATCTTCCTCATATCAGATATTCCGAGTGTGCTGGTCCCAAAATACAGGGAGTGTAGGGGAGGGGTGGAGAGAGTGAGGCAGGAGCTCAAGTTGTCCCAGAGCCTTGCGCGGGAGCTGGTTGCTGCTTTCCTGACCACTAACAAAGTGCTTCACCGGCCTCCAGTCTATTCTCATTTCCTGCCTTTGACTCCTCAGTAGAGCGCCGCGCATGATGACTGATGACTGATTCCCTTGCTGGCTCCCTGCGGTCAGTCCCTGGGCTGGGTTGAGGTGGACACTCCATCTTCATGGAGTGTGGTCTACTGTGGAATTTCCTGCTGTGTTGGTCTCTGCATCGGTCACTGTGATGGTCCCTGGTCTGGAACAGTGTAGACAACAACTGAATCTGAAAGGAGAAGGGTGGACAGGATCCAGATCCAGGGCTTTTCAAGTTGGGATTCCCCTGGGGCCAGGTAATCTATGTGCTCCAACGGCTCACTTTTTGAGTGGGCAATGTCACAGGCCAACTCCTTTTCTTCAGGTGTATCAGGTGTACTAGGGTGTGCCAGAGTACCAGTTGTGCCAGGGTACCAGGTGTGCCAGAGGGATCAGATGTGCCAAGGGTTCCAGTTGTGCCAGGAGACCAGGTGTGTCAGGGACAAGGTGTGCCAGGGACCAGGTGTGCCAGAGAACCAAGTGTGCCATGGGTACCAGGTGCACCCAGGGACCAAGTGTGCCAGGGGTACCAGGTGTGCCAGGAAACCAAGTGTGCTATGGGTACCTGGTGTGCCCAGGGCTATGCACATCAGGGGTACCGGATGTACAAGGCATCAGAAGTGCCAGAGGATCAGGGGTGCCAGGGGACCAGGTGTCGCAGAGACACCAGGTGTGCCAGAAGTACCAAGGGTAGCTCAGCTCTTCTCCAGCTGATGAGGCAGTGTTGACTCTATTTTTCTTTGAAATAAGAATTTTGTTCTCTCCTTCTCACACACAAAAATTATAAGGAAATTTTATTTATGATTATTTATTTATGTTTACAAGGAAATTTAAGGAAAAATTGTATTTATAGTAAATACAAATAGAAAAAAATTAAAACTCTCTAAACTACCTCATTTAGAAATAACCACTTTAAATGCTTTAATGTCAGTCATTCCAATTAATTTTTTGATTTTACATATAATGTTTTCAATACACTCTACTTAAAAACAGAATCATGATTTCAAAGCCTGTTAATTCAAAAAACCTGATTTTTCAGCATCTTTCTGTATCATTAACACACTCCTACAACATCATTGTTAATAGCCTTCTCGGATTCCATTATTATGAATGTAACAAAACTTTTTCAAGCAATCTCTTCGTTTTGGACTTTCAAATTATTCCTCCCTTATTTATCTAGCCTACTACTGATAGATGTTTGCTTGGGTGGTACCAACATAAAATAGCCTTGGCGGGAGCCAAGTGTGGTGGCTCACACCTGTAATCCCAGCACTTTGGGAGGCTGAGGCAGGAGAATCGTTTGAGGTCAGAGGTTCGAGACCAGCCTGGACAACATGGTGAAACCCCGTCTTTACTAAAAATTCAAGAAAATTAGATGGGTGTGGTGGTGGGCGCCTGTAATCCCAGCTACTGGGAGGCTGAGGCAGGATAATTGCTTGAACCTGGGAGGCAGAGGTTGCAGTGAGCCAAGATGGCGCCACTGCACACTAGCCTGGGCGACCGAGTTAGACTCGTCTCAAAAAAAAAAAAAAAAAATTGTCTTTCAGGTTGCTCGGTGTAAGATAACAGCTCCTTGGTTTAAATTTGCATTTTTGCATGTGAATCATCCTTTGGTATTACTTGCCCAATTCGTTTAGTGTCTCAGTATTAGGCTTTAAGATTTAAAGTATAAAATCTTCATCATGCAGAGTGAAAAATATGGTTCTTTCTTGTCATCCATCTCTCTAGTTTGTTAGGAGTGTTTAACTCTGTATTTTCTCATTTGTTATGCTTTGAGTGGAAGGAGAGAGGTCAGATCCCTTATTTTTTAACCTTGTGGTCTCTGCCTTGAGGCCCTATGTAGAGGGCTGTTTTCACATCGAGATGTATCTACACGCTCACCTGTATTTTCTTTCATTACTTTTATGTTTTTACAAAATAATTGTCTTACATCCATTTATTTGTATGGCGTAAGGTCTTTAATATTTTTCTCAAATGATTAGCACAGTTACCATTTTTTATAAAAACAAAATGTTTAAATGCTCCCTTTCTCCTACATTAAATTTTTATATATGCTTCGATCTTTTCCTGAAACGTATGATCTGTCTTACTCATCTATCTATGCATTCCTGAGCCATGGTCACAGTTTTAAATTATTGTAGTTTTCAAATATATTTTTATTTCTAGTTTTCAAATATAATTTTCTTTCTTGTATACTAGGTGGCTCCTTCTTTAATTACTTAAATAAAATTTATTATCTCCTTCGAAACATTTTTTTCTTCCAGGTAAAATTTAAAGTGGAAAAAAAGCCTTGTGGATACTGTTTTCCAGCAAACTCCTGCTGTGCTCTTGCCACACACCCCTGCCAGCCTTGGGAGAGCCATAAGGAATGTCTCATATGTGCTGTAATCCTGCAGCACAGTCACTGTGCCGATCCTGAGTGCAAACAACAGGTCCTGCCTGCTCTTTTGAGTGTGTGCGTTCCCTCCTCTACCTACAGAACTGCAGCAACACAAAGAACAGAAGGGCAGAAGTTGCCTAACATTGCCTTGTGCAAGCCTGGCCTGCGAGTCTGCTCAGGGCACAATTGCAGCTTGGCAGAAGGCAGCCCCAGGGGACTCCCGGGCACAGAGAGCTAATACTAGCTAGGTGATCACAACTCCCCAAGAATGCTGACCACGGAGGGAGGCTGTCCAAGGGTCTACAAAGATGGCATCCCTCTGTAGATGGCCTCCCTCTGTGGATGGCATTCTATGGGTGAATTGATACAAATCACTCATCTTGTTCAGATTTCACTATTATCACATTACAAGTCCTCCATGGGGACTCATCAGGATTCCTTTGTGGTCTGAAATGCAGGAAATTGAGCTCTTTGGGTCAGAAGCCAAGTTAAACAAGATAGACTCCAGATGCTCTGCAAGATGGATGCAGATGCCAGCAGCACCAAGGTTAAGGTGGGAGGTGTCCACTCCACTTCCTCCCACAGGTGTCTGGTCCTTCCAGGACAGGTGGGCACCGTTCTTCCCCATGCTGCAATGGTGCTGAACAATTCCTGGGGCTAAAATAAAGTTAATAATGACAACAACTTTCTCATGTAATAAAAATTAGCACCAAGAACAGAGAACAAATAAGAGCCGCTTCGTGGACAAGCAACCCCTGCAGGTACACAGGGCTCCACTGTCAGACGGGCCCTGGGCTTGGCCTAATGCTCTGCTGTCGCCATCTTCAAATTCTAAATAATTGTGAACGAAGCCTCTTTCATTTTGCGTCATGAAGCTGGTCGTAATTATCGGTGTCGGAAAAAGTAGAATCTTTAATTGCAGTCATCTGGCTTGGAGCCTTCTCAAACTCGGCCCCCACTTGTGCATCATGCGGCAGTGAGGGTTGGGTCTGCATTCTGTCTCCTAAAAACTGTATATTTCCATTCAGTGAATGAGTCTCCTGTTCCTAACATGGATGAGGCTCCAAGATGCCCGAGGAGTTGACCTCTTCCACCGTGGAATTTATCAAGCCTGAAACAAGGAACATCTGACTTGGGATTTAACAATATCATTTTGTTTTAATTCAGCAAAACAGGTTGTAGGAGGACAACATGCAAGATTCTTGTGGAATTCTGGTCCTCCCAGGGCAGAAAGGTAACCACTTCTACCTTTCTCCCTATGCCCATCCCTAGCTCCAGCAACCACTAATTAGTATCCCCATCTTATAGTTCTGTTATTTCAAAAATGTCTTATACGAGAAATGATAAAGTATGCAGCGTTTTACAATTGGCTCTTTTCAATCAGTGTAATTCCCATGAGATTCATCAGAGTTGTGGTGTGTTTCAATGCTTAATTTCTTTTTTACTGCTGAGGAATGTTTCATGGTAAAGGTATGCCAAGGCATGTAGGCCACCTGGGGGTTTTTGTTTCCATGTGGAGGAGTCAGTGGATAGGTATGATCAGGCCGCAGCTGCCAGGTCACAAGTGCATTGTGTTCTGGGGCCTGTGGCTTGGGGCAGCCTCTATCAGATGTCCCCACACAACGAATCCTACCCACAGCCAAGAGCAAACATGTCAAAACCCTTATCCTTCTGCAAAGTCCCTCCAGCACTCTGCACTAAGAAAGCATAGCATGGGACACAGGAGAAAAGCTTAATGGAACTCTGGGATTTATCATACAGCACATATGGAAGTGTTCTTTGGAGCTGAGAGGCAATAAATCGATAACTGACATGATATACACAAACAGGCTTATTTCTAGGTCTCTCTTCTGCTCAATCTATCTGTGTATCTATCTCTTTGTTGATATGACACTGTCTTCATTACTTTAGCTTAACAGAGAAAGTCTTGATATTGGTTAGAGTGATGGCTTATACTTTGTTCTTCAGATTGTTTTAGGTATTCTAGTGCATGTGTTTTTCCATATAACTCTTTTTTAACGTACTTTAAGTTCTAGGATACACATGCAGAATGTGCAGATTTGTTAACATAGATATACACATGCCATGGTGGTTTGCTGCACGCATCAACCCCTCATCTACATTAGGTATTTCTCCTAATGCTATCCCTCTCCTAGCCCCCCACTCCCCAACAGGCCCCGGTGTGTGATGTTCCCCTCCCTGTGTCCATGTGTTCTCATCGTTCAACTCTAAGACCTGGAAATGGCACAAGAAGCCACCACAGGACTCTGTGTTTGGTTTTCTGTTTCGTGTTAGTTTGCTGAGAGTGATGGTTTCCAGCTTCATCCATGTCCCTGCAAAGGACATGAACTCATCCTTCTTTATGTCTGCATAGTATTCCATGGTGTATATGTGCCACATTTTCTTTATCCATTCTATCCATATAATTTGATAATAAACTTGCCAATGTCTACAAAAAAAAAACCTTGCTGGGACACTTAGAGAAATTGTATTAAACCTATATAGGGGAAAATATATCTTTATTATGTTTACTCTCCCAATTCATGAACATAGTATGTCTTTTCATTTATTTAGTACTTTTTCGATTCACTTAATCAGCATTTTGTACTTTTTTAGTACACAAATTCTATATATGTTTTGGTAAGTTTATATTTAAATGTGTCTATTTTTCCTGTTTTTCAGATTTGATAAATTTGATTGATCTGTCTTCATATTTATTGATTCTATATTTGTCATATCCACTTTACTATAAGCCCATTTAGCAAGTTTTTTAAAACATTTCTGTTATTGTAGCTATCAGTTCTATAATTTCCATTTCATTCTTTTTAAAATTTCTGTTTCTTTCTGAGATTATCTATTTTTAAATTTTATCAAGAGAATTTGTAGTTGCTTGTTGAATCATTTTTATGGCAGCTGCTTTAAAATTCTTGTCAGACAATTCCAACATCTGCTTCATCTTAGTGCTGGCATCAGTTGATTATCTTTCATTCAAGTTGTGATTTTTTTGGTTCTTGGTATAATGGGTGACTTCTTTTTGTATTGGGCTGGTGCAAAAGTAATTGTGGTTTTTGCCATTCCTTTTAATGGCAAAAATATTAATATTGAGAACATTTTGCCTATTGCATTTTTAGACTCTGGGTTCTATGAGACTCTTCGTTTTAGGAGGCAGTTGCCACACTTAGGGTTACAGGTGGCCTGGCCTGCTTTTGTGTGCTGTGATTTCAATCCCATGAAGGTGCTCACTGCTGTGGGGTCACCCCTGTGGAGCTGTGTGGCCCCTCTGTGACTCTGGTTGGGAGAAGACCTCGATGGACTTCAGGAACAAAATGTGCTTCTTGGACGGGGCTACTGTTGTTGCAGACAGCCTCTGTGAGTTCTCCCAGCTGCCCAGTGTCTCTAAGGGCCAAAGAGCATTCTCCAGCCCATGCTTCCTGCTGGGCAGAGATTGCCCTGTCCATGCCACCCAATGTCCCAGTGTCTCTTGGTGGAGGAAGGGATTCTCCAGCCCTCAGGGATAAGAGTACCTCTCTGGCTGAAGCATGAGCTGGGAGGGACCTCCTAGTGCTGCCCAGCTGCCAAAGCCTCTAGCTGGGAGAGGTGAGCTCAGAGCCAGTGGGGAAGAAGCATGTTCCTTCAGAGAGAGCCAGACCCCCACGCCTGCTGCCAGGCTCTCTGGTGGTGTTGGCAGGACTCTTCTTTGATCTGGGGCAGGGAGGAGCCTGCCCAGGTTGGCCTCCATTGCTAGACTGGGGGCTCAAGGAATGCAGGGTCTGGGTCACCTTCTGTTGTTGGGGTCAGTGGCCATAGGACCCTCTGGCACTATTTTGCTCCCCTAGTCCTGGGGTTGCTGACAAGTTTGCCCTCCTCTTTCTCCCTTTCAGAGTCCTGTGGTGGCTTCTTGTGCTATTTCCAGGTCTTAGAGTTGTTCTTAGGGAGAGAAGCAAGGAGAGAGAGAGACTGGCTGAGGGAGTAGAGAAGAAAATTTCACACAGGGAGTGATAGGAGCCGTGTGTGTTGGGGTGTGTGCGGTGTGTGAGTGTGTGTGTATGCAGTGTGTGCATGGTGTATGTGTGGTGTGTGTGAGGTGTATGTGTGCTATGTGTGGGGGCGATGTGTGTTGTGTGTGTTGTATGTTGAGTGTGTGTGTAGAGTGTGTGTGGTGTGGAGTACGTGTGTGTAGTATACCTGTGTGGAGTGTGTGTGATACGTGTGTGGTCTGTGTGGCATATGTGTGTGTAGTGTGTGTGATCTGTGTAGTGTGTGTGTAGTGTATGTCTGTGTAGTGTGTATGTGCCACATGTGTGTTGTACATGGTGTATGTGTGTGTATGTGGAGTATGTGTGGTGGATGTGTCTGTGTTGTATGTGTGTGGTGTATAGTATATGTGTGTAGTATGTTGTGTGGTGTGTATGTGATGTGTGTGTTGTGTATGTTGGTGGTGTGTGGAGTGTGTGTGGTTGTGTGGTTTATATATACTGTGTTTGGTGTGTGTGTGTGCGCAAGGTGTGCGTGTGTGCTGTGTGTGGTGTGTGATATGTGTGTGAACATGTCTGTGTATGAGTGTATGTGTGTGAACATGTGTGTGCGGATGCGTGAATAGGAATGTGTGAGTGATTATTTGTAAAGGAGTATTCGAATGTTCTGTGCTTGTGTGTGAGTATGAACATATATGTCTCCATGATGAAGACAGCTGGGTAAGAAGTTAATAAAATTATTAAGTGGATTACTTTTAATACACCATGCCAAGCGTAGAAGCATGTGGATCCTCTTGCTGACTGCTTGACAGCATCCTTTTTACTCTTCCAGATTGCCTCAGCCAGCTCCAGCATGGATATTGGAGCCGAGCCAGCAGCAGAACAGGAAGACAGAGTCAGTGCTGTATTCAAGTTCAGGCAGAAGGTCACCTGTCCCATCTACTCTATTTTATCTCTGACTTCTTATATGTACCCTGGTGACCTGAAACCAAAAGAGAGGCATTAACAAACCCAAACCTCCCCAAAGCGGGGAAGCTTCGATCCTCCAATACTCACAAGTACCTGGGAGGGTGCGGAACCTGAGCGTCTGCTCAGAATGGGTGTGGTCCTGAGCAAAGGCTGGACTCCAAGACCAGCAAAATGTCTGATTCTTCCCAACTAAGTGGGTTTGAAACATATGACTTTAGCCTGCCATATATTACACAATGAGTCAAGTGTCCATTATCGGTCTCTGGCTTTCCTGTATTACCATCGATCAACAAAAATTGAATTTTGATAGTCTTCCAAAGAACTGAGATTTCCATTTAGCTCTCCTTATATTAATCACAGCATAAAGAGAGCTACAAATATTTTGGAATTAAATGGCTGTGCTGCGAATTTATATTCATTCATTTCTTTGACATATGACCATGATAGTAATAGCAGATGTGGCAGTGGCTTTAACTGAGTCCCTGGTGTGAGCCCCTTCTCCTCTAAGTCCCCTTTCCTGTGTGAGAAGACTCTGATTTAGAGCAGTGGCCACCCCGTGTCCCTCCTTAAGCCCCGGTGACTGTGGAAAGAGACCCGTGTGTTCAGGGAGCCCACAGTCTAGAGAATGTGATTCAAGTAGGGTTTTTGATACGCATTTTTCATTCTCACTCCTGAGTTCATGACTTTCCCCTGGTCACACTAGGCACCTACTTGCTTGAGATTGTGTGTATGGGGTGTGCAGATTACAGCTTCCCATAGGAATTGACACCAAGTCTACTGACGCCAATTCTCAGGTTTATCAAAAGAAATAATGTTTTCTAAATTCCTTTACTGTATCAAGGACAAAGCCTGTTGGAACCAGGTCATAGAGTTACTTTTAAGAGTTAGAGAAGATGCCCTTACGCTTTGGCAGCCTGGCCTTTGTGTCTGCTGGGAGAAGGGAGAGGAGGTAGAAGGGACAGGTGGGCAGAGGGAAGAGAGCAGGAGAGACAGGACGGAGGAGATGCCCAAGTTGAGCTCACTCTGGCTCAGATGTGCTTGAGTGAGGACAATGCTGGGTCAGAGGGCTTTGGGGATGGCTGTCACTGCAGGTCAGCTGCCCACTTGCCAGCTGGGTTCAGCCACATCACAGCCCCCATAGTGCTTCAGCTTGGACCAAGAACCAAGGGACTCTGAAGCTGTGCTGTGTCCCTTTGGCATAGTGGGACCAAAGTGGGCTGAGGGTCTCTCTGGAGGGGCCACTGTGGGGTGGCAGTAGAGTGGCCCTGAGAGTGGGGGTGGCAAGGTGGTCCCCTGAACTGACTCTATGACAAGGGTGGTCGCCAGGAGCAGCAAATGTTGCCAGAAGCTGGATCCCCAGATCTGGGCAGGGGAAGAGGGAGGAACAAAGACTCCAGTCTTTGTGGGCTGCCTGGATCCTACAGACACCAGGAGGGGAGATCAGAACAGCACAGGCTGGTGAGGGGCCATTTGAAAAATGAGGCTAGCCTGGGGTGGAATCTGAGATTCAGGGCCCGTGACCCCAGGTGCTGTGAGACTGGCTCTAGAGAGCCTTTTCCTTGCTATACTGTGAGTGGAGCGCTATGGACTCCGTAGCGCTGTGGTTAAGGAAGGTTGCTGTAGACTGAATGTTTATGTGCCTCCAAATTCACCCAGATTCATCTGTTGAAATCCGAAACCCAACGTGACAGTATAAGGAGGTGGGGCCTTTGGGAGGTGATTAGGTCATGAAGGTGGCGCCCTCATGAATGAGATTAGTGGCTTTATAAAAGAGACCCCAGAGAGACCCTGCACCTCTTCCATCATTTGAGGCCATGGCGAGAAGGTGCCCTCGATGAGGCAGGGATCCTCACCAGACACAGACTCCATCAGCACCTTGATCTTGGACTTTCCTGCCTCCAGAACTGTGAGAAATACATTTCTGTTGTTCAGAAGCAAGCCAGCCTATGGCATTTTGTTATAGCAACTTGGATGAACTAAGACAGAAAATTAGTACCAAGGAGTGTGGACTCCTGTATCAAATACCTGAAAGTGTGGGAGTGGCCTTGTCACTGGGTAGTGCATAGAGGCTGGAAGAATTTTAAAGTTCTAGCTAGAAAAAGCCTATTTTGCCATGGATGGAGCAGTAAGGGTGATTCTTGCGAGGGATCAGAGGGAGAAGAGAAGAGCTGTGGGAAATCTTCTGTCTTCCAGGAAAACACCTAAGTGTTTGATAGCAGAATGCTGGTAGAAATATGAACAGTAAAGGCCATTCTGATGAGGTCAGATGGAAGTGAGGGACACGTGATTGGACCATGGAGGAAAGGCCATCCTTGTTATAAGGTGGCAAAGAACTTTGCTAAATTGTGTTGTTGTTCTAGGTTTCTGTAAAAGGTAGAACTTATGAGTGATGAAATTGGATATTTGGTTTTAAAATTTGAATATTAGGAAATTTCTACATAAGATGTGGGAGGCATGGCTTGGTTTCTCTTGAGTAATTATAGTAAAGTATGAGAAGAGAGAAATGGTGCAAACACAATGTTAATCAAAAAGGAAACAACTTAAAATTTTGGAAAATTCTCAGCCTATGTATATTGTAGAGAATGAAAAAGCACGTTCAGGAGACAACAGTACCTGTGTGATCAAGCCACTGTTTGATAAAGAGACTCGAATGAGTTGGTATCTCAAGGGGAGCCAGGTGCTATTTATCAAGACAATGGAGAGGACCCACAGGCATCTCGGAGATCATTGGGGCTGCCCTTCCCATCACAGTCTTAGAGTGCAAGGGCCTGGGTGGAGAAAGAAGGCCACTGTTGCCCAGTACTACCACATATTGTGGACTCTTCTTCCTTCATTGCATTTCAGCGCAGCTGTTGAGCCTCAAAATAGTGTGCCTCGTACTTGGCAAAGCTGGGGGAGCATCACTGTCTCCATCTAGGTTTTAAAGGATGTCCCCAAAAGCCACAGGGCCAAGGCGGAGACCTGCTGCAGAGGTCAGGTCACCCCAGAGACTCCAGCAGAGCCATGGAGGTGGACCACTCCTGAGACCCCATACTAGAAGAGCCACAGAAGCATGATTCCAGGCCAGGAGAGCTGGGGATGCGACCCAGGCATAGAGCTATTACAGAGGTGGGGCCGTGGCAGAGAACAGCCTCAGGGGCAAGCCGACTGCCCTAGTGGGCCTACATGGCAGAATTTCCAGCCAAAGATGATTCTGAGGCTTTACAAGTTTTAGACTTACTTGGGACCAGTTACCCCTTTCTTCTTTCCTAGTTCTCCCTTTTGGACTGGGAATGTCCACCCTATGCCTGTTTCACCGTTGTAATTTGGAAGCACATAACATGTTTGATTTCAGAGGCTCACAATTAGAGGGAAAATTACCTCAGGATGAATCGTACCAGGAGTCTCACCCATATCTGTTTTAGATGAGACTCTGGGCTTTATTTTGTTTTTGTTTTTTTGTTTTTTTTTTGAGACAGGGTTTTGCTGTTTCCCAGGCCAGAGGGCAGTAGTGCAATCACAGCTCACTGCTGCCTTGACCTCACAGGCTCAAGCAATCCTCCCAGCCTAGCCTTCTGAGTAGCTGGAACTACAGGTGTGTGCCACCACGCCTGGCTAATTTTCATATTTTTTTGTAGCAATGGGGACTTGCTGTGTTGCCCAGGCTGGGATCAAACCCTTGGGCTCAAGTAGTCCACCTCGCAACGTGCTGAGATTATAGGTGTGAACAACTGTGCCTGGCCTAAGACTCTGGACTTTATACTTCTGAGCTGATGCTGGAAAGAGTGAAGACTTTAGGGGCTATTTGGATGGAATGAATATATTTTGCATGTGAGAAGGGCAGAATTTGAGGCCAGGAACAGAATACTCTGGACTGAATGTTTGTGTTCCCACCAAATTCGTATGTTGAAATCCTAACCTCCAAGGGGATGGTATTAGGAAGTGGGATCTTTGGGTGGGAGGTGATTAGGCAATGAGGGTGGATCCCTCATGAATGGAATTAGTGCCTTTGTAAAGGAGACCTCAGACAGCTAGCTGGTACCTTCCACCATGTGAGGAGACACCAAGGTGCCATCTGTGAACCAGAAACTAAGCCCTTGCCAGACACAAAATCTGCTGGTGCCTTGATCATGGACTTCCAGCCTCTAGAGCTATGAGCAATGAATTGCTGTTTATAAGCCACCCACCCAAGCCACCAGGCTCTTTGGAAATAAAGGGTGTAGGATGAAAAACCTTGAGACATGTAGGTAATTAAGAGCCTACAATTACAAAAAGCAACAAAACAAAACAAACCAGTCCTTTTCAGGAATAAGGATGATCAGCTGGGCAGGAAACTGCGAGCTCTGGTCTCAGGCTCCTCACACTCATCCCAGCCCCTGAGAATCAGACGCAGTCTAATTCCCAGCAGAGACGCAGATCAGGGCTTGGACACACCTCTTATTCTCTTTTTATATTTCTTGCTAGTCAAACAATAAGAGCAAAGAACTGTGAAATATTGGTTAGGTTATATGCTATGGTTTCTTTGTTTTTCAGAAAAATATTTGTGGGCAAAATAAGGATTTGGAAACTGCAATCTAAGAGGGAAATAACTGTTCTCCCCAATGTCAAAGATAAAAACCACACATGTTGCATGGGTATGCTTATGAAAACATACACTCTCCTTCATTCACACAGCAGATGTGTCCTGCGCCCAGCCCTCCTGTGGTCCAGGCTCCTGCATGCTAGGGCACAGGGAGGTACTGCCTGAGGCTGTGGTTTGAGCTCCCAATCAGGGGAAGATGGAAAGCTGAATTTAGGGGATTCCAGAACAGCTCTTGCTGTGACAGTGATGCCCAGAGAGCTAACAAAGGGGACCCGAGGTCCTTAGAACAAGAGAGAGGGCCAGGAGGCCTGGGTCTTTTCCAGAGTCAGAGAGACCATCTCAGTGGGCAGATAGAAGGGCTTGGGGCCACACACACGTGGGCAGCACAGATGCCAGGCAGGTGACAGAGGCAGCATTTGTGCAAAGCATGTACGTAGGGACAGAGGCCCAGAGGTAAGAGGACAGCAGCCGCGTACATGGACGGAGGCTCCTCAGAACTGTATCTCCTCTTTTCATCAAGTGGGTGCATGAAGGTCCCTGTAAAGGAATGGTACCCAGGCCAGGAGACTGTATGGAGGCCATGCTGAGGCCCGAGTGCAGAGCCATGAGACTGTTGGTTTGGAAGAGAAGCGAGGAGGCTCAGTGTGCTGATTCCAACTCCACAGGCAGTAGGCAAGGGCGGCTGAAGGGAGGGACCCTCATGGGGCACTGAAAGGGGGCTGCCCTCGCTTGCCCTAGGTGCACCTCTGTGTGCTCCTGAATAGCTGTGGCCCCCTTCTTGAGCACCTGGAGTCCCAGCTGCAAGTGACACTCTCCAAACAGGTAGGAGAAACTGGTAAGAAGGCAAGGATGGGGCCCTTGGGCCCTTGGGTGCCCCTTCCCATTGGGTGCAATGGGAAGAGCACCCAGTCTCTCGTGCTGCAGAAGGGTGGCATGGAGGAGCAGGGCTAGAACATCCGTGAGGACAATGGTGAGCAGTGCAGGCTTCCAGGGACAAGAGTAGAGACACGATCATTGCCACAAAAGGAGTTGAGATATGCATGCGCGTGCATGTGCTGAGGATGGGCGTGTCCCTGGAGTTGGATGTGGATGGTTTAGAGAAACAGTGGGATGTGGATGGTTTAGGAAAGAGGTGGGAAAGGGCAGGATTCAAAATGCTGCAGGAGGATAGACCTAGTTCAGGAGTGAGGGACTCGCCCCCCAGGATGGAAGGTGGTGAAGGAGCACCACTCTCAAGTCCCTGCTGCCGTGCGAGGCCTGCCAGTGGCAGGCACAGTCTGAGGTTGTCAAGCACACAGGGATGCTTCGTCATGAAAGGCACGGCACCGCTCATGCTGCTGGCGACATGGGTTTACATCATTTCAGGACATAGTGGAACCGCGTCCTGATCTGCCCCTGGGCACCTTATGGAGCCTGAAATCCAGAGCGCCTGCTGAGTGGGAAGGGGACTGACAGGAGGCAACTTCAAGGACTCTGTATAACTTGGAACTAAAGCAAAAAAAAAAAAAAAAAAAAAAAGATGGAGAAAGGAAAAGGCCACCACAAGCAGTAAACGTCTCCTCTTTCTTCCTATTTTTCCCAAGCAATTTCAGAAACTGCTTGTGACTGTTATCATTCTGGAATATTATCCAAGAGACCATTGTTCCCCAGGGAGAGAAAGTAACAGATGAGGAACTTTGGGTCTGGACTTATGCCGTCACTAATGTGCTGTTTTTATAAAACGGACAGGCCAGGGCAGCCTAAATTAAAAAAAAATAAAAATGAGGGATTTAGTTCCCTTGGTATTGCAAAATACTCAGCAAAATAATCTCTTTCTGTACCCCATGTTAGATTTTTTAAAAAGTGCTGATGAAATGCAGACCTTGGCAATTTTTGTTTAATCCAAACCCAGAAGGACTGGCTATCAGCTCACGGCCACCAGTTAATGCAGGGCTTGGAAGGCCATTTATCAATCTAGTTCATCAGCTTGAATCTGTGCCAGCCATTTTCTCTCATAAAATAATATAGCGCAGCCCTTGATCTTGCTGAAACTGGGGGTGACAGCATCTGTTTGTGTGCATTCTGGGCTGACGCAGGCCATGGAAACAGCCGGTGCAGGTGTTGCTGGCTTTGACTGAAATCCACAGCCCACCACGGCATTGTAGATGCATGTGTATTGATTTGAACCTGGATGGCTTAGGAGTTGTGTGGCATTCAGTAACTGACTTAACTTCTCTGTTTCTCACAAATTAGCGAGAGGTCATAATACATTTCTCGTGACCTAATGCCTATTGAAAGGAAATAAAGCTTTTTCACCTGTAGCACAGCCAGGCATACAAGCTATAAGTATGAGTGATCATTATTAATTATTCTTCATTAGCATTTCCCAATGTGTTATATAATTGTTATTCAAAAGAAAAAAAATCTTACGAAAATCCAGTTACTGCTGGGACAGGATAGCCCTAGCCATAGTTCCAGGCACCCTGAGATCCGTGTGCCTGTGATGAGGTTTAGTGGCATTGGCTCTATATTTCTTACGAAGCTGTAGGACAATGAACTGAGATAGTAAATAAGAAAGCACCTTATGTATCATCAAACCACACACAGGCATGGGACGGGGCATGCACACCGTGGCAACAGCAACCGGGGTTAATAGATTACATTCGCCCAGCTCCAGTGAATGTGTCGGGGATGAGGTGCCCCCAGCAGTTACTATGAGAGCTGTGAGAACAGAGGCAGTCAGCGCTCCAGCCTAGGGCCCTCAAGGGGCACTTGGAAGGTCCTCCAAGCCAAATTCCCTCCCCTTAAGGCTGGAGCAGAGACTCTCTATCTTCTATGTCTAATGACTAACCACAGTGGGTGTTCAAAATCAACTCCAGACATGGCTCTTCCCTGTCATCAGAGAGGAGACGATCCAGGGGAAGACTCATAGGCTCTGGGCCATCTCTATGCCAAGATCTGTTTCCTCGGGGCAGCACAGGGAACATCAAGGATTTATCCTCCCTGTGGAAAGGAAAGGTGTCAAGTGGGAATGCTAATGTTGAAATGTGTGCTGGGCACTTCCTGTGTCTGCACTGACTGCTTCTAGAGGGTGTCTGGGGAGCTCGGACCCTGTCTGGCCAGGGCTGCAGGCATTGTTTCCTCGGGTTCTTTCTCATCCTCAAGCCCTGACCAAGCCTCAGCCCTGACTTCTGCTCCCTCCAGCCAGTCATACAAATGCATCTGAGCTCTTTCTTCACTTCGCTGTTCCACATGGCACACATCTCCTGTCTCTCCACCTAGGAAGCCCCTAAGCCTCTGTGGCCTGCCTCTCTCCCTAAAATCTCTCTGTGAAGCCACTGACATTGTCACTGTGCTCACACTGTGTTTGTGCCGCCAGGTGGGGCTGGGGAAAGGACCCTGGGCTGGGGGATGTGGGTTTTGTATTTCACCCGCATCACTTGGCAGTTCTGTGACCTTGATCATGTCTTTGGAACCCTTGGGTTTTTTTGTTTTTTTGTTTGTTTTTTGTTTTTGAGACAGGGTCTGTCTCTGTCACCCAGACTGGAGTGTAGTGACGCAATCATGGCTCACTGCAGCCTCGACCTCCAGGGCTCAAGAGATCCTCCCACCTCAGCCTCCCAAGTAGGTGAGTGGCTGGGACTACAGGTGTGTGCCACTACACCTGGATAAGTTTTGTATTTTTTTGTAGAGACAGGGTCTCACTATGTTTCCCAGGCTGGTCTCGAAATCCTGGCTCAAGTGATCCTCTAGCCTTGGCCTCCCAAAGTGCTGGGATTACAGGCATGAGCCACTACATCTAGCCTGAAACTCTTGTTTATTGAGATTTTCCCATGCTGGTCTCCTTGTCATTCTGACTTGGTGTTCTTATCTCTATTTCACAGATGAGAAAACCATGTTTCAGAAAGTGGGTTTGCAGGCTTGCAGACCCTGTGAGCACCATGGGTAGAGTGCCACATCAGACCTCTGGGCGTCCAAGCCAGCATCTCAGCATGCGCTGATGATGCTTCTCGTCTTGGCTCTTCCAGTATGGAATGGGGTGGTGACCACTGCTTCTCAGAGTTGTTATGAGGAGCAAATGAACCTACAGGCTTCCTGGACTGTGGGGTTCATGGGAGATGCGTGCTTTATTCACTGCAGTTGTCTTAGCATCCAGAACTGGGCCTGATGCATAGAATAAGTACAAAATAAGTATTTTTTTAAGTGGACCACATAAGCAAGCCCTCTGCTCAGCACCTGGCAAAAGGCAGGCATTCCATAAACTATAGTTATAGGAGGAGGATTTTTACGTATATACTCAGCCAAGTTACTTGTCATCTATTTTCATCCACTCTTTCTGGTCAAGCGCCCTTAGTGCCCAGTATGGAGCCTGGCACACACTGGCCACTTAACAACGATGTTTGTGCTGCTGAGGAGGGTGGTGGCCACATGCAATATAGAAGGGGCGTGCCAGCCCTTCAAATGCAGCAGCAATCCTGAACAAGCAGATCTACGTGGGGAAAATTAACACATTTATTTATGCTCACTGCTTCTTAGGCAATGCAAACTTATTTTGCTGTGATTAATTTAATTCTATCACACACAGAAAACAAAGGGCTCTGCCCTTTTTACAGAGTAGGAGACTGAAGCCTCAAGCAGTTGAATTGTCCACAGGGCATGAAAATTAAATGAATTATAGAAAAAATAAGTTTACAATGCCTAACATAACTGTAAGTACCAAATAAGTGTTTTGATTCTCTTTATTTGGAAAGGATTGTTTGCTCTAATCCACTGCTCCACATAGCCACTGGGACACCTCCACTGACCATAGGTAGAGGGAAGGCCAAGTCCCGAGAAGACCTTCTCCAGGGAGGAAAAATGCCCTGAAAACCACCCAAAGGAGCTGTTCTTGCTGCATTGGAGCAGAAAAAGAGAACAAAGAACATCTGGGGATTCTTCCTCCTTTTCCAAGCACAATACAGGCTGCCATTTTCCATTTAAAAGCTTAAAAAATTTTTAGTTAATAAGTGAAAAAAATATCCCTCACAATTCTTAGGGGAAATCCAAAGACAGTTATTCTCATCATATTTTGAGGAAGTCTTGAATCCTTCACTGGCTGATATCAGATTCTCAGAAAGCAACTGACCTGCAAAAGCCATTAAACAGCCTCATCTGGATGGGGCTTTTGAGAATGAAATACGGCAGAAAAATAAACCCAGACATTGGAGCCTTCGAAGGGGGCCTCCCAGAGCACACACAGACAGGCAGACACACATGTGGAGGAAGGTCTGCAGCTTCTCATTCTCCTCTCCAGGCTCCCAGGTTCTGGAATGCTGTGCATTTCCACTCCGGCAGGCCAAGGTGAAGCTCGGAGGAATGTTACATTTCCCTGACAGGCCACTTCCTTTCTAGCAGGAGAGGAGCCCACGCTGGAATGTGTTCCCAGGGCTGCTTTTAGGGCTTTTCACTACAGTAAGACTTTTTTCCATAATAATGAAAAGAATATGAACTCACATTTGCAGATTACCGTGGATGATTTACTCTGTTCAATGACCTCAGCTCAATTTATAGTTGTGGGAAATGAGAACTAGAGAGAGAAGTAACTTGCCAAGTTTGCCTAACTGATAGGTGGAGCCTGAGCCAGAACCCCCCTCACAGCCCACACCCTCCATCCCCGTCAACATTGTGTCACTTATGTACAAAACATCGCCTGGGTACTTTGAAAGGTCACAGCCAAACTTGTCTCTTCCTTGCTTAGACCGTTCTACATTAGACTGTTCTCGCATTGCTGTAAAGAAACACCTGAGACCGGGAAATTTATAAATAAAAGAGGTTTAATTGGCTCACGGTTCTGCAGGCTGTACAGGAACCATGATGCTGGCATCTGCCCAGCTTGTGGGGAGGCCTCAGGAAGCTTACGGTTACGGAGGAAGCGAAGTAGGAGCACGCACTTTGCATGGCTGGAACAGGAGCAAGAGGAGTAGTGGGGGAGGTGCTGCCAGTGTTTGAACAAGAACTCACTCAATATCAAGAGAAAAGAACCAAGAGGATGGTCCTAATCCATTCATGAGAAACCGCCCCCATGATCCAATCACCTCCCACTGGGCCCCACCTCCAACACTGGGGATCAAAACTGAATGTAAGATTTGGGTGGGGATGCAGATTAAAACCATATCACCTTCCATTCCTGCTAGCTTGGAGGAAGCTCAAGCGTTTTTTTGTGACTCATAGCTTCCTGGGCCAGGTCCACACAAACCACTCAGGGCAAGTGATAAAGGATGGTCCATATATCATATCGCTGCATATTTTAAAGCTTTGGTCTCAGCCCAGCCCCCAGCCCAAAGGAGAACCCTTTGTGCTCACGTACTCAGGTTTTCATGTCCTTGCAAGTGAATATTCTGGCCTGAACATCCAACCTCTGAGCATATGTGTGTGGACACCTATGTGGGTTCCCACTTGCTTTGTTCATCCACTGAACACCCAACTTCCGAAATCCCAGTATGGCTCTTATCACACTTACCACCTTGTTGTCCACATGTCTGTGCTTAGTTACCCCTTGAGCCCAGGGTACATACTGGACAGTTGGTCAGTCCTCAGGAAGAGACCTACAGGAGGTGGGTTTGGGACGTTTGGGCAGTGAATTCTGGGTTTTGGGGTGTCACAAGCATGATTTAGAAGGAGGGGTACAGGCCCAAGGTGGGCACATCCCCTCTGCAGAAATGGACCCAGCAGAGCAGGGCCAGCATGGACTCTCTAAAGGCCAGCCCAGGCCTCTCCTTTCAGGCTGAGGGCCTCCCTGGCCAGGCCCATACCCACTGTCCAGCCTCATTTCCTGCTGCATGATGCCAGTGTTTGTAAGTCACTTGCAGTCCCCAAGAGCAACCTCTGTCTCATATCCCCATGGACCCATTTTTTATTATACGCCTGCCTGGGATCCCCCACTTGCTTTGTTCATCCACTGAACCCCCAACCAACGCCAAAACTCCAGTCTGGTTCTTACCCTGTTGCACAATGATGAGTTTATAGTCTTCCTTCCAGACCAGATGGATGTTCTCAGTCCAAGCACAATGCACAACGTAGGGTTGATGTTTAATCAATATACTGCCTGAACGAATGCTTTTACTTGCCCTGCATTCTAGAAAAAATGAGAGACCAGCTTTTGTTCGGAGAGTCACAGATGTCTGAAAAAAAATAAGGAAAGCTGGAATAATATGTGCTTATGTCATCTCCCTCCAGGCAGGCCTTGGCTGAAGCGCAGCAGCTCCATACGGGAGTTTTTCTCACCTGGGAGAAGCGTGTGAACTTCATTTAGCATCATCCAACAATAGATATTGAGCACTGACTACCTGTTCTGGGCCCTGGAGATACAAAGTACAGACAATCAGCAAAGATACATCTAGTGCTGCTCACCCTAAGTGGGAGCAGGTAAATACATACCCACCAATCCATGCATTTGTACCTATGTGAGCTTGGCATCATACACTGACAAGTGGATAGAGCAGGTCTGGGCATCTGCTTCGTTCGGAGAGACCAGGGAGAGGAGATGACACATTGAGTTCCAAATGCCATGCAGGGGCAAGCTACATGCAGAGCAGCAGCAGTTTTGAAGCAGAAGGAGGAGCAAGTGCTAACTACTGGTTGTGAAAGCTCAGTGGTGCTGAAAACAAATCAATGTGTGAGGTTGCAGCTTGATGGTGACCAGGGGAGCAAGGAAGAGATGAACTTAACAAATGGTCAGGGGCCAGCTTCCACAAGTCGGATGCAGGTGAGGGTATTATGCCTTATTTTATGTATGACCAGCACTGTACACCAGAAGTGGGGTGTAACAGTCACTGAGTGTTGTTTTTCAATAACCATCTTGGCTGAATGCACTGTTGGACACTGTAAGGTCATTCCAAGGTCACTCAAGAGTCTGGCGACTTGATCTTGATGGTTGAAATGAAGATGCCAACACATAGAAAGAGCTGGGTTAGATTTCAGTTCTCTTGTTGACTTTGAGAGGAGTGAGGGCAAAAAGGACAAACGGTGACCTGCAGGTGTTTGAGCTGAACACCTGGTTGAGTAGTGCAGTGGTGCCCTGGATGGAGGTGAGCCAGTGCAGTGCGGGTGTAAGTATTGGGAGGCTGGACTGGGGGAAGTGCCAGGTAAGCAGGAGTTCTGTGTGGCCAACGTTGAGGCAAAATTGTGCTTTCCAAAATTTCAATTTGCTTTCCAAAATTTCATTTGTCACTTTGTCATTTGGGACTTGAAACTCATTTTCCTATCAGAATGACAAAAACTGATAAAGCCCAGGCTACTCCACAAATTCCAGTTTAATACACAATGCACTGATCACAGGACAGATGAGCACACTGCTGCAGGACTTATGTATCCAGGGAAATGCATCTGGAGTTCCAGAGTGAGGTGTTGGAATCATAATTCCCTCCTGCCCAGGGCCATTTCCCTCTGAGGCATGGGTGTAGCAGGCAGGGAAAAGCTGGGACTCCAGGAGGCTGAGGGGAGACTGCTACAAGGACTTGACAAAAGAGAGCAGGGTAGTGGGCAGGAGAAGGCAGGGGCATGAGAGCTGAGAGCTGGGCCTGAAGGAATGGAAGTGCACAAGCATCTTTTCTCTTTACCTGTTGTTCCCCTTTGTAAAAATGAAATACTAACAGGTAAAAACTGCACATAGATTTTTTTTATTGGCTTCAGTAAAGTGATTAATCCTTTTAAGAAAAAAATAGTAATATGCTATCATTTTCACTAAACGTTTTGCACTTTGTCCTAGTAAACTCATGGATAATCTATACTAAGGAACTAGTGTGAGGAAAATAAAGATGACAGTCATTTCTTTATGCAGCAAATTTTTATTGAGCCAGATGTTCCATGCTTCAAAGAGATGGCAGTGAACAACAACAAAAATTCTTTGCTTTAGTGAGATTCTATTCCAGGGTGGGAATAATATAAGCAAATAATAAGGAAATAATCTCTATGCTATGCTAGGTACCAACAAGATTTCAGAGAAAAATAAAAACGGAGGACATCCGGTTCCTTGAGGTGAAAGTATCCCCATTTGTCCCAAGTCTTTCCTCTCTAGGAACCTTGGATGTAACATGACAATAATCATTGGAAGACTGAAAAGGTGGGAAAAAGAAGATGAATTGCCTTGGGACCTCACAACTTGCAGAGTGGCATGACAGTGAGTTCCTAGAGTGTGTTTATTGCCTTCCTTGTATCCTAGATAGAGTACTGTAGAAGCCTCCAACCTGGGACTGCCAACAGGCATAGACAAAATATCTCCAAGAAAAGCCTGTTCTCTTAAAATACACACCTACCATTCGACTCAACAATTGTACCTTTGATTATTTCTCCCAAATAAATGAAAACAAAAGTACACATGAAAACGTGCACACAAATGATTAGAGCAGCTTTAAGAGCTATTAGTGACCCAGATATCTGTCAATGGGTTAAATAAGCTGGGACACCTATATCTTGGAATACTGCTCAGAAATAGGAAGGAACAAACTATTTATATTTGTAGTAATGTGGATTAATCTCCAAAGGATTGTGTTGAATGAAAAGCCAAGTTCTAAGATAACCTGCTACATAACATTTATATAACATGCTTAAAATGACAAAATTATAGAAATGGAGGACAGATTAGAGGGTATCAGGAGTCAGAGATGGAATGAAATGAGGTGGGGAAGTAGAAGTGGATATAAAAGTATAATATGAAGCATCCCTGTGATGATGGAAATGTTCTATGTCTTGACTACATCAATGACAATATTATGGTTGTGATATTATACTATAGTTTTGCAAAACGTTACCATTGGAGGCAACTGGGTGATTTCTCTCCATATTTCTTACAACTGATCATGAATTTATAATTGTCTCAAAATAAAATTTTTAAAAAGTGAAGGGGATAGTGAATGCTTAGAAAAAGTGGAGAGGAAAGGTCTCATGGAGAAAGTGATACGCAAGCAAAACCATGAAGGAATGAAAGATCTGGCTAGGAAAACATCTGGGGAAGAGCATGCCAAAAGAGGAAACAAAAGAGACAATGTCTGTTTACCAAAAAACAAAGAAATGATGACATTATCAGCAAAATAGTTGTTATCCAAAGAAACTTACAAAAGCAAACAAAAAATCCAGAGCTGTTTTAACCAACTTCATAGAAGCTCTAGAATACAGTCAAAGGTGTACAGCAACTAAGAAAACACCAAATCAAAAGAAGTCAGTATTAAAATGGTAGGAAAGTTGTACAGTAAGATGCCTTGCCCCATCCCCTCTCCAGCATGGCAGTGCCCTTTGTTTTGGGTTGTGATAGCTCTGTTCCCAGTCCCTCCCCACCCTAGAACCAGAGGAAGCAGAGCAGATACTATTTGCAAATTACTGTGCACATCTGTTCTAACTTGTTTGGGGAATACCTGAAGGACTGATGCAAGGCACTCATCTGTTTCATATAACTTGGGGCCCTGGAAGGAAATGTGGCAGAAACTACTTGTAAAAGCTGTAAGGCAGACTACAAGCTCACAGATACCTGGGACAGGTTGAGGCATACAATAGACCATGAAAGGCATAAAGAGAAACTAGGGTGAGACTCTTTGAGAAGGAAGACATTCAAAAGCAGCCATATACATGGGAGAATTTAGAAAGTCATGAACATGCACAGGCAAGAGTCATGCTCAGAAAAGTCTCAAGAAGACATTAAGCTTTCACCTGGATTGATCCCTAGTCTCAAAGCAAGGCTAGCTAAAATGGCAAAGGAGTGCCCCAGAACAGAAATACTCTGCAGATACCGGCAGAATTAGCTATCCTCTCTTTCTCTCTCTCTCTCTTTCTCTTTCTCTCTCTGTGTGTGTGTGTGTTTCTTTGTTTCAATTTCTGGCATTAAAGGATATCTCTATCAAAACAACTGAACACAACCTAAAGGAACAGAAACTTTGGTGATCATACACGACAAAACATGATCTTTGAAAAATAGTTTGCAAAATTTTAAAAATGAGTGAACTATTACAACTTCCAACAACTAAGAGAAAGAGATAATCTGATTTCCAGATTCAGATTATCATTCACATTATAGTTCACATTGTAATAGTCAAATGCTTAATGTTTAACAAAATATTACAAGGCATACAAAGAAATAGGAAAACACGCCTCATTCAAATGAATAAAACAAAAGAATAAAAACCATCACTGAGGAAACCCAAAATTGGATTTACTACGCAATTTATTTTATTTATTTTATTTTTTTTGAGACAGAGTTTTGCTCTTGTCATCCAGGCTAGAGTGCAATGGCATGATCTTGGCTCACTGCAACCTCCATCTCCCAGATTCAAGCGATTCTCCTGCCTCAGCCTCCCAAGTAGCTGGGATTACAGGCGCCCACCACCACACCTGGCTAATTTTTTTGTATTTTTAGTAGAGATGGGGTTTCACAATGTTGGCCAGGCTGGTCTTGAACTCCTGACCTCAGGTGATCCACCCACCTTGGCCTCCCAAAATGCTGGGACTATGGGCATGAGCCACTGCACTCGGCCTACTACACAATTTTTTAACTGTCTTAAATATGCTCAAGAAGCTAAGGAAAAACATGGACAAAGAACTAAAGAGCCTTAGGTACTGTATGAAAGGAGAAAAAGTTAGAGTTTCTCTCAACAAGGATAGAAGAGGCCCTTGGGTCTGACAACAAACATACAAGTAAGGTACTGCCACCTACTCTGTGGCATCTAACAATGGTTAAAAATAATAATTTAAAAATTGAGAGGATATCAAGAAAACAATATATGAACAAAATTAGAATGTCAATAAAGAGATAGAAATTGTAAGAAGGAACTGAACAAAAATCTGGAGCTAAAAAGTACAATAACTGAAATAAAAAATTCATTTAAATGATTTATCAGCAGATTCAAGCAGGCTGAAAAAAGATTCAGTGAATTTAAAGGATAGGATAATTGAAATTATTGAGTCTGAGGAACAGAAAGAATAAAAACTGAAGAAAAGTGATGTGAATTTAAAGAATTTATGTTGACACCATCAAGTGGACCAACATACATATAAAAGTTCCAGAAAGACAAGAGAAAGAGAAGGGGGTGGAAAGATTATTTAAGGAAATACTGGCAGAAATTATCCCAAATTTGGTGAAAAATATGGAGCTACAAACCTAAGAAGTTAAAGACACATATTAAGACACATTATAATCAGAGTTTTAAAAGACAAAGACAAAGAAACTTGAGAGCAGCAAGAGAGAAGTGACTCATCATATACAAGAGATCATCAATAAGATTATCAACCAATTTCTCATCAGAAACCTTGAATGCCAGAAGGCAATGAGATGAAATATTCAAAGTGTTGAAAGAAAAAGAAAAAAACAACCCTGTCAGCTGGGAATTCTACACCCAGAGGAAAAACAAAAGCTGAATAATTTTGCTACTCTTAGACCTGCTTTACTAGGAATGCTAAAGGAAATCCTACAGGTTGAAATAAAAGGATGCTAGATATTAACTCAAAGCTGTATGAAAGTATATATGATCTCCTGTTAAGGTGAACACATGGTTAAGTATAAAAACCAGTATTGTTGTAATTTTGGTTTGTAACTTCACTTTTTATGTTATTGTGCTCACAGTGTATAAATGCGTAATTTGTAACATTAATGACATAAAGAGGGCATAGGGCTGTATAGGAGTAGAGTTTCGGTATGTGATTGAAGTTAAGTGGGTATTAACTCAGATGGTTATGAGTTCAGAATGTTACATATATATTCTTACATAAACTACAAAGAAAAATATTATTTTATGTGTGTATTTTATACACAAAAGGTAATAAGATAAAAATCAAAAGGTACTAAAATGAAAGTCAAAGTGTATCATTAGAAAAAAATCAACTAGGCTGGGCATGGTGGCTCACTCCTGTAATCCCAGCACTTTGGGAGGCCATGATCTGAGGCAGGTGGATCATGAGGTCAGGAGTTCAAGACCAGCCTGGCTAACATGGTGAAACCCCATCTCTACTAAAAATACAAAAATTAGCCAGGTATGGTGGTGCACACCTGTAGTCCCAGCTACTCAGGAGTCTGAGGCAGAAGAATCACTTGAACCTGGGAGGCAGAGGTTTCAGTGAGCCAAAATCATGCCATTGCACTCCAGCCTGGGCAACAGAGCAATATTCCATCAAAAAGAAAAAAGGAAGGAAGGAAGGAAGGAAGGAAGGAAGGAAGGAAGGAAGGAAGGAAAAGAAAAAAATCAACTAAACACAAAAGAGGGCAGTAATGCAGAAAATCATGTGTAAAAGCTATAAGATACACAGAAAATCAATAGTAAAAGGCAGAAGTAAGTTTTTATCAGTAATTACTTTAAATATAAATAAAGTCTTCAATCAAAAGGAATACATTGGAAGAAGGATGTAAAATCACGATCCTGTTCTTAAACAAACAATGGGTCAAAGAAGAAATCACAGTAGAAATTATAAAATACCTTGGGACAGATAAGAACAAAAATGCAACACACCAAAACTTATGGAATGCAGCAAAAGCAGTGTTCAGAGGGAAATTTATAGCTGTGAACACAAACATTAAAAAAGAAGACTCAATAACATAACTTTACACCTTAAGGATCTATAAAAAGACTGCCGAACAAAACTCAAAACCAGTAGAAGGAAGGAAATTATAAAGCTAAGAACAGAGATAAAGAAAATAAAGAATAGAAAAACAATTGTGAAAAATCAGTGAGATCAATAGTTTGTTTTTAGAAAAGATTTATCTTTGGCTTGATTAAGAAAAAAAGGAGAAGACTTGAATTACTAAAATTAGAAATGGACATTGCTATCTATAAATTTTTAAAAAACAGATAGAATAAGAGATTGCTTTGAATAATTATTTGCCATCAAATTGGATAACCTAGATGAAATAGACAACTTTCCAGAAACACACAAGCTACTATGACTGCATTGTGAGGAAACAGAAAATCTGAATAGATCTATAATTAGTAAGGAGATTGGATCAGTAATCAAAACCTCCCAAGACAGAGATTTGACTAGAAGGCTGTACTGGTGACTTCTACTAAACAGTTAAGGAATTATCATTCTTTTCCAAACTCTTCTAAAAAGTTGAAGAGAACACTTCCTTACTCATTCTGTGAGGCTAGCACTACCCTGATATTAAAGCCAGACAAAGACACTAAAAGGCAAGAAAACTAAAAACCAATATCACTTATGAATATTGACCCAATAATCCTAAAGAAAATACTAGCAAACTAAATTCAGCAAACAATTAAAATAATTTTATACTAGGACTAAGTGAATTTATTCCTGAAGTGCAAGGATGGTTCAGTATATGAAAGTCAACCAATATAATACACAACATTAACAAAATGAAGAAACACACACACACACTCACACACACACACACAAAATTATCTCAATTGAAACAGAAAAATCATTTGAAAATATTCAATATCCTTTCATGATAAAAGAGTAAGAAAATTAGGAAGAGAAGCAAACATCCTCAACATGATAAAGGCCAGATATGAAAAATCCACAGATAACATGATAATCAATGGTGAAAAACTGAGCTTTCTTTTAATATCAGGAACCAGACAAGGATGCCTGCTTTTACCACTTGTATTTAGCATAATATTGTAAGTTCTAGTTTCATCTTAAACTATATACAAAAACCTACATGTAAGTATCAAAATTATAAAACTGTTAGAAGAAAATCATAGGGAAAATGCTCCATGACATTGTACGTAGCAATGATTTCTTGGTTATTACACCAAAAGCACGAGAAAAAAAGGAAAAAAATTAGATAGATTGGAATTCCTCAAAATAAAAATTTTATGAATCACAGCACACTATCAACAGAGTGAAAAGGCAGCCCACAGAATTGGAAAAATATTTTCAAATCACATATCTGATAAGGTATTAATATCTAGAACATAGAAACAACAAAACTCAGCACACGAAAAACCTTAATTCAAAAGAGTTGAACAGATATTTTCCCAAGGAAGATACATGAATAATCAGTAAGCCTGTGAAAAGATGCTCACTATCAGTACCATTAGAAAAATGAAAATCAAAATCACAATAAGATACCACTTTATACCCAGTAGGATGGCTATTATTTTAAAAAATAAAGAAACAAAAAGTGTTGATGAGGAGTTGGGGAGATTGGGACACTTGTGCTTCTGGTGGAAACAGTATGGTAATTCCTCAAAAAATGTAAGCATAACATTACCATATGATTTAACAATTCCAATTCTGAGTATATACACAAAAGAATTGAAAGAAGAGACTCAAACACCAATGTTCACAGCAGAATTATTCACAATAGTCAAAAGGTGGAAGCAGCTCAAATGTTTGTTGATTGATGGATGCATAAACAAAATGTAGTATATGCATATAGTGGGTTATTATTCAGCCTTAAAAAAAAAAGGAAGGTAAGATTCATGTTACAACATGGATGAACCTTGCAGACACACTAAGTGAAATAAGCCAGACGCATAAGGACAAATAAATAATTTCACTTATATAAGGTACCTAGAGTGGGCAAATTCATAGAGACAGAAAGTAAAACAATAGTTACAAGACACTGGGGGTAGTTGGGAGTTATTATTTAATGTGCATAGAATTTTAGTATGAGGCAATGAAAAAGTTCTGGAGATGGATGATTGTGTAACACTGTGAATATACTTAATGCCACTGAGCTATATACTTAAACATAGCAAAAGTGGGTACCAGTTATATTATGTATATTTTACTCTCTGTATACATTTGTTTTTGTTTTTATGTAAATAGAGAAACAACACTGAAAGGGTTGGTAGAAGTTAGTGCAATTGGCTACCTGTAGGAGTTGGAATGGAACTGGGAAGACAGAAATAAATAGAAGCACTAATTCTCATAACATATCTTGTTACTTTGTTTTGACTTTTTGAACCTATTCAAACCTATTCAAAAGAAGACTAAATAAAAGTTTCACTGGCTAAAAAAAATGAGCTGTAAACTCTTCTATTTGTATTTTGAAAGCTATTGTGTAGAATTGGTGTTACTTTTTCTTTAAATATTTAATGGAATTCTCCAGGGACACAATATGGACCTGGATATTTGTTTTGTGAGGTTTTTTTCAAGTTGTGTGTTTAATTCAAACTTCTTTTTATTATTTTCAATTTCAATACTTTTTGGGGAACAGGTGGTGTTTGGTTTCATGGATAAGTTATTTAATGGTGGCTTCTGAAATTTTGGTGCACTCTTCACATGAGCAGTGTACACTGTATCCAATGTGTAGTCTTTTATCCTTCAACCCCCTCCCACACTTCCCTCTGAGTCCCCAAAGTCCATTGTATCGTTCTTATGCTTTTGAGTCATCATAACTTAGCTCGCACTTATGAGTGAGCACATACAATGTTTGGTTTTCCATTCCTGAGTCACTTCAATTAGATTGCTGGTCTCCAACTCTATCCAGGTTGCTGCAAATGGCATTATTTTATTTCTTTTTATGAATGAGTAGTATTCCATTTTTTTTATCCACTCATGATTGATGGGCATTTGGGCTGGTTCCATATTATTGCCATTGCAAATTGTGCTGCTATAAACATGCATGTGCAAGTAACTTTTTTGCATTACTTCTTTTCCTCTGGGTAGATACCCAGGAGTGGGAGTGCTGGATCAAATGGAGATCTACTTTTAGTTCTTTAATGCATATCCACACTGTTTTCCATAGTGATTGTACTAATTTACTTTTCCACAGCAGTGTAAAAGTGCTCCCTTTTCACTACATCCACACCAACATCTACTTTTGTTTAAATTTTTTTTTTTTTTATCGTGGCCACTCTTGCAGGAGGAAAGCGGTATTGTACTGTGGTTTTAATTTGCATTTCCCTGACAATTAGTTATATTAAGCATTTTTTCATATGTTTGTTGGCCATTTGCATATCTTCTTTTGAGAATTGTCTATTCATATCCTTAGCCCACTTTTTGATGGGATTGTTTGTTTTTTTTTTTCTTGCTGATTTATTTGAATTCCTTACAGATTCTGGATTTTAGTTCTTTGTTGGATGCATGGTTTGCAAAGATTTTCTCTCAATCTGTGGGTTGTCTGTTTACTCTGCTGATTATTTCTTTTGCTGTGTCAAAGCTTTTTAGTTTCATTAAGTTCCATCTATTTATCTTTGTTTTTGTTGTATTTGCATTTGGGTCATGAAATCTTTGCCTAAGCCAATGTTTAGAAGAGTTTTTCTGATGTTATCTTCTAGAATTTTTATGGTTTCAGGTCTTAGATTTAAATCTTTGATCCATCTAGAATTGGTTTTTATATAAGGTGAGAGATGAGGATCCATTCTTCTACATGTGGTTTGCCTATTATCCCAGCACCATTTGTTGAATAGGGTGTCCTTTCCATACTGTATGTTTTTGTTTACTTTGTCAAAGATCAGTTGGCTGTAAGTATTTGGGTTTTTTTTCTCTATTCTGTTCCATTGGTCTAATGCCTTTTTTTTACATCACTACCATGCTGTTTTGGTAACTATAGCCTTGTAGTTTAGTTTGAAGTTGGGTAATGTGATGCCTCCAGATTTGTTTAGTCTTGCTTTGACTATGCAAGCTCTTTTTTTTGTTCCATATGAATTTTAGGACTTTTTTTTCTAGTTCTGTGAAGGATGGTGGTATTTTGATGGGAATTGCATTGAATTTGTAGATTGCTTTTGGCAATATCATCATTCTCACAATTTTGATTCTACCCATCCATGAGCGTGGGATGTGTTTCCATTTGTTTGTGTCATCTGTGATTTCTTTCAGCAGTGTTTTGTAGTTTTCCTTGTAGAGGTCTTTCACCTCCTTTGTTAGGTATATTCCTAAGTATTTTATTTTATTTTTTTGAAGCTATTGCAAAAGGAGTTGAGTTCTTAATTTGGTTCTCAGCTTGGTTGCTGTTGGTGTATAGCAGTGCTGCTGATTTGTATACATTAATTTTGTATCCTGAAACTTTATTGAATTCATTTCTCAGTTCTATTAGCTTTTCGGATGAGTCTTTATGGTTTTCTAGGTATATGATCACATAATCAGTGAATAGCAACAATTTGACTTCCTCTTTACTGATTTTTCTCTAGTCTGATTGCTCTCAGGACTTCCAGTACTATGTTGAATAGAAGTGGTGAAAGTGGGCATCCTTGTCTTGTTCCAGTTCTCAAGGGGAATGTTTTTATCTCTTCCCCAACCACTATAATGTTGGCTGTGGGTTTGTCATAGATGCCTTTTATTACTTTAAGTTATGTCCCTTCTACGCCGATTTTGCTGAGGGTTTTAATCATAAAATGATTGTATTGGTCTGTTCTTCCACTGCTAATAAAGATGTACCCAAGACTGGGTAATTTATAAAGAAGAAGAGGCTTAATGGACTCACAGCTCAACATTACTGGGGAGACTTCACAATCATGGCAGAAGGTGGAAGAGCAAAGGCACGTCTTACATGACAGCAGGCAAGAAAGAACGTCCACAGGGGAGCTTTCTTTTCTAAAATCATCATATCTCATGAGACTTATTCCCTTTCATGAGAACAGCATGGGAAAGAACTACCCCCATGATTTGATTATGTCCCATTAGGTCCCTCCCAAGACACATGGGGATTATGGGAGTTACAATTCAAGATGAGATTTGGGTGAGGACACAGCCAAACCATATCATTCTGTCCCTGCCTCCTCCCAAATCTCATGTCCTTACTTTGAAAACCAATCATGCCTTCCAAACAGTCCCCCAAATCCTACCTCATTTCAGCATTGACTCAAAAGTTCACAGTCCAAAGTCTCATCTGAGACAAGCAAGTCCCTTCTGCCTATCATCCTGTAAAATCAAAAGCAAGTTAGTTACTTCCTAGATACAATGGGGGTACAGGCAATGGGTAAATACAAACATTTTAAATGGGAGAAATTGGCCAAAATGAAGGAGCTACAGGCCCCATGCAAGTTTGAAATCCAGCAGGGCAGTCAAATCTTAAACCTCCAATATGTTCTCCTTTGACTCCATATCTCACATCCAGGTCACACTGATGCCAGAGATGAGTTCTCATGGTCTTGGGCAGCTCTTCCCCTGTGGCTTTGCAGAATACAGTCTCCCTCCTGGCTGCTTTCACAGGTTTGTGGGGAGTGTCTGCAGCTTTTCCAGGGGCACAGTGCAAGCTGTTGGTGGATCTATCATTCTGGGGTTTGGAGGATGGTGACCCTCTTCTCACAGCTCCATCAGGCAGTGCCCCAGTGGGGACTCTGTGTGGGGACTTCAACCCCACATTTTCCTTCCAGACTGCCCTAGTGGAAATTCTTCATGAAGGCCCCTACCCTACAGTAAACTTCTGCCTGGATGTCCAGGCATTTCCATACATCCTCTGAAATCTAGGTGGAGGTTCCCAAACCTCAATTCTTTACTTCTGTGTATCCACACTCAACACCATGGGGAAGCTGCCAAGGCTTGGGGCTTCACGTTGCCTCCTTTTAGCCAGGACTGGAGCAGCTAGGACGTAGGGCACCATGTCCCTAGGCTGCACACAGCAGGGGTACCCTGGGTCTGGCCTATGAAACCAATTTTTCCTTCTAGGACTTCAGGCCTGAGATGGGAGGGGCTGGCAGGAAGATATCTGACATGGCCTGGAGACATTTTCCCTATGGTCTTGGCAATTTACATTTGGTTCCTTGTTACTTATGCAAATTTCTGCAGCTGGCTTGACTTTCTCCTCAGAAAACAGATTTTTCTTTTCTATCACATTGTCAGGCTGCAAATTTTCCAAACTCTTATGCTCTGCTTCCCCTTTAAACTTAAGTTCCAATCCCAGGCCTTATCTTTGTGAATACATAAAACTGAATGCTTTTAACAGTACCCAAGCTACCACTTGAATGCTTTGCTGCTTACAAATTTCTTCCACCAGATGCCCTAAATCATTTCTTTCAAGTTCAAAGTTTCATCTATTTCTAGGGCAGGGGCAAAATTGTCAGTCTCTTTACTAAAACATAGCAAGAGTAACCTTTGCTCCAGTTCCCACCAAGTTCCTCATCTCCATCTGAGACCACCTCAACCTGGATTTCATTGTCCATATTACTATCAGCATTTTGGTCAAAGTCATTCAACAAGTCTCTAGAAAGTTCCAAACTTTCCTACAATTTCCTATATTCTTCTGAACCCTCTAAACCATTCCAATCTCTGCCTATTACATGGTTCTAAAGTCGCTTTCACATTTTCAGGTATCTTTACAGCAGCACCCCTCTGCCAGTACTAATTTACTGTATTAGTTTGTTCTCGTGCTGCTAATAAAGACACCCAAGACTGGGTAATTTATAAAGAAAATGATGTTTAACGGACTCAGTTCCACATGGCTGAGGAGGTCTCACACTTGTGGTGGAAGGTGGAGGAACAAAGGCACGTTTTACATGGTGGCAGAAAAGAGTGTGTGTGCAAGGGAACTCCCTTTGTAAAACCATCTGATCTCCTGAGAATTATTCACTATCATGAGAACAGCATGGGAAAGACCCACCCCCAAGATTCAATTACCTCCAATTGGGTCCCTCCCGTATCACATAGGAATTATGTGAGCTACAATTCAAGATATTTGGGTGGGGACACAGCCAAATCTTATCAGCAATGCCGAATTTTATCAAACGCTTTTTCTGCATGTATTGAGATGATCATGTAATTTTTGTTTTTAATTCTGTTTGTGTAGTGTATTACATTTATTGATTTGTGGATGTTAAACCATCCCTGCATGCCTGGTATGAAACCTACTTGATTATAGTGGATTATCTTTTTGATATACTATTAGATTCAGTAATCTAGTATTTTGTTGAGAATTTTTGCCTGTTCATCAGGCCTGTCATTTTCTTTTTTTAAATGTCTTTTCCTGGTTTTGGCATTAGGGTGATACTGGCTTCATAGAATGATTTAGAAAGGATTCCCTCTTTCTCTATCTTTTGGAATAGTACCAATAGGACTGGTACTAATTCTTTGAATGTCGGATAGAATTCAGTTGTGAATCTATCTGGTCCTGGACTTTTTTTGTTGTTAGCAGTTTTTAAAATTACCATTTCAACCTTGTTTCCTGTTTTTGATTTGTTTAGAATTTCTATTTCTTCCTGGTTTAATCTAGGAGGGTTGTATATTTCCAGGAATTTATCCATCTCCTCTAGGTTTTCTAGTTTGTGTGCATACAGGTGTTCATAGTAACCTTGAATGATCTTTTGTACTTCTGTAGTGTTGGTTGTAATATCTCCCATTCTGTTTCTAATTGAGCTTATTTGGATTTTCTTTCTTTTTTTCTTGGTTAATTTCACTAATGGTCTATAAATTTTATTTATCATTTCGAAGAACCAGTTTTTGTTTCATTTGTCTTTTGTGCATTTTTTTGTTTCCATTTCATTTAGTTCTGTTCTGATCTTTGTTATTGTTTTTCTTCTACTGGATTTGGTTTTGGTTTATTCTTGTTTCTCTAGTTCCTTGAGGTGTGACCTTAGATTGTCTTTCGTGCTCTTTCAGATATTTGATGTAGGCATTTAATGCTATGAACTTTCCTCTTTGCACCTCTTTTCCTGTATCCCAGAGGTTTTGACAGCTTGTATCATTATTATCATTCAGTTCAAAGAATTGTTTTAATTTCCATCTTGATTTCAATGTTGACCCAGTGGTCATTCAGGAGGAGGTTATTTAATTTCCATATATCTGCAGCATTTTGAGGGTTCCTTTTGAAGTTGATTTCCAATTTTATTCCACTGTGGTCTGAAAGAGTACTTGATATAATTTTTATTTTCTTAAATTTATTGAGACTTGCTTTGTGGCCTATCATATTCTCTATATGGAGAATGTGCCCTGAGATGATGAATATAATGTATACTTTACAGTTGTTGGGTAGAATGTTCTGCAAATATCTGTTAAGTCCATTTATTTGACATACAGTTTATTATTTGTTGACTTTCTATCTTAATGTCCTAACTAGTGCTGTCAGTGGAGTATTGAAGTTCCCCCATATTACTGCATTGCTGTCTAACTCATTTCTTAGGTCTAGTATAATAGTAATTGTTTTATAAATTTGGGAACTTCAGTTTGAGGTGCATGTATAATTAGGATTATGATATTTTCCTGTTGGACTAGTCCTTTTAACGTTATATAGTGTTTCTCTTTGTCTTTTTTAACTGTTATTGCTTTAAAGTCTGTTTCGTCTGATATAAGAATAGTCACTCCTGCTTGCTTTTGTTGCCTATTTACATAGAATATCATTTTCCACCTCTTTACCTTAACTCTATGTGAGTCCTTATGCATTAGGTGAGTCTCTGGAAGACAGCAGGTATTTGGTTGCTGAATTTTTTTCTTTTCTTTTTTTTCTTTTAGATGCAGTCTCACTCTGCTGCCCAGACTGAAGTGCAGTGGTGCAATCTCGGCTCACTGCAACCTCTGCTTCCCAGGTTCAAGCAATTCTCTTGCCACAGCCTCCAAAGTAGTTATGACTACAGGCAGGCACCAACATACCTGACTAATTTTTTGGATTTTCAGTAGAGACAGGGATTCCCTATGTTGGCCAGGCTGGTCTCAAACTCCTGACCTCGTGATCTGCCTTCCTTTGCCTCCCAAAGTGCTGGGATTACAAGCGTGAGCCACCGTGCCCAGCATTGATTGCTGAATTCTTCTCCATTCTGCCACTTTGTATCTTTTAAGTGGAGCATTTAGGCCACTTACATTCAATGTTAGTATTGAGATGTGAGGTACTATTCTGTTCATCATGCTATTTGTTACCTGAATACCTTGGGTTTTCTTTTACCATTATGTTGTTGTTTTATAGGTCCTGTGAGATGTGTGCTTTAAGGAGATTCTATTTTGGTGTATTTTGAGGATTTGTTTCAAGATTTAGAGGTCCTTTCATCAGTTCTTGTAGTGCTGGCTTGGTAGTGGTGAATTCTCTTCACATTTGTTTGTCTGAAAAAGACTGTATATTTCTTTCATTTATGAAGTTTGGTTTGTTGAATATAAATTCTTGGCTGATAATTGTTTTGCTTAAGGAGGCTAAAGGCAGGAACCCCAATCTCTTCTAGCTTGTAGAGTTTCTGCTGAAAAACCTGCTGTTAATCTGATAGGCTTTCCTCTGTAGGTTACCTGATGCTTTTGCCTTACAGCTCTTAAGATTGTTTTCTTTGTCTTGACTTTGGATAACCTGATGACTGTGTGACCAGGCAATGACCTTTTTGCAATGAGTTTCCCAAGTGTTCTTTGAGCTTCTTGTATTTGGATGTCTAGATCTCTAGTGAGGCCACGAATATTTTCCTTGAATAGTCCCTCAAACATATTTCCAAACTTTTAGATTTCTCTTCTTCCTCAGGAACACCAATTATTCTTAGATTTCATCATTTAACATTATCCCAAACTTCTTGGAGGCTTTGTAAATTTTTTAAATTATTTTTTTCTTCATTTTTGTCTGATAGGATTAATTCAAAAGCCTTCCTTGTCTTCAAACTCTGAAGTTCTTTCTTCTACTTTTTGATTCTATTGCTGAGACTTTCCAGTGTATTTTGCAATTCTTTAAGCACGTTCTTCATTTCCAAGAGTGATTGTTTTTTATTTATGCTCTCTGTTTCACTGGAGATTTTTCCATTCATATCCTGTATCACTTTTTTTTTTAAGTTAACTTAACCTTCCTCTGGTGCTTCCTTGATTGGCTTAATAGTCAATCATATAAATTATTTTTTCTGGCAATTCAGAGATTTCATTTTGATGTTTTGGGGGTGTTAAAGAACCTTATTTTGTCATATTACCAGAATTGCTTATCTAGTTCCTTCTCATTTTGTTAGACTATGTCAGAGGGAAAATCTGGGATTCAAGGACTGCTATTCAGATTCTTTGGCCCCATGGGGTGCTCCCTTGATATGGTGCTCTCCCCCTTCTCCTAGGAATGGGGTTTCCTGAAAGCCTAACTGCAGTGATTGATATTTGTCTTCTGGATCCAGCCACAAAGTGGAGCTACTGTGCTCTGGGCTGGTACTGGGGAGTGTCTGGGAAAAGAGTTCTCTGATGTGATCTGTCTTTAGGTTTTTCAGCCATGGATACCAACACCTGCTCCAGTGGAGGTAGCAGGGGAGTGAAGTGAACTCTGTGAAGGTACTTGGTTGTATATTTGCTTAGCGAACTGGTTTTGTGTTTGTTGACATCCAGCCAGGAGGAAGCACTTTCAAGAGAGCATCAGTTGTAGTAATATAGAGAGGCTGCCCTAGGGTCACCTGGATAAGTATTCAGGGTTTTTTCAGGTGGTGAGCAGGGCCATAAAGCTCCCGAGTTTTGTTTTTAACTTGAATTCCATTTTTTATGATACTTATAGGGCTATTCAAAGCTCTTTTATATTGAGTGAGTTGTGGCAGTTTGAGTTTATTAAGAAATTGGTCCATTTTATTTCAATTGTTACATTTATGTGTGTAGAGTTATTCACAGTATTCTTTTATTTCCTTAAATTTTTGAAAATCTCCAGCATCTGTAGAAATATCCTGTTTCATTCCTAATATTGGTGATTTATTTCTTTTCTTTTTCTCTTTATCAGTCTTGCTAGAAGTTTGTGCATTTTGCTAATTTTTTCAAATATCTATTTTTGTTCCTTTAATTTTCTCTACTTTAAAATATTTTTATTAATTTCTACTCTTACCTTTTTTATTTACTTTATTCTGATTTCCTTGCTTTATTTGTCTCTGTGTTTCCTAGAATTTTGAGGTGGAAGCTTAGGTTATTTCCTTGAAAATTTTCTTCTTTTCTTATCTATTTAGTGCTATAGTGCTATAAATTTCCCTCTCAGCACTGGAGTCTGTGTATTCTGGTACACTGTAATTTTGTTTTCATTCAGTTCAGTGAACCCTTTTTGTTTCCCTTGAGATTGTTTCTTTGACTCATGGATTATGTAGAAGTACATTTTTCATTTCCAAGTGTCTAGAAATTTTTCTGCTATTATTCCATTATTGATTTCTGCATTTATTCTATTGTGAGTAGAGAACACATTTTATGTGATTTTAATTCTTCTAAATTTCTTGTCATTTATTTTATGACCCAGGACATACTCTACCTTTATATGTTTTCTGGGAACTTGAAAAGAAATTTGTATTATTTTGTTGTGACTTGGAGTGTCATTTAATGTTGATTAGACACTGCTGTTTGATAGTGTTATTGAGTTTTTCTATACACTTGCTAATTTTCTTCTAAGTCGCATAACAGTTTTTGAGAGAGGACTGTTAAGGTATTCAGCTGCAGTGTGGATTTGTTTATTTCTCTTTTCATGTCTATCAATTTTGCCCCAGGTATTTTGAAACTCTCTTGTTTGGTGCACACATATTTAAGGTTGATTGCTATGTCTTCTTAGTGGATTCACCCTTTTCTCATTATATAATATTCCTTTATATCTCTGGTAATTTTCTTTGTGTTGAAGTTTACTTTATCTGATACTGATATAGGTAATTTCTCCTTTCTTTTGACTAATGTGAACATGACATGCCATAAATTTTTCTATTCTTTTACTTTAAACCAATTAATAACAATGTATTTGAAGTGATTTTCTTGTAGACAACATAGTTTTGATTCATGAGCTTTATCCACTGTGTCAATCTTCATTTTTAATTTGTATATTTAGAGCATTTACATTTAATGTAATTATTAATGTGTGGCCTGAAGTCAATCCTGTATTTACTTATTTTTGTATTTTGTTTATTGTCAATTGTTTTTCTTTCCTTTTTTTCTGCCTTTTTGTTGATTATTTACTTGTTTAAGATTTTCATTTGTCATATTTATAGTGCTTTTAAAAGTGAATCTGTCTGTATAACTTTTTCTGATATAAATTTTATATACATTTTCCTATAATCTAGACTTCAACATTTTACCAGTTTAAATGAAGTATAGAAACCTTCCCTTTTTTAACAACTTATAAAATTTTTTCCTATTTATAATTGTATTAAATATTTTCTCAACATACATTGAGAACAATATCAGAGAATTGTAACTTTTGTTTCAATATCAAATACAATTTGGAAACCCAAGAAGAGAAGGAGATTCTTTGTATTTACCCATATTTTTACTCTCTCCATTTATTTTTCTTTCTTTTTTAATGTTCCAAGAGTTTTTATTTTTATCATATCCTCTCTATTGAAAGAACTTCCTTCAGTCATTCTTTTAGGGTAGGTCTATTTGATTTAAAAAAATTACTTAATTTTTACTTTTTCTGAGAATGCCTTGATTTTCCTTTCATCACTAAAAAGTATTTTCATTGGATATTGAATGCTTATTGGTAGAGTTTCTTTTCCCAGCACTTAAGAAAATTGTAGAGCTACTTCCTTCTGGTCTCTGTGGTTTTGGATGAGAAATTATCTTTCATTCAAATAACTCTTCCCTTATAGGTAAGGTATTCTCTCTCACTGCTTTCAAGGATTCTTTTTTGTTTTAGTTTTCAGAAATTTGACTATGATGTGTCTTGGTATGAATTTTGAAGTGGGGGTTATTCTATTTAGCATTTGCTAAGCTTCTTGAATCTGTAAATTTTTGTCTTTGCCAAATGTGGAAAATTTTTGTCTTTGCCAAATGTGGAAAATTTTCAGCCAGTATTTATTTGAATAGCTCTTAACCCCACACTCTTTCTTCTCTCTTTCCTGTACAACAATGATGTGAATGTTAGTTATTTTGTTAAATTCCAAATGTTCCTAAAACTCTGTACCTTTTTAAAAAATTCCTTTTCCTTTTTCAGATTGAGTAATTTATATTAGTCTATTTTTAAATTCACTGATTCTTTCCTCTGCCTCTCCATTCCATTGGTTAGCCCACCTACTATGTTTTTTATTTCAATTATTGCATTTTTCAGTTCTGCAACTTTTACTTGGTTTCCATTACATCTTCTTTTTCTTTGCTGACATTTTCTGTATGTTCATGTTTCAAGTCAGTTAGTAATTGTTGAAGTCTTTTTATGATGGCTGCTGTAAAATCCTTGTCAAATAATTCTTGCATCTGTGTCATCTTGGTGGTGGTGTATGTTTCTGATCTTTTCTCATTCAAGTTGAGATTTTACTGGTTCTTGGTGTGCTAGGTGATTTTCTATTAGAACCTGAAAATTTAGATATTATGTTAGGAGACCCTGGATCTTAGTTAAATCTTAAATTTTAGCAGATTTTCCCTATCATGGCGGTCAGCATGGGAAGGGAGGTATATATTTGTTACTTACAGCTGGAAGTCTTGTATTTTGGGCCATGCCTACCTGAAGATTAGCTTCCATCATGCTAATCTGAGCTGACTTGGAGATGGGGGTGAGGGATGAGGTGGGGGAGGTGTAGGAGGTGTGGGAATACTTTGGAGTATTGTAGGTTGTGGCCCAAGTGCCACAGAATCTTGTCATCCTTAACAAAATCTAGTAGATTTTTTTGAATGAATATTTCTTCATTTTCCATATGTCTTTTGTACAATTTCCAGATACTTTAGTTAAAATAGTTTATACCCATTAAGATTGTGTCACTGGAAAGCATGTCTGAGGAGCTTCTCATAATGCCATTCTGCAACTGAATCTACCATTTTTTCAAAGTTGGCTTAAGAAAGCTGAAAAAATTAGTGACTCAGACAGTTTAAACTGCTATAACAAAATACCACTGGCTGGGTGATTTAAACAACAGGCATTTATTCTCACCATTCTGGAGGCTGGAAGTCCAATATCAGTTGCTACAGATTCAGTTAGGGCCCTCTACCTGGCTTGCGAATGGCCACCTTCTTGCTGTATCTTCACATGGTGGAGAGAGGGAGAGCAAGCTCTAATCTCTTCCTCATCTTATAAGGACACTAATCTTTTCATGGGGGTCTCCCATTATCATGACCTAATTTAAACCTAACTACCTCCTATACTCCTCTCCCTCCAAATAACATCACAATGGGGATTAAAACGTTTTCTTAGTCCGTTTTTGCTGCTGTAACAGAATACCACAGGGCGGGTAATTTCTAAAGAGCAAAAATGTATTGGCTCATGATTCTGGAGGTTGGGAAGTTCAAGATCAAGCAGCCAGCACCTGGTGAAGACCTTCTTGCCATGTTATCCCATGAAGGAAGGGCAAAAGGGACAAGAGAGAAAAAGAAGGGGGCCAAACACATTCTTTTATAGGGAACTCACCCCTGTGGTAACAAATCTACTTCTGAGATAACAGCATTAATCTATTTATGAGGCCAGAGCACTCATGGTCTGATCAACTGTTAAAGATCCCACCACTTAATACTGTTGTATTGGGGATTAAGTTTCCAATGCATGCCTTTTGGGGGATACATTCAAGCCATAACAGGCTTCAACATATTTCAGAATTTGAGGACAGGCACAAACATTCTGTTTATAGCAACAGGTGAAGGAATTCTCCTAGAAGAGAGAAAAAAGACAGAAAATAAGGAGGACAAATGACCTAGAAGATAAATCTGGTGGTCAAACCATTAAAAAACAGAAATTCTAGATGAAGTGAAAAGAAAAAGATTAAAGGGAAGAAATTACCCAAAGAACTTCTCAAAATGGAATTACATGCATCTCAAGATTGAACATATCCTTGAAAAGTCTACCACAATAAATTTAAAAAAACAAAAACAGTCCAATGTATACAATTATGGAATTTCAGGACACAACTACCAAATAAAATTTGAAAACCCCAAAAGAGAAAAACACATCACCTTTAAAGGAACATAACTAAGAATGTCATTAGCCTGCATGAGGAAGACAATAAAGCAATGCCTTCAAAATTCTGTGGAAGAATAATTTGGAGTATATAATTCTAATATCCACAGCAGATATTGAATAAGTATGATTAAGGAGTCAAGACATTTCAGGCATGCAAGAACTCAAGATGTTTACTTCTTATTCAATCTTTCCTCAGAAGTTACTTAAGGTTGCACTTATCTAAAATGAAATACTAGATCAAATCCACCATACAGAGCAACGTGTAAGTTTTTAGAAGCTGTTGAGCAGTCCTGGGGAACAGCCTGCCAAGACCAAGGAGCAGAATGGAAGGGTTCCAGGAAGGACCTGAAACAATGAAGTTTGGAGGAGAAATAAGGACTATTAAAGAGGAAGACATTGTTTGATAAGAAGTCAAATTAAAAAAAAAAAAAACCTCTAGAAAACCAGACTCAAAAGAAAAGGAAATTGTGGTAAACCACAGTCGCATAATAGCAGGGTAATGTAAGTGCCCTCTATCTAACTTAAAGTAGTGTTATGACTATACTTCAAGATAAAGGGAGATGAAGTGTAGTTTGAGAGAGCTAGCTTCTCAATTATCAGAAGTTAAATAATATTTAAATATTGAATGAACCAAAAATAGTATAAGCATACTATTTAGAGTTATAAATGTAACTACCCGAAGAAATAGCTAAAAATGTTAAAGTGTGGTTGTTACTGGGAAACATGATAAACTAGTTTAAGCAGGATTTTTATATGACAATATTTTATATTGATATAATGATACTTTAACCGTATATCACTCTGATAAAAATGTCTTAAAGGTTTATTTTAATATACTTGTAGCTTAGCTTGGATTTTTATTTTATATTTCATTTCAGAAACTAATGTGACACCCACATCAACCATTCTTGAGCTTCAGTAATGTACAAACAGACTTGAGCAATTTGCCTACGCTTCATCAAGCAAAATTTTGTTTCCCAAATCCAATTATTCAACCTCTAAATTGCTTGCTTCCCACTTCCTTTTTGACATAGTCTCTTTATATTAATACTAAACTTAACTTCTTTTCCTTCCTTTTGTGGCCTTTCGGCCCAAACCACCAGTCCCTAGATAACTAATTATCTGTGTCCTCTGACCTCATCCCAACTTTTTAGGGCAGTGAGCTAACACTTCTTTCTGTATGTTAGGAGTTCTCAACTTTTTTGAAGAAACATGGTGTTTTCTAAAATAAATGGGACAAAACAAGGCAAAGCAAAGCCAGAAGAAAATGATTTTCTTTGGAAAATCCCAAACTTCAGGAAAGTTTTCTAAAGACTGAATATTCTTCACGACCCATATTCACCCTTTATTCATTCAGCATTGTTTGAACCTTCACCCTGTAATGGGCTTTTTAGTGGCGTCATGGCTACTAATGTGAGGAAGGCCTGAAGAGCCACCTAACAGGGCTCTGCTCTTCTCTCCGCTGCCTGTTCCACAGGCGCTCATGGCGAAACACACCCAGATCTCTTCATGGTGACCGCTTGTTCAGCCTTACATCTTCCCTCACAAGCACAGCCCTTTTCTGAGAGTTGCATTTGCTTTAAAATTTTGAATTTCCAAATTCCCAATGTGGTTTACTTCATAAATGAGACATAAAGTTTACTGCAGAAGAGAAGACACCTACACAAGTCAGAAAATGCTTTTTAATTGTTTGTTAAACGTGAGAGTGGAAATTATTGAGCAAATCCAAATAGAACAAATCTAAAAAATCCATACCAAGAGAGATTGTAGTCAAATTTCTGGAACCTAAACAAAGAAAAATTCTTGAAAGCAGTGTGAGAGAATGACTCCTTAACCTATAGAGGAAAAGTCAGTTAAATGAAAAATAACATCTCATCAGAAACCATGGAGACCAGAGGGAAGTGGCTTAAATTTTCTTTAAAGTACTGAGAAAAGGGCCGGGCGCGGTGGCTCAAGCCTGTAATCCCAGCACTTTGGGAGGCCGAGACAGGCGGATCACGAGGTCAGGAGATCGAGACTATCCTGGCTAACACGGTGAAACCCCGTCTCTACTAAAAAAAAAAATACAAAAATCTAGCCTGGCGAGGTGGCGGGCGCCTGTAGTCCCAGCTACTCAGGAGGCTGAGGCAGGAGAATGGCGGGAACCCGGGAGGCGGAGCTTGCAGTGAGCTGAGATCCGGCCACTGCACTCCAGCTTGGGTGATAGAGCGAGACTCCGTCTCAACAAAATAAATAAATAAATAAAGTACTGAGAAAAGAAACTCTACCAATAAGCGTTCAGTATCCAATGAAAATATTTTATAGGGATGAAAAGAGAATCAATCATTCTCAGATGAATTTCAGAAATCATCATTCTCAGATGAAGTAAAAACTAAGCAAAATTTTTACCAGCAGACCTATCCTAAAAGTATGGGTAAGGGACATTCTTTCAGTAGAAAGGCTATGACAAAAATAAGAAATCTTGAAACATTAAAAAAAGATAAATGGAGAGAGTAAAAATATGGTGAATACAATAGACTTTCCTCCTTCTGTTTCCAAATTATGTGTGATATTGGAGCAAAAATTCTAACACTCTGATATTGTTCACAATGGATGTTGAAAAAATAATAGACATAATCATAAACAGGAAAGGATAAAACATATGCTAAATAAGGGAAGGTTTCTATACCTAATTTGAACTGATAAAATGTTGAAGCCTTTAGACTGTAGAATTATATATATAACCAATATGTTATATAATAAATATATTTTATATATAAAAGTATATATTTCTCTATATAATATAATTCTATATATAATATAATCCTATATATTTTATATATAGAGAGGATTCCGTTATTGATTTCTGCATTCCCTAATTAGTCAAAGGTTTCTCTTGTTTTCCTACACATTTTGGGTGTCTGGGCTCTCTACCTGACTCAGATCTCTCAGATTATGTTAGTAATCAACTCAGCCTTGAGGAGTTCCCTTCCCAGAAAAAGCTAAGGCCTTGCTGCTGAAAGCCAGAACGTTACTGGAGTACAAATTTGATCCTCCTCTGAGAGGGAGCTGGTTTTCATTTCCAAGCACTGGGACCACACAGCTGCTGCTGGATACCCACAAGCGTTTCACAAAAGCATTCCTGTGTCTGGGGTACCCTGAGCAAGCACTTATAAAATGCTGCATCTTTCTTTTCCCAGGAAAAAAAGAGAGTGTTCTGTGCCTGACTAGGAAGTGCTGGTGGTTTTCTTAGTTAGCACGTGAGAGGTTAACAGTCGCCAGTCTCCAGTGAAGCTGTCAACAGGTTATACACAAATAAGAAATTACTTTAACGCAAACAACACTTTTCTTTAGAGGAATGCAGACAACTTATATTCAATTTCATTTCAAAATGCTACCGATTTTCATATTTAGGGAAGATAATAAGTTATGTAACAGCTCCTGAAATTAACTATGTTCCATAATTGTGTGTGTGTGTTTGCACAATCGTGGCAATAGTGTATCTCTGTAAGATATAGATTTTTTTCTTTTTTGAGACAGAGTCTCACTCTATCACCCAGGCTGGAGTGCAGTGGCATGATCTCAGCTCACTGCAACCTCTGCCTCCTGAGTTTAAGCAATTCTCCTGCCTCAGCCTCCCAAGTAGCTGGGATTACAAGTGCCCACCACCATGCCAGGCTAATTTTTGTATTTTTAATAGAGATGGGGTTTCACCATGTTTGCCAGGCTGGTCTCAAATTCCTGATCTCAAGATCCATCCGCTTGGGCCTCCCAAAGTGCTGGTATTACAGGCATAAGCCACCATGCCCAGCCACCAATTTATATTCATTGAAAATGTTACCCACATTCTCGCCAACACTGGACAATATTAAACTTTTAATCTGAGAGGTGAGAAATAGAATCTCATCATGGTTTACATTTGCAGTAACATTAGTGATGAAGTTGAGCCTCTGTTCATGTGTATACTGTCATTGATATTTCTTTTTCTATGAACTACTTATTCAAGTCCTTTGTAGTTTATCTTCAATAGAATTGCTTATATTTTTCTTATTGATTTATATGAGCATTTTATATATTAAGGAATTCTCTCTTTGTTGTATGAAATACAACTAATTTCTACTACCTAATAAATAGTATGGCATTTGTCTACTTCCTTTGTTACTTTGTGGAATTATTATTATTATTATTATTATTATTTTGAGATGGAGTCTCGCTCTGTCGCCCAGGTTCAAATGTAGTGGCATGATCTCAGCTCACTGTAACCTCTGCCTCCCAGGTTCAGATGACTCTCAAGCCTCAGCTTCCCATGTAGCTAGGATTACAGGCATGCACCACTGTGTCTGGCTAATTTTTATATTTTTAGTAGAGACGGGGTTTTACCATATTGGCCAAGCTGTTCTTGAACTCCTAATCTCAGGCAATCTGCCCACCTCGGCCTCCCAATATGCTGGAATTACAGACATGAGCCACTGCATCTGGCTGGAAATTTTTTATAAAGTCAAATTTGTCAATCAACCTTTTCTTTTGTCATGTCTGGAATTTATAGCATATTTAGAAAGAGTTTCCATAATTTGGAAAAATCTATACAATTTACCTATTTGGTTTATAGTTGCACCTGTGGCTTATTTTTTGTACTTAATATTTTTATTTGTCTGAAATGTCTTTTGAAATAAGGTAGGAATAAGCATTTTTGTGATGTTTCAAATGACAAGCTATCTTTTTCTACACAGGCATACTTTCATTTCAAACACCAATTTTTGATCTATGGACTTTTCACATGCATTTGGCTTGTTTCTGGGCTTATGGACTATGGTGCTGGGCAAAAACAGAACAGTTCCACTTTCTATCAGTCTGTTCTTGTACAACACTATATTGTCCTACATTATTAGCACCGTAATATATTGTATTTAACAGATATAACTAGACTCACATCATTTTTTTCTTTAAAAATTTTCAGGCTTGTCGTACACATTTATTTTCTTCTGGTTAATTTTAGAATAATTTTGCCAGGGGAGTTTTAGAATTGCATTCATTAATAATTTCAGAATTATTGTTTAAGCCTTCTTTTCTAAGCGTAATGAACTCATGTTTTCCATTTATTCAAGTTTTCTGTCATGTCCCTATTGCCATCATCCTCATTATTATTTTTGCCCAACCACTTGGACTGCCTAGCTGCCATCATAATTTTCTAGGCACAGAGTCACAGCAGCCAGTTATACTCATTACCCTTTTTCTTCCACCTTCGTCTTAGCTCTTCTTTCACTTCATTGCTTTGACTAAGTATTTAGGACAATACAAGGGGCCTAAGTAGGCCCCTTTCATCTGACTTTACAGGAAATACTTGTAGTTTTTACTACGTAGTTGAGAAACTGGGTTTGGAAATTACTTTCCTTGGATTCAAATATCAACTCTATTCCAAATGGATACGTGACTCGGAAAAAGTTCTCAACATCTGTTAAATGGGGATATTAATACTACCAATTTCTGTTTTTATTTTTTCCATTTTGTTTGTCAAGTGTTGTAATCGCTGTTATGTTCATTTCATAGTAGAAATTTGGATGCTTCCCATCTTCCTTGTAAGTTCCAAACCATATAAATATCATCAGAATCATGTTTTCTTTGAAAATGGGAAAAAATATGGGCTTGGCAATTTGCACAATATCACTTTAGGAATCTTCACGATTTATTTTGCTTTTATTGGTTTCTTTACTTTTTAAAAAATCTCTTATAAAATCAAAATTTTTAATTTATATTTTCCTAGAAAATCATCTATTTAATCAAGTTTTCTTTTTCTTTTTCTTTTTTTTTTTTTTTTTGAGGCGGAATCTCGCTCTGTTGCCTGGACTGGAGTGCAGTGGCCAGATCTCAGCTCACTGCAAGCTCCGCCTCCCAGATTTATGCCATTCTCCTGCCTCAGCCTCCGGAGTAGCTGGGACTACAGGCGCCCGCCACCTCGCCCAGCTAGTTTTTGTATTTTTTTTAGTAGAGACGGGGTTTCACCGTGGTCTCGATCTCCTGACCTCGTGATCCGCCCGCCTCGGCCTCCCAAAGTGCTGGGATTACAGGCTTGAGCAACCGCGCCTGGCCTAATCAAGTTTTCAAATTTACTAGCACAAATAAGTAACTGTCCTGTTATACTTCTTTTGTTTCTGTGTACCTGTGGCTACGTCCCTGCACACAGTGCTAAGTTTGTGGTGCTTATACCTTTCCTTGCCTTGTTTATTAATGAGTCTGGGCAGTTGGTGCAGCTCTATCCTGGGATCTATAATGAACAAGCACTGAGCTTTGTCAGTTCTATTATTAATTGTTTCCTGGTTCTTAAAATCTTGCTTCTTCTGTATTGACTTTTTTCTTGTTTTTCATTTCTTTGTAATTTCTTATTTTCTTACTTCTGAAGATTATTTTTTATTTCTCCTTTAGCAATGTAAAGATTTAAGTCTATGAAATTAACTTTGGGAATAACTATTCATATCTCATAGACTTTAAAAACAGCTTTATCTAAGTATAATAAAGCACCGACATAAAATAAATAAATAAATAGTGTATATTTAAAGTGTTCAGTTTAAGTTTTTGGCATATACACCCATGAAACCATCACCATAGTTAAGATAATGAAGATATTCATTACCCCAAAGGTTCCCTGTGCCCTTTTTAATTCCTCCTATATGGTCCCTCTTTGACTTACCTCAATATCCCAAGGGAATCACTAACTTTTTTTCTGTCTCACTACAAATTAGTTTGCATATTCTAGAATACTACATGTATTGAGTTATACACTATGTATTTCTTTAATCTGGCTTTTTTCACTCATCGTAATTATTTTGAAATTCATCAATGTCATATAGTGTATCAATAGTTAAGTTTTTTATTGCTGAATAATTTTCCATTGTACGGAAATGTCAACTTTGCCGAAGTATTCATCTCTTCATAGACATTTGGCTTATTTCCAATTTGGGTCTATTACAAATAAAGTTGCTATGAACATAGTGAATACATCTTTGTATGGATATATGCTTTCATTTATTTTGGGTAAGAATCTAGAAGTAAAATATTTGGATCAGAAGTGTATAATTAACTTTTGAAGAAGTTGCCAAACCTGTTTCCAAAGTGGTCTTGCCATTTTATATTCCCACCAGCAGTGTATGAGAGTTACAGTTGCTTCAGGTTCTGGCCAATACTCGATACAATTAAATCTGTCTAATTCAATCATTCTAATACATGTGTGATGATACCTCATTGTAGTTTTATTTTTATTTATTTTTTTATAATACTTTAAGTTCTAGGGTACATGTGCACAATGTGCAGGTTTGTTACATATGTATACATGTGCCATGTTGGTGTGCTGCACCCATTAACTCATCATTTACATTATCTCCTAATGCTATCCCTCCCCTTTCTCCCCTCCCCACAACAGGCCCCGGTGTGTGATGTTCCCCTTCCTGGGTCCAAGTGATCTCATTGTTCAATTCCCACCTATGAATGAAAACATGCAGTGTTTGGTTTTCTGTTCTTGCGTTAGTTTGCTGAGAATGATGGTTTCCAGCTGTATCCATGTCCCTACAAAGGACACGAACTCATCCTTTTTTATGGTTGCATAGTATTCCATGGTGTATATATGTCACATTTTCTTAATCCAGTCTGTCACTGATGGACATTTGAGTTGATTCCAAGTCTTTGCTATTGTGAATAGTGCCGCAATAAACATATGTGTGCATGTGTCTTTATAGTAGCATGATTTATAATCCTTTGAGTATATACCCAGTAATGGGATGGCTGGGTCAAATGGTATTTCTAGTTCTAGATCCTTGAGGAATCACCACACTGTTTTCCACAATGGTTGAACTAGTTTATAGTCCCACCAACAGTGTAAAAGTGTTCCTATTTCTCCACATCCTCTCCAGCACCTGTTGTTTCCTGACTTTTTAATGATTGCCATTCTAACTGGTGTGAGATGGTATCTCATTGTGGTTTTCATTTGCATTTCTCTGACGGCCAGTGATGATGAGCATTTTTTCATGTGTCTGTTGGCTATATGAATGTCTTCTTTTGAGAAGTGTCTGTTCATATCCTTTGCCCACTTTTTGACAGGGTTGTTTGTTTTTTTCTTGTAAATTTGTTTGAGTTCTTTGTAGGTTCTGGATATTAGCCCTTTGTCAGATGAGTAGATTGCAAAAATTTTCTCCCATTCTGTAGGTTGCCTGTTCACTCTGATGGTAGTTTCTTTTGCTGTGCAGAAGCTCTTTAGTTTAATTAGATCCCATTTGTCAATTTTGGCTTTTGTTGCCATTGCTTTTGGTGTTTTAGACATGAAGTCCTTGCCCATGCCTATGTCCTGAATGGTATTACCTAGGTTTTCTTCTAGGGTTTTTATGGCTTTAGGTCTAACATTTAAGTCTCTAATCTATCTTGAATTAATTTTTGTATAAGGAGTAAGGAAAGGATCCAGTTTCAGCTTTCTACTTATGGCTAGCCAATTTTCCCAGCACCATTTATTAAATAGGGAATCCTTTCCCCATTTCTTGTTTCTGTCAGATTTGTCAAAGATCAGATGGCTGTAGATGTGTGGTATTATTTCTGAGTACTCTGTTCTGTTCCATTGGTCTATATCTCTATTTTGGTACCAGTACCATGCTGTTTTGGTTACTGTAGCCTTGTAGTATAGTTTGAAGTCAGGTAGCATGATGCCTCCAGCTTTGTTCTTTTGGCTTAGGATTGTCTTGGCAATGCGGAGTCTTTTTCGGTTCCATATGAACTTTAAAGCAGTTTTTTCCAATTCTGTGAAGAAAGTCATTGGTAGCTTAATGGGGATGGCATTGAATGTATAAATTGCCTTGGGCAGTATGGCCATTTTCACGATAATGATTCTTCCTATCCATGAGCATGGTATGTTCTTCCATTTGTGTCCTCTTTTATTTCACTGAGCAGTGGTTTGTAGTTCTCCTTGAAGAGGTCCTTTACATACCTAGTTGTAGGTAGTACATACCTAGTTGGATTCCTATGTATTTTATTCTCTTTGAAGCTATTGTGAATGGGAGTTCATTCATGATTTGGCTGTCTGTTTGTTACTGGTGTATAAGAATGCTTATGATTTTTGCACATTGATTTTGTATCCTGAGACTTTGCTGAAATTGCTTATCAGCTTAAGGAGATTTTGGGCTGAGATGATGGGGTTTTCTAAATATACAATCATGTCATCTGCAAATAGGTACAATTTGACTTCTTCTTTTCCTAACTGAATGTCCTTTATTTCCTTCTCTTGCCTGATTGCCCTAACCAGAACTTCCAACACTATGTTGAATAGGAGTGGTGAGAGAGGGCATCCCTGTCTTGTGCCAGTTTTCAAAAGAAATACTTCCAGTTTTTGCCCATTCAGTATGATATTGTCTCTGGGTTTGTCATAAATAGCTCTTATTATTTTGAGATACATTCCATTAATACCAAGTTTATTGAGAGTTTTTAGCATGAAGGGCTGTTGAATTTTGTCAAAGGCCTTTTCTGCATCTATTGAGATAATCATGTGGTTTTTGTCTTTGGTTCTGTTTATATGCTGGATTACACTGATTGATTTTCGTATGTTGAACCAGCCTTGCATCCCAGGGATGAAGCCCACTTGATCATGGTGGATAAGCTTTTTGATGTGCTGCTGGATTCGGTTTGCCAGTATTTTATTGAAGATTTTTGCATCGATGTTCATCAGGAATATTGGTCTAAAATTCTCTTTTTTTGTTGTGTCTCTGCCAGGCTTTGGTATCAGGATGATGTTGGCCTCATAAAATGAGTTAGGGAGGATTCCCTCTTTTTCTATTGATTGGAATAGTTTCAGAAGGAATGGTACCAGCTCCTCCTTGTACCTCTGGTAGAATTTGGCTGCGAATCCGTCTGGTCATGGACTTTTTTTGGTTGGTAGGCTATTAATTATTGCCTCAATTTCAGAGCCTACTATTGGTCTATTCAGGGATTCAACTTCTTCCTGATTTAGTGTTGGGAGAGTGTAAGTGTCCAGGAAATTATCCATTTCTTCTAGATTTTCTAGTTGATTTGCTTAGAGGTGTTTATAGTATTCTCTGATGGTAGTTTGTATTTCTGTGGGGTTGGTGGTGATATCCCCTTTATCATTTTTATTGCATCTATTTGATTCTTCTCTCCTTTCTTCTTTATTAGTCTTGCTAGTGGTCTATCAATTTTGTTGATCTTTTCAAAAAATCAACTCCTGGATTCATTGATTTTTTTGGAGGGTTTTTTGTGTCTCTATCTCCTTCAGTTCTGCTCTGATCTTAGGATATGACATGGCTGCTTCTAACAGTTTAAACTCAGGTATGCAAGTAAAGGAATGATTTAAAGTTGAAACATATTTAAAAGGGAAGCAAAGCATAAAAGTTTGGAAAATTCGCAGCCTAGCCCTGTGGTAGAGAAAGAATCCAAGCAGGCTGCAGAGCAACCACTTACTAGAGAGATTAGCATGACTGAAAGGGAGCCAAGTGTTAACATCCAAGGCAATGGGAAAAAGACCTCGAAGGCATTTTAGGTATCTTCAAGGCAGCTCCTCCCATCACAGGCCCAAAGACCTAGGAGTAAATAATGGATTCAGGGGCCAGGCCCAGGGCCCTGACGCCCTGTGCAGTCTCAACACACTGCTCCTCACATCCTGGCTGCCCCAGCTTCAGCCTCAGCTCAGAGGGCTCCAGATAGTGCTCAAGCTGCTGCCTTGGAGAGCGCAAGCTACCATAAGCCTTAGTGGTTCCCACACGGTGTTAAGTTTATGGCAGCATGGAAAGCAAGAGTGAAAGGGGCCTGCAGCTTCCCCCTAGATTTCAGAGGATTATGAGAAAACTTGGGTGACCTGGCAGAAGCCTGCCACAGGGGCAGAGGCCTCACAGAAAACCTCTACTAGGGCAGTACAGAGGGAATACACAGGGTGAGAGGCCCCACATGGAGTCTCTACTAGAGTACTGCTTAGTGGAACTTGGGGAAGGGCACTGCCACCCTCCAAACCCAAGAATGGTAGGTCAATGGTAGGTCTAACAGAAGCTTGCATCCTGAGCCTGGAAAAGCCACATGTACTCAACTCCAACCCATGAGAGCAGCCATGGTCATGCACCCCACAAAGTCACAAGGGGCAGAGCTGCCCAAGGCCTTGAGGGCCCACCTCATGTGCCAGAGTGCTCTGAATATGGTACATGGAGTCAAAGGAGATTAGTTTGGGGTTTTAAGTAAAGAAAAAGAAATCACTTTTTTTTTTCATCCACGCATCACTTTCTTTTGCATGGATGGAGTGATTCATCCATCATTTTTTTTTTTTTTCTTTTTTTGCCTGTCCTTTGAAGATTTGAAGCCAGGCATTGACTTTTCTCTAGCTATGAAAGTCCCAAATGGCATGTTCTTCCAATTTGTTTAACTTGAACACTTAGAGGCCATGAGGGTTATTAATCGGCCTAATTTCAATATTGTTGTGTCTCAGGGAATAAACAGACCCAAAGAGAAGGAAAGAGAGGGGAAAATGGTTAATGGATGGAGCACTCAGAACACACACATTTATCAGTTAAGTTCACGGTCTTGTATGTGTATGGTTCGTGATGCCTAACAACAATTACAGGAGCTCCATCAAAGATCACTGATCATGGATCACTATCACAGATGTAGTAATAATAAGAAAGTTTGAAATGTTGTGAGAATTACCAAAATGTGACACAGAGACACCAAGTGAGCAGTATATGTTTTGGGAAATATGGTGTCAATAGGCTGTTCAAAACAGAGTTACCGCAAACCTTGTAAAAAGAACTTTGTAAAAAAAATAACATAATATCTGAGAGGTGCAATAAAGGAGAGTACCATAAAATGAAGTATGACTGCATTTCATTGATTTTAATTTGTAGGTTTTTATTATTATTGTTTTCTTGATAATCTGATGTTTTAAAATTATATTATTCTTTTTTAATCAAGAAAGTTATCTTTAAACATTTGGCTTATTCGGTTTTCCCAAAATGTTTGGCATTATTGGTTTTTATATTTATGTATTTATTGACACAGAGTCTAGCTCTATGGCCCAGGCTGGAGTGCAGTGGCACAATCTCAGCTCACTGCAGCCTCTGCTTCCCCGGTTCCTCCTGCTTTAGCCTCCCAAATAGCTGGGACTACAGGCATGCACTACCACACCCGGCTAATTTTTGTATTTTTAGTATAGACAGGGTTTCACCATGTTGACCAGGCTGGTCTCAAACTCCTGACCTCAAGTGATCCGCCTGCCTCAGCCTCCCAAAGTGCTGGGATTACAGGCATGAGCCACTGTGCCCAGCGTTTTTTATTTATTTTTTTATCAAGGTAAAATTTGCACACAAAATTAAGCATTTTAAGGTAGACAATTATGTGGCATTTAGTACATTCACAATGTTTTGCAAACACTAACTCTATCTAGTTCCAAAGTATTTTCATTACTCCAAATAAAATCCTATATCCATGAGGCACCTACTCCCCATTACTCACTCTCTCCAGCCCTTGACAATCACCATTCTGCTTTCTGTACCTCTGAATTTACCTATCTGAACATTTCATGTAACTGGAGTCATATGACCAATGTGTGAACTTTTGTGTCTGACTTCTTTCACCTAGCATAATCTTTTGTAATATCTGAGTGATGAAATAACCTGTACAACAAACCCTCATGGTACACGTCTATGTAACAAACCTGTATTTGTACCCCTGAACTTAAAATAAAAGTTAAAACAAAGGAAAAAAAAGGAGACTTAGAGAAAGAAGAAAAACAAAAACTGAATTATGGATGGGTGGATGGTTGGATGGATGGATGCATGGATGGGTCAATGAAAAGATTGAAGGCTCATTAAAATCCTAATGAGACTATTAGGATTTTATTCTGTTTATCACCAAACATACCTGTTCAGAAAAAGTGTAGCAATGTTTACATTATGTGATATGCCACAAGGAAGTCGTCTATGCAAATATAAGAAAATTTGAAAGATCAAAAAAACTTAAAAATTCATCCATATTATATATCGTATTCATTCCTTTTTATGACTGAATAATATTTCACTGAATGTTTACATCCATTCATTCCAACATTTATATGCTGAATTCTGTTCATATCCATTATTAATCCATTCATCCATTGATGGATGTTTGGGCTGTTTCTGTCTTTTGACTATTGTGAATAGTGCTGCTCTGAACATTCATGTAGAGTATTTGTATACCTGTTTTCAATTCTCTTAGGTATGTACCTAAGTGGAATTCCTGGGTCATCTGGTAAGCCTATGTTTGACTTACCATGAAATATTTATTCACAGTGACTGAATCATTTTACATTTCCCCCAGTAATACTTGAGAGTTCCAACTTGTAGGTATCCTTGCCAACACTTATGTTTCATTGTATTGATTATAGACATCCTAGTGGGTTTGAAGTGGTATTTAATTTTGGTTTTGATTTGGATTTTCCTAATGACAAATGTTGTTGAGCACCTTTTCATGTGCTTAATGTCCATTTTTAGATATTCTTTGGAGAAATGCTAAGTCCTTTGCCCATTTTTAAATTGTCTTTTCTGTTGAATTTCAATTCTTTATATATTCTAAATATTAATCCCTTATCATATATGTGATTTGAAAATATTTCTCATAGATTGTCTTTTCTTTTTCTTGATAATATTCTTTGATGTTAATAATTTTTGTCTTTATATGTCCAGTTTGTCTACTTTTTCTTTTGTTCCATGTGCTTTCAGTATCATATCTAAGATTTGCCAAATCCAAAGTCATGAGGGTTTGTCCCTATATTTTCTTCGAGAGTTTTATAGATTTAGCTCTTACCTTTAGATTGACGGCTCATTCTGAGTTCATTTTTGTTTAGTGATTCAACTTCATTCTTTTGCATGTGAACATCTGGTTGTTCCAGCACCATATGTTGAAGAGATATTCTTTCCATAAATGAATTATCTTGGTACCCTCTTTAAAAAATTTATTAATTTCTTGTTTATTTTCATGTTAGATATTGAATGTAGTCTGTACCAGTTTCTTTTCTGTGACTATTTTAAAAATTCTTGTTCTCTCTTTGTGGTCAATTTTTATAAATGTTGAATAGATGCTGAAAAGTAGATGTGTATGTCTGGGATACAGAAATTTGTGTATATATAGTATACAACCTTATATCACATATAATAAAAATATTAGTAGTACTGCTTAGATTCTCTATATTTCTTATTTTGCTAAGTATTCTTAATTAGTGATGGATTGAAAGAGATGAGTTAATATTACTTATTACTATTATGCTTTTTGGCGTGTATTTATTTTCGTATTTTCAGTAGGTTTTTCTGTGTATTTTTGTTAACATATTATCTGAGTATAAAGGTTCCTGACATTTTTACATTTATTGTGAAATACTTTCTGCATCATTAAACAATGAGCTCATTTAGGATTTTTCATATCTTTTGCCTAAAATTAAAATTTGCCTGCTTATTAATACAACAATCCCCACTTAAGTTTGCTGGCATTTGCTTGATTTATCTTTGTCTCACCTTTAATTTACAACTTTGTAATTTTTTAACATATCTTTTACTTTTGGCATGTAATTAACTTTTGGATCAAACAAATAAATTATTTATTTATTTATTTTATTATTATTTTTTTGAGACTGAGTCTTGCTCTGTCGCCCAGGCTGGAGTGCAGTGGCGCGATCTTGGCTCACTGCAAGCTCCGCCTCCCAGGTTCATGCCATTCTCCTGCCTCAGCCTCCCAAGTAGCTGGGACTACAGGCGCCTGCCACCATGCCCAGCTAATTTTTTGTATTTTTAGTAGAGACAGGATTTCATGGTGTTAGCCAGGATGGTCTCGATCTCCTGACCTCATGATCCGCCCACCTCGGCCTCCCAAAGTGCTGGGATTACAGGCGTGAGCCACCGCGCCCAGCCAGAAATTATTTTTTAACAGATTTTATATCTGTATTTATAACAGATACGTTTTCTATATGTGTAATATTTTATAATGTAAAGCTTCCTTTTCTCTCTGTGTGTGTGTGTATGTGTATGTGTGCATGTTTAGTGGTACGTATAGAAGGTGGTGCACTTACTTTTCTACTGGTAATTGGAAAGTCTTATTGTTTGTTTGTTACAGACTGAATGTTTATGCCCCTCTAAAATTCATATGTTGTAGCCCTAACACTCAAAGTGATGATATTTGGGAGGTGGGCCTTCCTGTGGTAATTATTTCTAGATGAGTTCATGAAAGTGGGGCCCTCATGATGGAATTAGCATCCTTATAAAAAGAGGAAAAGAGACCAGAGATCTCTCTCCACACCACCACCATAAGAGAACACAGCAAGAAGGTGGCTGTCTGCAAGCCAGGAAGAGAGCCCTCACCAGGGAACCAAATCAGTAGCACCTTAATCTTGGACTTCCCGTCTCCAGAGCTGTCAGAAATAAATTCCTTTTGTTTAAGCTATCCAATGCTTGACTATTTTTTAAGGCAATACAAATTTACTAAGACACTCTGCTTATTTCTTCTAGTGTTATCTTTGTAAATTTAGAGATATATGTCATCTTTATTAATTCATGAATTTTAGTATATATGTCATCTTTATTAATTCATGAATTTTAGTATCAACTATTCTTACACCATGAAAGATTTGATATTTAGTCTTGATAGATCAAATATTCAGCAATATGAATTCTACTTTTGGAATTCTCCATTAAATGTGCAATTGATTGGATTTGTCATCATGATTTTTTAAGGATGAATAGGTGCTATATGCATTAAGAATACATAGTTTAAGAATAGCTTCCTTTTGTCTTTTATGTGAAGAATAAATTGACTACCTGCATAAGTTTGGAGTCCAACTTTTCCTTCTCAGAATTATCTATATATTTCTTCACTGTGTTCTTCCATTGAAAATAACTATTTGGGGAAATCTGAGGTCAGTCTATTTTTCTTTTTCTAAGTAACTTGGCTTTTTTCTCACATTTTAATCTTTAAATGGTCTGAACACCATCAGGACTTCAAATATTTTTTCTTACATGCTGAATTTTCTTAACTTGCTTTTTTATATATTTTATTCTCTCCAAAACTTTTTTTCACTTCTTCATTTTGCTTATGTGATCTTGTTAAAGCTGTTCTCCTTGCATTACATTTATTTCCAGCAATCTCTATTTTTATTCCTGCTGCTTCTATTGTGATTTTTATTTCTGTAACAGTTCTATTGTTATCTTGAATTTTCTTAATCTTCCAACTCACTTTTAACCTTTTTAACTTGTCTTAAAAAATTTGTTTTGGCTGCATATGGTGGCTTATGCCTGTAACTCCAGCACTTTGAGAGGTTGAGGTGGGAGGATCACTTGAACCCAGGAGTTTGAGATCTGCCTGGGCAACACACTGAGACCCCATAGTGAGACAAAAAAATTTTTTCAATAGCCAAGTGTAGTGGTGCATGCCTGTAGTTCCAGCTACTCCCAAGGCTGAGATGACTTAAGTCTGGAAGATTGAGGCTGCAGTGAGCCATGATTGTGTCACTGCACTCCAGCTCGGGTGACAGAGTGAGACCCTGTTTCAAAAACAAACAAACAACAAACAAAATAAGTCTTTAATCTCTTCCGTGAGTTATTTTTTCCCCAGTGTCCATGTTTTCCTTTAATTTCTTTAACACTTTAGATTACAATAATTTGAAATTTTTCTTGATGCTTGGAACAATTCTTGTCTTGAAATGTATTTTAGTATTATGATATTTATTTACTTTGTCCAATTTTTTTGTCCCTCTCCCTCTCTGAGTAGCAGTGACAGAGGTGAGGGTAATATTTATGCACAGCCCTGAACATTTTGGGCTTATAAGTCATCTTTGAAAGAGGAAAATTCCATTCAGGTCTGTAATGATTTTCATGAACAGAGTCTCCAGATGCTAGAGAGCACAGAGGGTCAGATGGAAACTTCAGTGCAAGTCTGTTTCTTTAGAACACTTTGTCAGCACATTGCTCAGTCATCTGCCCTTGGGGGCATGCCTTACTATCCTCGAGTCTTTACTCAGCCACCTCCCTTGTTTGGTGATGTATATTTGCCTGTGTTTTTTCAGATGACTGTGGTCCACAGCTGCATAACTGAATACCACTTGTCCCAGGATGTGTGTTCCCCATCTCTCAGGGTAAGTCAACGTGATTATATATATCCAGACTCTTCCAATTTTTCTCTTGTCTAATTTCATTTTTAGTCCCTTTTTTCTGTACATCATTTCCATTCATCATTTTTCCTTCTTTGCCTATTCATTTGAGTGCATAATGTAGAGATAATCATTCCCGTGACATATGGACTCAAATATCAAAATATTAATCACCTGTACTCCTAACTTTCCCATCCACTTCCTTTTACAGACCATGTGTTTTCTATTTTACACAATTTGCCTGGATTTTACACCATTTCCCAAATTCCCAGATGGATCTCAATATTTGCCTTAAAGTATACAAGCACTTTTGTTTCTCACCTTCATTTTCACATCATGCCTAAGTCATGAAATTTTATTTGCTCTGCTCAAGTTTATAGTTTCTAAGAATCTTAAGATTATTAGTTTATAGGAACTATAAGTTTATAGTTCACAAGAGTCCTAAGAATCCCCAAGTTGTCAGTATAATACAATTGTTTCCACAGAGTCAGTGGTAGAGAAAGGGAGTTAAGAGACAGACTATTTCATACTTGAGGTTTATAGACATTTTCTCACAAAGAATTTATATTGATATTTTAAATGAATGTATTTTATGCTTTTCTAGGTAAAAGTGTTATCAAATAATACTTTGTAAGATGATAAAAACATAATTATCCTTCAAGTATATAAAGTATATAGTCGGTGCATACCTAACGTTAAAAATTATTTTTATTTTTATTTTTAATATTATTTTTGATGGGCAAATCATACCTAACATTAATGAGGGAACCAGCAAGTTGACAAATGTGATTCAAAGGAGAATGTAAGGGTCTTATGTAGATATGGTTAGTGAAAGAAAGGCTGCTGGAATATGATGTCTAAGTTAGATGAAAAGAAGAGGTTAATACTTTACCTGACAATATAGCCCTAACTGCTGGAGTTTTTAATTTTTAATTTTTTAAAATAAAAAAAACCTTAAAGAGGCATAATTGATATAAAATAAGTGTGCATATTTAACATGTACACTTAATACTCTACTGACATTTTTATGCACTCATGAAACCATCATCATAACCACAATAACGATCATATATCTCATCCCCAAAAGTTTTCTCATTTCCCTTTGGAATCACCCCTCTTACAATGTCCCATACACCCACATCCACAGACAGCCACTGGTCTGTTTTCTGCCACTATAAGTTAAATAGCATTTTGTAGAAATTTATAAAAATAAAAGATGGGTATACACATTGGTTTTGATCTGAATTCTTTCTATCAGCAAAATTATTTTGAAATTTATCCACATTGTAGCACCTATCAATAGTTTACTCCTTTTTTTTTTTACTGCTTAGTTGTATTTCATTTCATGCATGTAACACAATTTGCTTAACGTATTTACCTTTTGATGATATCCATTCAGCTGAGTGTTAATTAATCAATCCATTCAGCTGAGGAAATTACCCAAGACCAGTGAGTGAACTATCTAGAAATGTAAAGGTACCAGTGTTTGGTGTTCACAGAGGGCTGGGGATGGTGCCTTTCCTAACCTTCCAGACTGAAAATACACATTCATAGAATTCTGGGCACATTACACAGAACTGTCTTGCTTCAATGGTAGAGAATAATTATCCCTCAACTAAATATTATATTATTCAAATAGAAAGACAATATATTATGACCAGGTGGGTTTATTTTAGGAATGCAAGGTTGGTTTAACATTCAGAAACCTGTAAAATACTCCCACTTCCATTTCCATGAAGGTAAAGTGGAAGTGCTTTCTCTTATCTATCAACTTACATACACACCAACACTCATTTCAAGAAATACAAAGACTCTCAAGGGAGGAGGGAAAAAAAGACCAGCTATTAATAGGTACCTCAGTCTAGGTAACAATACCATGGACTCCTGAGTTTACTTTTAGCTCATATCTCAGAATGGATGTTGGCAAAGTTGGCAGTACAATGATACCAACAAGTTCAGACAAAAATAGTCCAAATGAAAACCTACTCTTGCTATCCAAAAGACCAGAAAAGGAGCAGCCTCACAAGATATTAAACTTTTAGACAGCAATTGCTCAATTCCAGCCAAACAACACAGAAAACACTTTGACTCCATCCCCACCCACACCAGCAAAGGCCAAAGACCCCAAACTCCTAACCTCATGAGATAACAAGGTGCTCCAAACACCCCATCCCCAATTTCTTCACCCAGGTTGGTATCAGAGCAGCTGGAGTTAAGAATCTAGACTTTCATCCCCGCCCAACAGTCAGACACCTCCTGTTTCCATGCTGTCAGTGGACATCATGAAAGGAAACTGAATTTCTATCCTCATTGTCTGTAATAAGAGTGTAAGAATAGAAATGCCGCAGGAACAAATATGTATTCAAATAAGTAATGGCTGAAAATATCCCAAATTTGGCAAAAGACTTAAACTACAGATTCAAGAAGTGAAATAAACTCCAAACCAGATCAACAAAAGAAATCCACACCAGGACACATCATACTAAAGCCTTTGAAAAATAGAAACAAAGAAAAAGTATTGAAAGCAGCAAAAGAGAAAGGATGTCTTACCTACAGAGGAAAAACAGTCTAAATGACAACGAGTTTTTCATTAGAACCAAGGAGGCAAGAAGGAAGGGCCACAATATTTTGTAAGCACAGAAAGAACGGAATTGTCAATTTCATATCCTTTAAGGATGAAGGGGAAATTAAGACATTTTCAAAGGAAGAAAACCTAAGGGCATCTGCTGCCAACAGATCAACTCCAAAAGAATAACTAAAGGAATTTATTTAACCCATTTCCTGTTTGCCCTGAGAATACTCTTCTCTCTAATCCTAACATGACATCATAGGCATTTCTGTTACATTAGTATTAGAAACAAGTTCTGTTTAGAAGTAACTCCAAAAACAGTTTTTATGTTTCATTTTCACACTGAAAATCAGTCAGATTTGACTCAGCTTCAAAGAGCATGTAAAATTAAATGAGTGCTGGCAGTGAGCTGCATTTTTTTTTGTAAAGGGAAATGGGTTAAACATAAAGGAGATGATAAAATAAGAAACCTTGGGAGCTTGGAAGCAGAGATTGCTACACCAGCTGGCACCTTGATCTTAGGGATCTAGTCTCCAGAACTATCTGGGAGAGAAAATGGGAGAGAGGAGGAGGCAGGACTAACTTTCAACTCCCACTCAGATGGACAGAGCAGTTTATGGAGATACACGTTGTGAAATTTTGCTCCAAGACCTGCCACAGGAACATGCGAGGAATGCTGAGAGAATCCAAAGACCCTTTGAACGAGGTGGATTGCTACTGCAGGCTCCATGGGAGAGCTGAGGAATTCTGATGTGCTCTTGAAAGTGCCACCCCCTGGCTGGAGGCCAACGAACACAAAACCAGTGCACTACACAAAAATACAACCAAGTACCCTCACAGAGTCCACTTTACTCCTTAGCTACCTCCACCAGAGCAGGTGCCGGTATCCATAACTGAGAGAGCTAAAGATGGATCACATCATAGGACTCTTTGCAGACACTCCCTCCCCAGTACCAATCCAGAGCCTGGTACTCCTTTTGGGTGGGTAGATCCAGTGGAAAAATAACAATCACTGCAGTTAGGCTGTCAGGAAACCCCATTCCTAGAAGGGAAAGAGCACCATATCAAGGGAGCACCCTGTGGGACAAAAGAGTCTGAACAGCAATGCTTGAGTCACAGATCTTCCCTCTGACATAGTCTGCCAAAACGAGAAAGAACCAGAATAACAATTCTGGTAATATGACAAAACAAGGTTTTAACACCCCCAAAAGATCAAGACAAAAATCTCAGAATTGCCAGAAAAAGAATTTAGAAGGTTGACTATTAAACCAATTAATGAGGCACCAGAGAACGGTGAAGTCCAACTTAAAGAAATCAAAAAGAAAATACAGGATATAAATGGGAAAATCTTTAGTGAAATGGATAGCATAAATAAAAAAAATCACAACTTCTGGAAATGAAGAACACACTTACAGAATTGCAAAATGCACTGGAAACTCTCAACAATAGAATCAAAAAGTAGAAGAAACAACTTCAGAGCTCAAAGACAAGGCTTTTAAATTAATGCAATCCAACAAAGACAAGGAAAAAAGAATAACAACAATAAAAAATGAACAAAGCCTCCAAGAAGATTGGGATGATGTTAAACAGCCAAACCTAAGAATAATTGTGTTCCTGAGGAAGAAGAGAAATCTAAAAGTTTGGAAAACATATTTGAGGGAATAATTGACAAAAACTTCCCCAGCCTTGCTAGAGATTTAGACATCCAAGTACAAGAAGATCAAAAAACACCTGGGAAACTCACTGCAAAAAGATGATCATCTAGGCACACGGTCATCAGATTATCTAAAATAAAGATGAAGGAAAGAATCTTAAGAGCTGTGAGGCAAAAGCAACAGGTAGCTTATAAAGGAAACTCTATCGAATTAACAGCAGATTTCCCGGCAGAAACCCTACAAGTTAGAAGAGATTGGGATCCTGCCTTTAGCCTCGTTAAACAAACCAATTATCAGTCAGGAATTTTGTATTCAGTGAAACAAAGCTTCATAAATGAAGGAAAAATACAGTCTTTTTCAAACAAACAAATGTGAAGATAATTCACCACTACCAAGTCAGCACTACAAGAACTGCTAAAAAGACCTCTAAATCTTGAAACAAATCCTCAAAATACACCAAAATAGAACCTCTTTAAAGCATAAATCTTCCAGGACTTACAAAAGAACAACACAATGAAAAACCCAAGGTATTCAGGCAACAAATAGCACAATTAATGGGATAGTATCTCACATCTCAATGCTAATGTTAAATGTAAATGGCCTAAATACTCCACTTAGAAGATACAGAATGGCAGAATGGATAAGAACTCAACAACCAATTACTTGCTGTTTTCAAGAGACTCACCTAACACATAAGGACCCACATAAACTTAAGGTAAAGGGGTGGAAAAAGCTATTCCATACGAATGGACACCAAAAACAAGCAGAAGTAACTATTCTTATATCAGACAAAACAGACTTTAAAGCAAAAGCAGTTAAAAAAGACAAAGAGGGATATTGTGTAATGATAAAAGGACTAGTCCAGCAGGAAAATATCACAGTCCTAAATATATATGCACCTGGCGCTGGAGCTCCCAAATTTATAAAACAATTACTGCTAGACCCAAGAAATGAGATAGACAGCAACACAATAATAGTGGGGGACTTCAGTACTCCACTGACAGCACTAGACAGGTATCAAGATAGAAAGTCAACAAAGAAATAATGAACTTAAACTATATCCTAGAACAAATGAACTTAAGAGATATTTATAGAACATTCTATCCAATAGCTGCAGAATATACCTTCTATTTATGAAACATTCTCCAAGGTAGGTCATATGATAGGCCACAAAACAAGTCTCAATAAATTTAAGAAAATTGAAATTATATCAAGTACTCTCTCAGACCACAGTGGAATAAAATTAGAAATCAACTCCAAAAGAAACCCTCAAAACCACACAACTACACAGAAACCAATAATCTGCTCCTGAATGATCATTCAGTCAGCAATAAAATGAAGATGGAAGTTAAAAAATTATTTGAAGTGAGCAATAATAGTGACACAACTATCAAAACCTCAAGGATACAGCAAAGGCAGTGCTAAGAGGTAAGTTTGTAACATTAAATGCCTACATCAAAAAGTCTGAAAGAATACAGACAGACAATCGAAGATCACACTTCAAGGAACTAAAAAAACAAGAACAAAGCAACCTCAAACCCAGCAGAAGAAAAGAAATAACCAAGATCAGAGCAGAACTATATGAAATGAAATTGAAGCAACAAAATACAAAGATTAATGAAACAAACAGCTGGCTCTTTTAGAAGATAAATAAAATTGATAGACCCTTAATGAGATTGACCAAGAAAAGAAAAGAGATGATCCAAATAAACTCAATTAGAAACAAAACAGGAGATATTACAACCAATACTACAGAAATATAAAAGGTCACTCAAGGGTACTATGAACACCTTTATGTGCATAAACTAGAAAGCCTAGAGGAGACTAATAAATTCCTGGAAATATGCATCCCTCCTAGATTAAACCAGGAAAAGAAACTCTGAACAAACCAATAACAAGCAATGAGATTAAAATGGTAATTTAAAAAATTACCAACAACAACAAAAAAATCCAGGACTAGATGGATTCACAGTTGAATTCTATCAAAAATTCAAAGGAGAATTGGTACCAGTCCAATTGAGACTATTCCAAAAGACAGAAAAAGAGGGAATCCTCCCTAAATCATTCTATGAAGCCAGTATCACCCTAATACCAAAACCAGGAAAGGACATAACCAAAAAAGAAAGCTACAGACCAATATCCCTGATGAATGTAAATGCAAAAATTCTTAAGAAAATACTAGCTAACAGCATCCAACAACATATAAAAAAGATAATCCACCATGATCAAGTGGGTTTTAAACCAGGGATGCAGGGATAGTATATGCAAGTCCATAAATGTGATACACCATATAAACAGAATTAAAAATCAAAATCCCATGATCATCTCAATAGATGCAGAAAAAATATTTGACAAAATCCAGCATCTCCTTATCATTAAAACCCTCAGCAAAATAGAAGGAGATAATAAAAGCCATTTATGACAAACCCACAACCAACATTATACTGAATGGGGAAAAGTTGAAAGTTGAAAGTTTTTCCTCTGAGAACTGGAACAAGACAAGGTTGCCCACTTTCACCACTTCTATTCATCATAGCACTGGAATTCCTAGACAGAGCAATCAGACAAGAGAAAGAAATAGAGAACATCCAAATCGGTAAAGAGGAAGTCAAACTGTTGCTGTTTGCTGATGACATACTTGTATACCTAGAAAACCCTACAGACTCATCCAAAAAACTCCTAGAACTGGCAAATGAATTCAGTAAAGTTTCAGGATACAAAATTAATGTACACTAATAAGTAGCCCTGTTATATACCAACATCAACCAAGTTGAGAATCAAATCAAGAACTCTACCTCTTTTGCAATAGCTTCAATAAAAAAAGTACTTAGAAATATACTTAACAAAGGAAGTGAAAGACCTCTACAAGGAAAACTATGAAGCACTGATGTAAGAAATCATAAACAACACAAACAAATGGAAACACATTCTATGCTCTTGGATGGGTAGAATCAGTGTTGTGAAAATGACCATGCTGCCAAAAGCAATCTACAAATTCAATGCAATTCCCATCAAAATACCACCATCATTCTTCACAGAGTTAGAAAAAAAACAATTCTAAAATTCATATGGAACAAAAAAAAGAGCCCACATAGCCAAAGCAAGATAAACAAAAGGAACAAATCTGGAGGCATTACATTACCTAAATGACTTCAAACTGTAGTATAAGGCCATAGTCACCAAAACAGCATGTATTTTGTACTGGTATAAAAATAGGCCCATAGACCATTGGAACAGAATAGAGAACCCAGAAATAAACCGAAATACTTACAATCAACTGATCTTTGACAAAGCAAACAAAAACATAAAGTAGGGAAAGGATACATTATTCAACAAATGGCGCTAGGATAACTGGCAAGCCACATGTAGAAGAATGAAACTGGATCCCCCTCTCTCACCTTATACAAAACTCAACTCAAAATGGATCAAAGACTTAAGTCTAAAACCTGAAATCATAAAAATTTTAGAAAATTATATTGGAAAAATCCTTCTAGACATTGGCTTATGCAAAAACTTCATGACCGAGAACCCGAAAGCAAATGCAACAAAAACAGATAGATGGGACTTAATGAAACTGAAAAGCTTCTGCACAGCAAAAGAAACAGCAGAGTAAACAGATAACCTACAGAGTGGGAGAAAATCTTTGCAATCTATACATCTGACAAAGGACTAATTTCCAGAATTTACAAGGAACTCAAACAAATCAGCAAGGAATAAATAAACAATCCCATTAAAAAGTGGGCTAAGGACATGAAGAGAGAATTCTCAAATGAAGATATACAAATGGCCAACAAACATGTTTAAAAATGCTCAATATCACTAATTATCAGGGAAATGTAAATCAAAACCACAATGTGATACCACTTTACTCCTGCAAGAATGACCATAATAAAAAATATATAGTTGTTGTCATGGATGTGGTGAAAAGGAACACTTTTATACTGCTGGTGGGAATGTAAATTAGTACGATCACTATGGAAAAGAGTGTGGAGATTCCTTAAAGAACTAAAAGCAGACCTACTATTTGATCCAGCAATCCCACTCCTGGGTATCTACCCAGAGGAAAAGAAGTCATTTACCAAAAAGAGACTTGTAGACGTACGTTTATAGCAGCACAATTCACAATTGCAAAAATATGGAATCAGCCCAAATGCCCATCAATCAATGGGTGGATAAAGAAAATGTGTGTGTGAGATATATATATATATATGTGATATGTATACACCATGGAATACTAATCAGCCATAAAAAGGAATAAAATAATTGGAAATAATGTCATTTGCAGCTACCTGGATGGAATTGGAGACCATTATTCTAAATGAAGAAACTTAGAAATGGAAAAGCAAACATCATATGTTCTCACTCATAAGTGGGAACTAAGGTATGAGGACGCAAAGTTATAAGAATGATACAATGGACTTTGGGGACTCAAGGGAAAGAGTGAGAGGGAAATGAGGAATAAAGGACCACACATTGGGTGCAGTGTACACTGCTTGGATGATGGGTGCACCAAAATCTTAGAATTCACCACTAAAGAACTTATTCATGTAACCAAACACCACCTGTTCCCTCAAAACTAATTGAAATAAAACAAAGAAGAAAAAAAAGAAAAAGAAATCTTGAGATATCAGGATGGAAAAAGAACATAGTGAAATTATAAGTAAATACAATAGACTTTCCTTCTCCTTCAATTCTCTAAATTAAATTTGATGGCTGAAACAAAATTATAATGCTATCTGATGTGGTTCTAAATGTTTATGGAAAAAATTTAAAACAATTGTATTATAAGTGGGAGAGGGTAAGGAACATAAAGGTAGATATACTTTCTATATTTTGTTCAAATTGGTAAAATTATGACACCAGTACACTGATAAGTTATATGTGTCTATTGTAATATGTAAAGCAACCACTAAAAAAGCTATACAAAGAAATACACTCTAAAACACTATAGATAAATAAAATTCAATTATAAAGACATTCAAATAACTCACAGTGATATATAGAAAACAAAACAGTTAAAGGGAAAGCAGAATAAGCAGAAAATAATAAAATAGAATGGCTGAGTTAAGCCCTAACATATCAGCAGATTACATTAAATGTAAATTGTTTATATATGTCAATTAAAAAATAAAAGTTGGCAGAGTAGATTAAAAACACGACTTACATGATCTACAAGAAACTCACTACAAATAGAATGATACAGGCAGGTTGAAAGTAAAAGGGTGAAGACATATATATCATATAAACATTAATCAAAAAACAACAGGAGTAGCAAACATTAATTAAAAAACCCCAGTAGTGACTATATTAATATCATATAAAGTGGGCTTCAGAGTACATAAATATACCAGAGACGGAGAAGGATATTATGTAATGACAAAATGGTCAATCACCAAGCAGGCACAGCAATCCTAAATGTTTATGCACTAAATATTACAGCAACAAAATATGCCAAGAAAAAAAACTAATTCAAAGTATAAGAAAATTGAAAAAGAACTGAAAGGAGAAACACATAATCCATAATTATAACTGAAGACTACCACCACTCTCCTAACAATTAATACAACTAGACAAAAATCAGCAAAGACAGAAAACTAAACAGCGCCATGAAAAAATATCTAATTGGCATTACTGAATACTCCATCCAACAACACAGTTCTATCAAGCCTCCATGAAACATACTAAGATAGATCATATAAAACAAACCTTGATAAATTTAAAGTTATTGAAATCACACCGAGTGTTTTTTGTCTATGATGGAATCGAACTATAACTCCATAACAGAAAGATAACAAGAAAATCTTCAAACATGTGAAATTTAACAGCGTGCCTTTTTTTTTTTTTCTTCAGAGACAGCGCCTTGCTCAGTTACCCAGACTGGAGTGCAGTGGCATGGTTATGGCTCACTGCAACCTCAAACTCCTGGGCTCAAGCAATCCTCCCTCCCACCTCAGCCTCCTGTGTAGCTAGGACTACAAGTGCATGCCACAAGGCCTGGCTAATTTTTTTTTTTTTTTTTTAGAGATGGAGTGTTGTGTCACTGTACTGCTCAGATTGGTTTCAAACTCCTGGCCTCAAGCGATCTTCTCAATTCAGCTTTCCAAATCACTGGGATTACAGGCATGAGCCATTGTGCCTAACCCCTAACAGTATACTTTAATTCATGGTCAAAGAGGAAGACTGAAGGGAAATTTTGAGAAATACACTGAATTGAATGAAAACAAAAATGCAACATATCAAAAAATCGGTGTAACACAGCTAAAGTAGAGTGTAGTGAAAGGAAAATTTATAGCATTTACTGTACACATTAGAAAAGTATAAAAGTGTCCTGCCTCAAGAACACAGAAAATAAAGAGCCAAAAAAACTCAAAGCAAGCCAATGGAAGGAAATAATAAGGATAAGAGCAGGAATGAAAACAGTAAGAGAATGAATCCTATCAATGAACTAAGAGCTGATTCTTTGAAAAGATCAATACATTTGACAAATTTCTAATAAGACTAACAGAAAAAAGAGAAACAGAAGAAACAAGTGACCAATATCAGCAATGAGCAACAAATACCACTATAGACCTCAAAAGGATAAGGGAGGACTGTGAGTAAATCTACACACACATATTTGACAAATAGTTATGAAATGGGCTAAATCCTAACAAAGTAAAATCCATCACAACTCACACAACATGGAAAATGACTAGTTGAACAGCATTATAACTATTACATAGGTTATATAATGTAATAATTCACAAAGATGAAATCCACAGTTCCAGATGGTTTCACTGGAGAATTCTGCCACATGTTTAAAGATGTAATACCAATTCTACACAAACTGCTCCAGAAAATAGAAAAGGAGGGGGTGCTTTCCAATTAACTTTGTGAAGCTACTCTTACCCCGATCCTAAAATTAGTAAAGGCAATACACAAAATAAAACTACACAATATCTCTTATGAGTATAGATACAATATTAACAAAGTTCTATTTGCTGGCAAATAGAATCCAGCAAATATAAAAAGGAGTGTAGATTATTAACAAGTAGGGTTTATGCCAGGGATGCAATGCTAACTTGATATTAAAATTAATCAAGGTAAACCAGAATAATAACAGACTAAAGAATAAAAATCACATGATGATCTCAATCAAGACAGAAAAAGCATTTCACTAAACTCAATACCTATGCATGACAAATACAGTCAGAAAAATGGGAATAAAGAACTCCTTTCTAAACTTGGTAAAGAACATCTATAAAAACATACAGCTAACAGTATACTTAATGGTGTACTGTTATACCAAAGACTGAATGCTTCCCCCTAAGAATGGCAACAATGCAAAGATGATTACTGTCACCATCACTATACAACATAGTCATGGAATTTCTAGCCAGTGCAGTGAGGAAAGGAAGCAAATAAAAGGCATGCAATCAGAGAGGAAGAAAGAAAACTGTACTTCTTTTTAAAATAACATGGTTGTCTATGTGGAAAATCTCAAAAAATCTAAAACAACAACAAAAAACTCCGAAAACTACAACTAATAAGTGTATTTAATAATGTCTTCTAATACAAATTTAGCGCTCAAAATTTAGCTGTATTTCTATGTACTAGCAATGAACACATGACACCCAAATTAAAAACACAATATGATTTCCAATTGCTCAAAAAGAAAATGAAGTACTTAGATATAAATATAACTAACATGTACGGGACTCATATGCTGGAAACTACAGAGTATTGATGAAGGAAATCAAAGAAGGCCTAAATGAATGGAGAGACATACCACGTTCATGGATTGGAAGACCCAATATAGTGAGGATGTCAGTTGTCCACAAATTGATATTCCAATTTAATGCAATTCCTTTCAAAATCCCAGCCAGGTGTTTAGATAAATATAGACAATATAATCTAAAATTTATACAGAAAGGCAATGTAACTAGAGTAGCTAAAATAATTTTGAGAAAAATGGAAAGAATCAGTCTACTCAATTCTGAGACATATTACGTAGCTACAATAACCAAGAGTGCATGGTATCAGCAGAGGAATATACACATAGATCAATGAAACAGTAGAAAACCTAAAAATAGGTGGGAGGGATATGTGAGTAGCTATTAAAAGGCAGCAGGAGGGATCCTTAGTTGATGGAAATGTTTTATATCTTCATTCTATCAATGTCAATGTCCTGATTATAATATTATACTATAAATTTGCAAGGTGTTACCATTGGGGGAAACCAGGTTATCAGTACACAGAATCTCTCTGTACTGTTTTTTACATCTTCATGTGAATCTACAAGTATCTCAAAAGACAAGTATCTCAAAGTCTAATTAAATATAATGACCTCAATAGACACAGAAAATGCATTTGACAAAATGCAACATCCATTAAGGACAGACTCTCTCAACAAGCTAAAAGAGAAGAGAACTTCCTTAAGTTCATAGAGGACATCTATGAAAAACACAGTTTACACACATAATGATGAAAAACTGAATGCTTCCCACCTAAGATCAGTATGTCCTTTTCTTAGGACCCCTTACCACAGGACTTCTGACACATCCTGTCATATTTTTTTCCCCTTGTTCTAGCAAAGCACAAAGCCAATCAAATAAGGGAGTTCTATTCAGATCTTCTTTTCCTTCCATATTCAGATAATCATTCCTGATAATACTCTACTATTACCATCTGCTAAATGAAAATTATTTCCTTAATTAATTGTTCATATTTTGAAAATAGGTAGAGTGGGACACCTGCATGAAAAATATGTTTTTATTAAAAAATTTCTTAGATCCAGAGGAATAATAATTTTTTATGCACAGTGAGTCAAAACGTTTGTGAAAGATTAAATATGAGAACCTTTTTTATGGTTAATTCTAAATCAAAAGTGTAAAGGGCTATTTTATTTTGTTCTAAGATTAACCTTCTTCAGTATTTTAAGGATTGGGATATATTCTGTATGCTGTGATTATTAAGGAAATTCATTAAAAAGGGAGAATGGAAAAATATTGATAGTCATGATTAAACCTTATCAACCAATCCCACCTAATAATTATTTGATGTTCTAGTCAACAGTAGCTGGTGGGCTTATTGTTTACTATTATTTACTGCCAGAGTTGGTAAGGTTAGATATTAACTTAATAAAAAATTGATAAGTTATCAATAATTTTTGCCACTGGGTATGAAAATGACTTCTATGTGGTGGAAATGATTACCCCCAAAGTGGCATTTTTTCCCATTGAATGTGTGCATGTGCATTTGTATGCGTCCTCACATCCTCCTTTGAAAGAGCTTTGCCATCCTTCACCTATTAGTTTTCTCCTTAATGAGTTAAAGAAATGTGGTCTTTTGACATATTATTAATATATGAGAGTCAGATGTTCAGAGGTTTGATAGCTAAGCTTTGATGTAAAGGAAAAAAGAGGATTTAGCACGTGTGGGGCTGTGAGCCTTCACATAGAGCTAGCATGGAAAGGATGGACTTCAGGCCAGTCTGCGGCCATTCTGTCCTAATGGACATTAGCCCATATGCTTGCTAATGCTTTCATTTATATTTATTGTGTATCCGTTATATATACAGAATGTACTAGGAGTTGCAACTGTAATTTTGGTTACTTTAATGAGAATACCTTCTGTTAAAATTTTTTTTTTTCCTGCTTTTCCTAAATATCACCACATAAGAGTTTATGGACAACTCTGATTCATGGGCTTAAATTATCTTAGTATGCTAATTATACTGGAGGACTGGGAGCATATACTAGACTGTGACATTCTGAAAATTCATGAGTGTCCCTGTTCAGTGAAAATGGTACATTGGCTGTGTTGTGTGCAGAAGAAATATTGAGGCTGGCAGGGTGTTTATTTCTCTACTTGATTGAAAGCAGATTTCTGGAAGGGAGCTATTTGCTCAAGAGTTTGAACCTCTAAGCCAAATTCTAGAAATTTAGGGATTTTTTATAAAGGAACACAGATTGGGGGTAAGAGCATGAGGTGGAAAAGAAATCTGCACTGATCGTCCCCCCCAGGAAGAACATCAATTTAACAACTATCTGCACACAATAAAACCACTTTCATGAGAACCAAAAAATCAGGTGAGCACTCACATTACCTGGTTTTAACCACATGTTGCTGAAAAAGGCACTGAAGAGGTAGGAGAAACAGTCTTGAATCACTAATGCCACTACTCCCTCATCCCCTTAGTAGTGGTGGCATGGTGTAGACAGCAGCTTTGTGCCCTGGGGAGAGGGAGAGCATAGCAATTATGAGGCATTGAACCCAGTGTTGCCCTTTTATATCAAAAAAACGAAACTAGACCAAACTCAGCTGACACCTGCCCACGAAAGAGCATTTAAACCAGCCATAGCCATTAGGGAATAACAGTCTGATTCCCTAATCTCAGCAGTCTGAACTTGAGTTCCCACACGCCTCATCACTGTGAGCTAAAGTGCTCTAGGGCTGTAAATAAACGTGAAAGGCAGTCTAGGCCACGAGGACTGCAAATCCTAGGTGAGTCCTTGTGCTGAACTGGACCCAGAGCCAGCAGACTAAGGTGGGGGCATAAAAAATATGATTATTGCAACAGATGCTGAAAAAGCATTTGATAAAATTCAACATCCCTTCATGATAAACACCCTCAAAAAACTGGGTATAAAATGAACATACCTCAACGTAATAAAAGCCATGTATAACAGATAGTATCATACTGAATGAGAAAAAAACTGAAAGCCCTTTCTCTAAGATCAAGAACACTACAAGGATGCCCACTTTCACCACTGTTATTTACATAGTACCAGCAGCCCTAACTAGAGCAACCAGACAAGAGAGATTAATAAAGGGCATCCAAACTTGAAAGGAAAAAGTCAAATTATTTTTGTTTGCAGATGATAAAATCTTACATTTGGAAAACCACAAAAACACTGTTAGAACCAATAAGCAAATTCAGTAAAGTTGCAGGATACAAAACCAACATATAAAAATCAGTAGCATTTCTATATGCCAACAGTGAACAATCTGAAAAAGAAATTTAAAAAGTAATCCCATTTACAATAGCCACAAATAAAATTAAATACCTAGGAATTAACCAAAGAAGTAAAAGATATTTATAATGAAAACTATAAAACACTGATGAAAGAAATTGAAGAGGACACACACACACACACACACACACACACAAAATGGAAAGATATTCCATGTTAATGGATTGGAAGAATCAATATTGTCAAAATGTCCATACTACCCAAAGCAATCTACAAATTCAATGCTATCCCTATCAAAATACCAATGACATTTTTCGAAGAAATAGAAAAAAACAATTTAAAAATTTATATGGAATCACAAAAGACCCAGAATAGTCAAAGCTATCTTAAGCAAACTGACAAACAAACAAAAAACCAAAACAAAACTGGAGGAATCATATTACCTGACATCAAATTATACTACAGAGTTATAGTAGCCAAAACAGCACAGTACTAGCATAAGGACAGACACATAGACCAATGCAAGAGAATAGAGAACCCAGAAACAAATCCATACACCTACAGTGAACTCATTGTCAACAAAGGTGCCAAGAACATACATTGGGAAAAAGATAGTCTCTTCAAAATATAGTGCTGGGAAAACTGAATATCCATATGTAGAAGAATGAAACTAGACCCCTATCTCTCATAATATATAATAAAATCAAAATGGATTAAAGACTTAAATCTAAGACCTCAAATTATAAAACTACTGCAAGAAAACATTCGGGAAACTCTACAGGACATTGGTCTGGGCAAAAGTATCTTGAGTAATACCCTACAGGCACAGGCAACCAAAACAAAAATGGACAAATGGGATCACATCAGGTAAAACAGTTTCTGCACAGCAAAGGGAACAATCAACAAAGTAAAGAGACAATCCACAGAGTGGGAGAAAATGTTTGAGAATTAGTCATCTAACAAGAGAATATATAAGAAGCTCAAACAACTTTATGGGAATAAATCTAATAATCTGATTTAAAAATGGCAAAAGATTTGAATAAACATTTATCAAGAGAAGACATACAAATGGCAAAGAGGCATACATAAAGGTGATCAACGTCATTGATCACCACAGCAATGCAAATCAAAACTACAATGAGATATTATCTTACCCCAGATAAAATGGTTTATGTCCAAACGACAGGCAATAAGAAATGCTGGTGAGGATGCAGAGAAAAGGGAGACCTTGTAAACTGTTGGTGGGAATGTAAATTAGCACAACCACTATGGAGAACAGTCTGGAGCTTCCTCAAAATCAAAACAATTGAACTCAAAGAGATAGAGAGTAGAATGGTTACCAAAGGCTAGGAAGGGTGGTGAGGGGAACAAGGTAGTTGGGGCTGGTTAATATATACAAAAAAATAGTTAAAAAGAATGAATAAGATCTAGTATTTGCTAGCACAACAGGGTGACTATAGTCAATACTAATTTAGTTGTACATTTTTAAGTAACTGAAAGAGTATAATTGGATTGTTTGTAACACAGAGTAGACACTTGAGGGGATGGCCATCCCATTTTCCATGATGTGTTCATTATGCATTCCAAGCTTGTGTCAAAACGTTTCATGTACTTGATAAATATATATACCTACTGTGTACCCACTAAAATAAAATTAAAATGAAAAAAACACAATATATAAGCTTAAAAATTTTTGAAATTGATCTCAGTAACATATATTAAGCTGAGGTGAGGAATAGTCTCTGAACATTAGAAACATTGGAAAGTGATGGCTTTGTTTCTAATACGCAAGTTAGACAGAAAATACAAGCTCCATAATCTTATATTGCAGAAGCAATATTTGTTTTAAGTCCTAGAGTCCATGGCCTCCATTTCCTCATCTTGTGTGAATGGAATTGTATCTGCAGCTAGAGAAAGACTTTTCTAGTTAGTGAATATTGGCAAAGATTCTAGGAAAGTTTAAGTTTTACTGATGAAAGAGTGGAATGCAGACAAGATTCCAACTGGAGTAGCCCAGGAGAACAGATTGTCAGATAAAGCTGAAAGGTAAATTCCTTATCTGCTTGTCTAACGAGACTAGGTATATTTATAACCTAGTACCTTAATACCTTATAACCATCAGTTCAGTACCAGAAATGCGTGAAACTCTGTTTTCTAGGGTTTTATTTTTAAGTTTGTATTAACAAATAGAGACATTAAAAGACACATATCATCTCTTGAGGCATGAGGTAGCCATTCATCTCCATTGCCATGAGAAATCACCTGCCACCTGCACCTTCGCCTTCTTCTGTGCACAAAGCACCTTTGTTTGGCAGAAGACCCTCAAGAATCGGGGAAAAAGTCTTCTTCCTCTACACCCAGTTGAATTCCTAAATCAACACAATGCAAGATCCATTGGTTAAAAAGAACATGAATGGATAATTTTTTCCTACTCATGGGTCGCAGCCCGAGGGACTTGCTTTGGCTTCCGACCCTCGTGGGGAGGCAGCAGCCCTGGTTAGTGGGTGGGCTCAGTGGCTCCTCTTGTGGTGTTGGGTCAGCACAGCAGCTGCAAGCCAGAGGGTCACCTGTCCTTTCACACCAGCAAAGGTTCATTTTCCTCATTGTTTGCCCAAGGGCAGGAACATACATTTACTGATGACCAATTCAGTTTTTCCAGAGGTCCATGTATTTCTGAATTCAGAATTTTAGAATCTAGTAAAGTGCATATTGTCAAATAATCTATTTAAAGAGCTAGGGAAAGACTTGGGGAAAGACTTTCCAATTTCTCACTTCACTTCCAGTGTGAGATGTTATTTATATATGCAAAACTGGGAGGTGTATATGTATATACACATCTAATAAGAATAACTTGAGTTGAGCGACCCTAAGATGCTACCGTTTGTTTCATCCTTTGTAAATGTGCGTGGCCCCTCTTCAAACACACATAAGCAGTTTGAGGCAGGGACTATATTTTGTACTTTTTGCCTTCAAAGGGCATGATCCATAGCAGGAGCTACTAATGAGTATTCAATTATCATAATGATGAATTAAATGTAGATATTTTGCCATTTATTTATTTATTTTTTGAGATGGAATCTTGCTCTGTTGCCCAGGCCAGAGTGCAGTGGCGCGATCTTGGCTCACTCCAACCTCCGCCTCCCAGGTTCAAGCAATTCCCCTGTCTCAGTCACCTGAGGTTCAAGCAATTCTCCTGTCTCAGTCACCCGAGTAGTTGGGATTACAGGCACCCGCCACTATGCCTGGATAATTTTTGTATTTTTAGTAGAGACGGGGTTTCGCCATGTTGGCCAGGGCGGTCTCAAACTCCTGATCTCAGGTGATCCACCCACCTTGGCCTCCAAAAGTGTTGGCATCACAGGTGTAAGTCACCATGCCTGGCCAATTTTGTCATTTTAAAAATGTATTTCTCCACCTTCAGGTGGAGTCACAGATCTCAGCGGTCACCCCCACGTGGAGAAGCTGTGAGATGCTGATGGCCTCTAGGAGGGGAGGCCACTGGGGACCAAGCCCTCCCCTGCAGCCCAGTGCTGCGTCCGCTGCAGCATGGGACCCTCGGGCCACTGGCTGGGGGCATCTGAAGAGGTTGTCGCATGGACGGCGAGGGTCACACTGCCCAGCTGTGAGTTGCCCCTCAAGCAGCACCCTGTCGCCATTCCAGAGGCTGTGCTCACCTAATTGCCTTGGTTCTCTTGGGAAGCAAGGAACTGAGCTTAGCCCATCTCTGGTCTCTCCTCCTCTCACTTTGAGGCCTGTTCTGACCCCCACTCCCCAGCCATAGCCAAGTCCTTAAATGGGTCTTGTTTGAAGGAAGAGCCCAGCCACTCAACGCCCAGCCTGTTCCCAGCCCCTGGTTTTGATCAAAATGCAGTCATGCCCATGAAACTAGGAATCTGTGGATTTTTTAAACTGCAGTGAGAGACAAAGAGCTGCTTCTCTTTGTCAACCAGACCTCTCCCTCCAGACATTTGCTTCTGCTCAGAGATATTATGAGCCGGAAAATTCACAAGGCCAAATCAGAGACAGGGGAAATTCCTCTGAGGGTTGGTGAGTGGAATAGAAATCCTGCTCTGAAGTGGAAAACGAAATTGCGGCTCAGTCATTATTCCTGTCAGCATTCCAGGGTCAGTCCTTGTCATTAAAGCTGCACTGTCATCCTGTCCACACACTCAAGGCCACACAAAAGTAAGGGACTGCCCAACACTAAGCTTCTTTTATTTTTTGAGGGGAGGGGGCACTCCTCTGTAGGGAAACAATATGTTTCAGTTAAGCAAAGAAGTTAAAGGTATGAAAACCATCTATGTGCATTTTCCTTTTCCCCATCTCCCCCCATCCACTCTTCCAACCGTCAGCACTAATTTCTTGTTACCAACCTTGCACTAATACAATGCGACATTCTCAGGCCTGGAATTTGGTCTTTCAAAGCTGGTTCTGCTCCAAGTCCTCTGTGACCTTTCATTACTTTCTTCCACACCCCCTCATCTGAGCTGTCCATGTCTAAATGGAACCTACAGTTCCCAGAGAGAGGAGACAGAGAAAGAGAGACAGAGATAAAGAAGAAGAGAGGGAGAAAGAAAGGGAGGGAGTGACTAGAAGAGTCAGGGAGAAAGACAGAGGGAGAGAGAGAAAAAGAAAGAGAGACAGAGAGGAAAGGAGAGAGAGAGAAAGAGAAAGAGTCAAAGAGAGAGGCAGAGAGAAGAAAGAAGGGAAGAAGAGAGGAAGAGAGAGAGACAGAGAGAGAGGGAGAGGAAGATACTGAGAAAGAGGCAGAAACAGGTAGCAGGGTGGGGAGACAGAGAGAGAGAGAACTGAGAGGACCAGGCTGACTTGAGTGTCTCCTGCTGAGATCCAGCTGTGGAGGCCACACAGCATCGCTTCCACTGCATACCACCCCACCCCACGTAAGACAGTCACCAAGATTCAAGAGACAGAGAGTGGGAGAGTGAAATGGGGGTGGGGGGAGGGAGGGAGAGAGAGAGAGAGAGAAAAGAAGAAGAAGAGGAAGAAGAAGAAGAAGAAGAAGAAGAAGAACAAGAAGAAGAAGAAGAAGAAGAAGAAGAAGAAGAAGAAGAAGAAGAAGAAGAAGAAGAAGAAGAAGAAGAAGAGGAAGAAGAAGAAGAAGAAGAAGAGGAAGAAGAAGAAGAGGAGGGAGGAGAAAGGGAGGAAGAGAGAGGTAGAAAGAGACAGAGACAGAACAGCGAGGCAGAATGAGAGAAAGAGAGACAGAAATAGAAAGAGACACAGAGAGACAAAGTGAGAGAGTGAGAGAAAGACAGAGGCAGAGGAGAGAAAGAGGCAGAAACAGAGTCAGCAGAAAATCAAAGGAGATAAAGAGTGACAGAGGCAGAGAGGAGAGAGAGAGAGAGCATGCACTGGCAAATCCCAGTTTCCCATGGGAGAGGGGAAAACAGAGCCGGTGTGTCTGGAGTTACTCTTCTTCCCCAATCTATAATCCTCTTCCATGTTTTGATTGGAAACACTGTTGAGATGGAGCACCTGAGAGTGGTCGTTTTCCTGGTATGGTCACAGCCTCATCTGGGCAGCTCTTGGCTCTTGGGCTCCTGCCCCGGGGCGGGTCTTCATGAAGCGCTCACGCTGTCGCCAGGAGCGGTCTGTCCAACTGCATCATGCACCTGAGGACCCTTGTGCCTGGGGGGTGTGCACTGTCACTGCTAGTCCCAAGGTAGCAGAGAGCCCCACCGGCCCTGCTTCCTTCTCCTTGTCCTGGCCATGCAAATGCACTTCTCAGGAGGACCAGGAGCTGCTGAGGAAGGGGATCTGACGGGTGCAGTGATCAGGGACTCCAGGCTCACACAGTTTCCCCCGGAGAGCCCGAGAGGCGGGGAGTCTCTTACACTGCAGAAGAGAAAGAGGGGGCCTTCAGAATGGCAGGTTCAAGGATGAAGAATTCTCTCTGTTTCTTAAAGCTTTTGGGGGATGCTAGTTATGATTTTCATTCTTTAACATACATTCAAACGTGGGCAATGTGGATAAATATGCATTGCCACTATCACTTCACGAGTGACTTGAGAACTTTGGAATTAGGCAGAAGGTATGGCCCCCAAACCTGCTATTTTCTTTTTAATTAGACAATAGAAGTACTTGAAGAATTAATTTGCTGTTTGCTTTCAGCGCTGACACATGAACAGTGAAGGGGATCAAATTGTGCTGTGGCCATCTCCCCATCTCCTCCCCTCGCCTGACCTTGACTCGCCTGTGACCTTGGCTCTGCTGGCACTGTGCTAACCAGACTGGGTCATAGTGATGAGCCAATTACATTCACCCAGTGGCTCAGCCACATACCACAGTATGAGGCAGTCACAGCAAAGGAGTGGCTTTAGAATATGTGGAAGGATCACCCCTGTAAATACGATTCTCTTTCCTGGGCAGGAGAAATTGGAAGTTCATGTGTTACTGATGGCCACCTGGCATCTCTGCACGTAAGTGCAGGGCCATTATTGAGGACGGGAGAAGTTGTCACTGTGACTGAGAGACTGTGGTTCTCCAAAGAGTGTCTGCCGACAGGGACCAGTCTCCTTGGAGAGTATAAGGTGTCATGGCACTATTCACTTTTGGGGGAAAAGAGCTTTACTTTTTAGAGTAAACTTGTGTTGAAAAGAATTCTACCAAAGCAAACACTGTAACATATTCACAGACTGAAATCTTGTTTGCCTCAGGGAAATACTATGCAAATTATTCTACAATCTTGAAGGTGCCCTGAAAATTAGTACTCCCTGTTCCAAGTCCTCAGATCCCATTGACTCCAGAGAAGGCTCTGTTCTCCAATTTCACCTAAAAAGTAACAGATCTCCTTATGTTTTAAAACTTGTTGGTTAAGCAGGAGCCTGAGACATTTTTTTAAAAATCAACTTTATTGACTGGGCCCGGTGGCTCATGCCTGTAATCCCAGCACTTTGGGAGGCTAAGGTGGGCGGATCAGGAGCTCGAGACCAGCGTGGCCAACATGGTGAAATCCCATCTCCACTAAAAATACAAAAATTAGCCAGGTACGGTGGCGGGCGCCTGTAATTCCAGCTACTCAGGAGGCTGAGGCAGGAGAATCACTTGAACTCGGAAGGCAGAGGTTGCAGTGAGCTAAGATTGCACCACTGCACTCCAGCTTGGGCAACAGAGCAAGAAGTCTCAAAAAAAAAAAAAAAAAAATCAACTTTATTGAGGGATGTACAATTTACATATGACACCCTGCTCTCTCTCTCTCTTTTTTTTTTTTTTTTTAACCTCTTTGCAGTCCCTCCCTCCCTCCCTCTGCTTCTGGCCCCAAGCAAGCCCTGATTTGCTTTTGGTCACTAAAAATCTCTTTTGTAGAGTTTTATATAAATGAAAGCGTGTAATATGTGGCCTTTTGTGCCTGACTACTTTCACTCAGCATAGTGATTTTGAGATGCATCCGTATTTTTGCATATCAGTAATTGTTCCCTTTTATGTTGAGTATCATTCATCATATGGAAACTCTACTTTCATTTTGTTTATTCATTCATCTGTTGATGGACATTTGAGTGATCCCCAGTTTTGGGATATTATGAATAATGCCGCCATGAACATTCATGTGTATCTCTTAGTGTGGACATTTTTCATGGATAAATACTTAATAACATAATATCTGGGTTATACATTCATTATATATTTAACTATATGTTTAAAGAAACGGCCAGTTTCCAAAGTGGTTGCACCATTCCATTTGACTCACATCTCTGCCAATACTTGGTATGAGCAGTCTTTCTCCTTTCTTCATCCTAGTGGGCATGGAATGGTGTCTCATTGTGATTTTGATTTGCATCTCTCTGGTGACCGACAATCTCAAGCATCTTTTCAGGAGCTTGTTGTCCATCATATATCTGCTTTTAAGGATCTGTTCAAATCCTTTGCCTATTTTTTTAAAAAATAGGTTATTTGTCTTCTTATTTCCCCAGAGATTTCAGGTAGTTGCTTCTTATATCTTGTACAAAGACTATAAACACCAGTTTTAAGAGTTTCCATTTCCAAAATATTGGAATCAGAATTCCTGATTAATTTTGTAAATGGAATCCTCAGTACAGAATCATGTGCAGAGTGCAAAGTGATTTAACAAATGGGTACACTCAGGAGTTACATCCTTTCATTATAGAAAAACAAATACAAGAATTTAATTTTCTAAGAAGAAAAGCTTAAAACAAAGCATTTTTTTTTTCTTTTCTGGTGCTGTGTCAGCCAAAACAAGGCTCGTTTTTCCTTTTGGGCTTCCTGCTGGCCCCTGATGCTGAAATCCAAGGTCTCTGATATTTCATTCTCCACTGACATTCGTTGCACCATCAAGATAATATTTTTTTCCAGTAAAATTTGGAACACAACTTTCTCCATGTCCTTTTATTATATCTTGAATTTTACTTATTAATTGGTTAATGACTAGTAATTTTCAAAACAACCTGTTGCTTGAATTCAATTATTAACATGAAAAAAAAAAATGGGTCTTTGGAGATATCTGACCTGATTAGAGCAGACTCGTCTCCATGGGATCTGCTTTAATATATACATCAGCATTACTTTTATTGCGCAAATGATTTCATTTCTTTACATATTATTTTAAGTACTTAAGCACTTTGATTCACAAAGGCTAAATATTATTTACACAGCCCTGGATTTGGCATTCATTTGTACAATAAACGCTTTACATAGTGTACCAACTCAAACTCTGTTACAAGTGTAACCTAGATTATTGCCAAGTTCTGAATTAAGAAATCCAAATTCAGGAGTTTGGCAGACTTGAGCAGCCATCTTCACCACCTGTGATTCAGATTGGGACAGTGTTGTACCAGGTGTCAGCAATGATGGTGCCCATATTTATATTCAATGTTGAATGTTCCTCTTTCTATACCCTACTTTAAAACAAAAGCCCCTAACATATTGAAGAAAGTAGTTTGTCTACTTGCCCTTTCCAAAGACATGGCTCTGCTCACTCAATATCAACTTTGATTTAGAAGCCAATCCAGATATTAAATAGAAGGAATGTTTGGACATATATTCTTAATTTGAAATTTCAAATTGATATGCTTTTTGACATGCCAAGTCCTGACACAGAAAAATCAACTAGAAAGAGCAGGAGATTCTACATTTAGAGGCTTCTGATCTAGTCTGTGGAAGAAATTAAGGATTCTTTATATATTTCCACTCAAAATAGTATCTTTCTGTCTTGCCAATGAAAATATTTTCTATTATTAAATGATTATAATAGATTAATAATAGTGTAGAGTTGACATCTTTTTAATAATGAACCATGATTCCATCCTCTGATTATTCATTATATTAATGGGAACCATAATTTTATTATATTTTCTGATATATTTTCTTTGCCAGGCAATCAGTATTTACCTAACCCTGCATCCCATCTGTCATTATGATCAAGGGAATCAGGTTTATTACCGGAAGAGAAGGAACAGCAGATAGAGATGTGCTTAGGATTAAGGAAGTAAGAAAATATGACATAGGAAAAGTTCCCATCAGACGAGAATGGGATGTCCCCTTAGTGCATGGAAGAAAGAGAGAGAAAATTGGAGACTTCCCTGAATCTTTAATAAGTGACCTAGTACCCTATCCTTCTACATCTGGGCAAAAATGAGTTATAAGGAAAACTCTTTCTAGAAGCCCAGGTGGGCTGAGGGACAGCTTCCTTGCCCCTCCCACCATGCCCAAGACTGGTCTATCAGCAGAAGCAAAGGAGGTGTCTAGAAAGATGGACCTGAGGTAGCCAACTGGTCACTTGAAGGCACACCTGTTGAGTGCAGGTGACCCAGGGATCTCAAATGCCCTGGACAAGAGATGTGAGCTAATGAAGAAACCACTGGATGGTCAGAGGCTTGAAGTTGGGATGTGGAGGCCATAGAGCGTGAGGAGGTCAGTGAGTGGAGAAAGAAATGTCAGAGACCTTGGGCTTCAGCATTAGGGGCCGGCAGGAAGTCCAAAAGGAAAAACGAGCCTTGTTTTGGCTGACACAGCATCAGGAGCTTGAGGAAAAGACCAAACACCCTTCAGTGGAAACTGTTCAGCCCCAGAGCCCAGACACAGAGCAACCTCCCTGAGGGTATGCAGACTCCCGCTCCACCTGGGCAGGCAGGAGGGAGGTGAGGAATGATGCTGAGCACTTCAACTTTGTACTCGTCTTACCCAAAGGGCTATTCAGCTGAAAAAGTGATTCAAATCAAATGGGCAAGCTCCCCATTAATAAATAACAGTGCTGATACTTACTGAGTGTGTGCTGTGTGACAGTCCCTGTTCAGAGTCCTCATGACAACCCCATTTATGGTAGGTGCTACTGTTTACCCCCATTTTCCAGACAAGGCAACTGAGGCTCTGAGTGAACCATGGAGCCGATAAGCAGATAAGCTGGATGTGCTCGCCTTTGCCTGGGCTCTCCTGGGGACACTTGCTACCCCTATCACGAGGGTAGAGGAGACACCAAACAAGATGAGCTTGGTTGGGCACACCCATGCAAGGAAACACGCTTCTCACACATCTGAGTCATGTTCATGTCAATCTTTTACATGGCTTTCCAAGCATAGCCATTTTCTTCCCCAACACAGGGACCAGGAGGGATGCATTGTAGAAACAGAGCTCCACGGATGCGTCACTCTTTTATTTTAGCTAATAATAGTGAACACTTGTACCATCAAGGTATTGATTGTAGCTTCTAAAAAGCATATAGAACAACAGGTGCAGGTTAAAATCCCTGCCTACCTTCCTGGTATGGGTGTAAAGGATCCCCTCAATGTCCAAACTATGGCCTTCCTCACCCAGCCCTCACCAAGTGGGAGTGGCTATGGCCTTCTGTGCAGGTCACATCAGAAAAGATGGGCATGAGCGATTACTGGGAAGCCCAGCTGCAGAGCTGAACTTAGGGCTCCTGCTATGGGTATGAGCCCTTAGCTGCAGGACCATGAGCCAAGTCTGTCTCCCAAGCATGGGCTGCAGCCCCTGGGCCTCGCCCAAAGCTCTGCGCCAGTGTCTCCCCACCCAGGAGCTGCTCCACTGCCTGGTCAGCCCTTGGGACCTGTATTCAGCACCAAGAAGTCCCCTCCCATGGCCCCATCCTTCCCTGTTCTCCAGAGGCCACCTGGACTCAACTCTCTTCTCTGCTGTCTCATCAACTATGAGTAAATAATGACCCCCCAATCATATCTGATACTTAGTAAGTGTGGCTGTCTTTGCAGTTGTCAACCTTGAGTTCAGACTCTTATTTTAAGAATGCAGTGACTTGCCCAAATTTCTTTGGAATTCCATAACAGAACCTGAGTTATCTTCCTTTGGGTCACACTGTGGTGGGTCACTCATCATTGACTTTCAGGGTAGACACTCATTTTTAGAAATGGGACTCACCACTTTGTGGAGGCAGGAATTGTGGCAAGAGGAGCCACTGGAATCAGGAGGGATGCCTTGGGAAACAGAGTTCTTATGTCCTGTCTATATTCTGTGAACTTCTCAATGTGAAACTCTTTGTTTTCTGCATTCTGACCCTATGTGTTGAATTCAGAACAATCTTCATGTTGTTATACTAAAGCATTGGAGCAGACATTAGAATCAGGAGATCCTCACCTGAGGTCAGGAGTTTGAGACCAGCCTGGCCAACATGCCAAAACCCTGTCTCTACTAAAAATACAAAAATTAGCTGAGCATGGTGGCAGGCACCTGTAATCCCAATTACTTGGGAGGCTGAGGCAGGAGAATCACTTGAACCCAGGAGATGGAAGTTGCAGTGAGCCAAGATCAAGCCATTGCACTCCACCTTGGGCGACAAGAGCAAAACTCCATCTCAAACAAACAAACAAACAAACAAAAATGCAGAAGACCCTCTGACAGCACATGGGAAGCCCCCTCTCCAGGGCCCTTCTAAACTTATATAACAGAAGACACTGCAGGGGAAACCCGGTAAGTCTGCCATAGAAAAAGATGTAGTGATAAATGATGATGACAATGTTAATTACCACGTGTTCCGAGGGCCTCCTACTTGTCATACACTTCACACACTATTTCTAATTGCCATGCCTGTTTTACAGATGAGGAAACCAAGGCTCAGAAGGTTTAAATAATCATCCTGTCAAAGGTAATTACAGCTACCATTTCATATTCACTTACCTTTGTCCAGGCATCCTATTCACTAATTTAAATGCATTGTCTTATTTAAACCTCCCAGCATCCTATTGATTGGTATTATTTGGTTATTATTTTTGTTGTTCTAGTTTTACAGAGGACACTAATAGTTGGGGAAGTTGGGCAATCTGCTTAAAGGTGCCCCACTGATTAACTGCAGGCTGGGGTGGACCAGGACCCTCTAGCTGGCAGCCACACTTACGTGGCTCTCCTTTCTCATGGCCTTCCAAACCCTACAGCATGTTCTCACTGTGGAGCATCTGCCCCCCACTTCCTCTCCAGGTCTGTTCTTCCCTCCCAAGGAGTTGAGCAGCTATTACCTAGGAAGGCAGTTGGCGTAAGAGCTAACTTTCCAGGTCAGGTACAGTGGTACATTCCTATTCCCAGCAGTTTGGGAAGCTGAGATGGGCAGATCTCTTGAGCTCAGGAGTTCAAAACCAGCCTGGGCAATATGAAGATACCCCATTTCTACAAAAAAACAAAAAACAAACAACAACAACAACAACAAAACACAAAAATTACCTGGGTGTGGCAGCATGCACTGGTAGTCCCAGCTACTCAGGAGGCTGAGGTGGGAGGATTGCTTGAGTCTGGGGGGTCAAGGCTGTGGGTGGGCTGAGACCATGCCACTGCACTCCAGCTTGGGCAACAGAGTGAGACACTCATACACACAAAAAAATTAGTTAACTTTCCAATCCCTGTGAAGGCCCACACAAACTTAGGAGAGAACTACTTCAAACCAGTCTTACTAAAGACATCTGAGGAGCTTTGAGAAGACATAGCTGAGCATTCAGTTTATAAATGTTTTAAATGTTTCCACAAAGATTCGAATACCTCAATGTTTGTTCAAATGGCAAAAGATACGTTTACGTGCCTTGGCATTTCCATAATGAATGAAACTTATACTGAACTCAGCATCTCAAGGATTTCTGGGGCAATGCAAATACACAAAGTCTGCATCAGGGAATATTCTGTGGTTTGAAAATGCTCTTGGGAAACAGAGCTCTTGTATCCTGTTTATATTCTGTGGACCTCTCAATGTGAAACTCTTTGTTTTCTGCATTCTGACCCTATGTGTTGTAACCCAGAACAATCTTCATGTTGTTATGATACTGCATTTGACTATGTGAATGGAGGCAAAAAATGTCTACAGAGCTATCAACAAAGACACATCACTGGTAAGATTACCAGCCTTACAAGGGCTGACCCAGGCCTGCACACATTGGGTCTTGCATATTGTCAGAGGCAGCCCTGGACCCCACCTTCCCCCAAGGAGCTGGGAAGCTTCCCAGAAGGTATGGTAAACCAGCTGGAGATGGGTGTGAACGTCTCTTCTAGAGACTCACAAGGGCAAGCTCAAGATCTGAGGTGAGCAGGATGAGGAGGCGCGGTACATTTCCTCCCACAGGCTCGGACTCAGTCGTTTTAATGGCATCCTCAAGTGTAACGTGCAATGGTGCAGTGATGCACGGGCTTGCCAGGGAGCAGTATGTCCCCACGTGAGTCAGTTTTTTGGGAGAAATGTCTGTGTCATCATTGAGAAAGTCTACTTTCTTAAATGAGTGCCCTAGGGGTCAAGTGCAAGAGCTTTTTGAGGATTCTTGTCAAGCTGGTCTAGCTGCTCTGAAATATCTTCAGATGTCCAGGCAGCTGGAGGTGTCATACCAGGCTCACCATTTGCAAGATGCCTCAGGATTTTGCTCAGACACCCTCAGGAGACACTCCAGGAGGAAGTCAGCCAGCTGCCATGTTGTTGGCACAATGTGCACTGGGGCATGAAGCTGAGAAGCCGAGGGTCATGTGGGCATTCCTTTGGTGCCGGAGCATACCCTGCAGCCTCTTCGTCCAGGTGTGGCACTCAGCTGACCACACAGACGGGGCCAAGTCTGCTCACATAACTGCCCAGGAGCTCTCACAGGTCCTACGGGAACTTGGACTCCAGACTCTGTGATTCTGGCTCAATCATGCAGTATGTTGAAGTCTTTAGTTTTCTCATCTGTAAACTGAAAACAGGAAAACCCATAAGGCATGAGCTATTATGAGATTGAATGAGATAGCATATGCAAGGTCCTCCTGCATCAGAAGCACTTACCATATGGATGGGTTTGAAGGCCATGGAAAAGTGGGTGGTGTGGGCAGATCCAGAAGCACCTGTGCATCAGCAGGACATGAATGGTGTGTTCAGGTTTCTCACACCCACATTGACTTAGTGATGGCTGAAAAGAAGAATGGGTACCCCTTGTCATCAAGGTAGCTTTGAGGCCTAAGCAAAGATAAGCAGCCTTCGGTCCCCGTTTGTGCATGACAGCTTGCATTGCCCAAGCCACAAGTAATTTTTTTTAAATTTGACATTTATTTTCATACTACATTCAGGGAGGAACAGTTAGAAAGTGATAGAGTTTTTCTTGAAGTTCATTTTATTTTACCTATTTTTTATTTTTATTTTTAAAAATATTTTTTATTATTTTATTTTATTTTTCCATTTGTTGTTGTGGTACAGGTGGTATTTCGTTACATAAGTAAGTTCTTTAGTGGTGATTTGTGAGATTTTGGTGCGCCCATCACCTGAGCAGTATACACTGCACCCTATTTGTAGTCTTTTATCCCTCACCCCTCTCCCACTCTTCCCCACAAGTCCCCAAAGTTCATTGTATCATTCTTATGCCTTTGCATCCTCATAGCTTAGCTCCCACTATCACTGAGAACATGCGATGTTTGGTTTTCCATTCCTGAGCTACTTCACTTAAAATAATAGTTTCCAATCTCATCCAGGTCACTGTGAATGCTATTAGTTCCTGTTTTATGGCTGTGTAGTATTCCATCATACATATATATCTACAGATATAGATATAGATATACCACAGTTTCTTTATCCACTCATTGATTGATGGGCATTTGGGTTGGTTCCATGATTTTGCAATTGTGAATTGTGCTGCTATAAACATGCATGTGCAAGCATCTTTTTCAAATAAAGACTTATTTTCCTCTGGGTAGATACCCAGTAGTGGGATTGCTGGATCAAATGGTAGTTCTACTTTTAGTTCTTTAAGGAATCATCATGCTGTTTTCCATAGCAGCTGTACTGGTTTCCATTCCCACCAGCAGTGTAGAAGTGTCCCCTGTTCACTGCATCCATGCAAACATTTACTGTTTTTTGATTTTTTGATTATGGCCATTCTTGCACGAGTGAGGTGGTATCACATTTGTGGTTTTGATCTGCATTTCCCTGATAATTAGTGATGTTGAGCATTTTTTCATGTGTTTGCTGGCCATTTGTATATCTTCTTTTGAGAATTGTATATTCATGTCCTTAGCCCACATTTTGTTGGTATTGTTTGTTTTCTTTCTTACTGATTTGTTCGAGTTCATTGTAGATTCTGAATATTAGTCCTTGGTCAGATGTATAGATTGTGAAGATTTTCTCCCACTCTGTGGGTTGTTTATGCCACTGACTGTTCCTTTTGCCATGCAAGGGTTCTTTAGTCTAATTAGGTCCCAGCTATTGATCTTTGTTTTTATTGCATTTGCTTTCAGGTTCTTGGTCATGAAATCTTTGCGTAAGCCAATGTCTAGATGGGTTTTTCCAATGTTATCTTCTAGAATTTTTATAATTTCAGGTCTTAGGTTTAAGTCCTTAATCCATATTGAGCTGATTTTTGTGTAAGGTGAGAGATGAGGATTTAGTTTTATTCTCCTACATGTGGCTAGCCAATTATCCCAGCGTCATTTGTTGAAAAGGATGTCCTTTCCGTCCTTTATGTTTCTGTTTGCTTTGTCAAAAATCAGTTGGCTAAAAGTGTTTAGGTTTATTTCTGGGTTCTCTATTCTGTTCCATTGGTCTATGTGCCTATTTTTATACCAGTACTACGCTGTTTTGTATATGACTATGGCCTTATAGTGTAGTTTGAAATCAGGTAGTATGTTGCCTCCATATTTGTTCTTTTTGCTTAGTCTTGCTTTGGCTATATGTGGGCTCTTTTTTGGTTCCATATGAATTTCATAATTGTTTTTACTAACTCCGTAAAGAACGACGGTTGTATTTCAATGAGGATTGCGTTGAATTTGTAGATTGCTTTTGGCAGTATGGGCATTTTCACAACATTGATTCTGCCCATCTATGAGCATGGGACGTGTTTCCATTTGTTTGTGTCATCTATTATTTCTTTCAGCGTTGTTTTGTAGTTTTCTTTGTAGAAAGTCTTTGTAGAAAGTCTTTCAACTCCTATGTTAGGTATTTTATTTTATTTTTAAGTTTTTTTTTTTTTTTTTGCAACTATTGTAAAAGGGGTTGAGTTCTTGATTTGATTCTTTGCTTGGTTGCTGTTGGTGTATGTAAGAGCTACTGATTTGTGTACATTAATCTTAAATTTGGAAACTTTGCTGAATTCTTTTATCAGTTATAGGAGCTTTCTGAAGGAGTCCTTAGGGTTTTCAAACGATCATATTGTCAGCAAACAGTGAAAGTTCAACTTCTTCTTTACCCATTTGGATGCCCTTTATTTCTTTCTCTTGTCTGATTGCTCTGGCTAGGACTTTCAGTACTATCTTGAAGAGGAGTGGTGAGAGTGGGCATCCTTGTCTTGTTCCTGTTCTCAGAGGGAATGCTTTCAACTTTTCCCCATTCACTATTATGTTGGCCTTGGGTTTGTCATTGATGGCTTTTATTACCTTAAAGTATGTCCCTTGTATGCTTATTTTGCTGAGGGTTTTAATCATAAAGGGATGCTGGATTTTGTCAAATACTTTTTCTGCATCTATTGAGATGATCATGTGATTTTTGTTTTTAATTCTGTTTATGTAGTGTATCACATTTACTGACTTGCATATATTAAACCATCCCTCATTTGTGATATGAAGCCCACCTGATCATGGTGGATTATCTTTTTGATATGTTGTTGGATTCTGTTAGCTAGTATTTTGTTAAGGGTTTTAGCATCTCTGTTCATTGAGGATATCAGTCTGTAGTTTTCTTTTTTGGTTATGTCCTTTTCTGGTTTTGGTTTTAGGATGATACTGGCTTCATATAATGAATTAGGGAGGGTTCCTTCTTTTTGTATTATGTGGAATAGTGTCAAAAGGATTCAGACCAATTCTTCTTTGAATGTCTGGTAGAATTCTACTGTGAATCTGGTCCTGGACTTTTTTTTGTTGTTGTTGATAATTTTTATTTACTTATTTATTTTTGAGAAAGAGTCTCACTCTGTTGCCCAGGCTAGAGTGCAGTGGTACGATCTCAGCTCACTGCAACCTCTGCCTCCTGGGTTCAGGCAACTGTCCTGCCTCAGCCACCTGAGTAGCTGGGATTACAAGCATGAGCCACTGTGCTCGGCTGGGAATTTTTAAATTACCATTTCAATCTCACTGCTTGTTATTGGTCTGTTCAGGGTATCTAATTCTTCCTGATCCAAGCTAGAAGGGTTGTATTTTTTCTGGAATTTATCCATCTCTTCTAGGTTTTCTAGTTTATGTGCATAAAGGTGTTCATAGTAGCCTTGAGTGATCTTCTGTATTTCAGTGACGTCAGTTGTATTATCTCCCATTTCATTTCTTAGTGAGGTTATTTGGATTTTCTCTCTTCTTTTCTTGGTTAATCTTGCTAATGGTCTATCAGTTTTATTTATCTTTTCAAAGAATCAGTTTTTTGTTTCATTTATCTTTTGTATTTTTTTTTTGTTTCAACTTCATTTAGTTCTGCTCTGATCTTGGTTATTTCCTTTCTTCTGCTGGTTTTGGGTTTGGTTTATTTTTGTTTCTCTAGGTCCTTTAGGTGTGACCTTAGATTGTCTGTTTGTGCTCTTTCAGACTTTTTGATGTAGGCATTCAGGGCAATGAACTTTCCTCTTAGCACCATCTTAGCTGTACCCCATAAGTTTTGATAGGTTGTGTCATTATTGTCATTCAGTTTGAAGAAGTTTTTAATTTCCATGTTGAGTTCATTTTTTGACCCAATGCTCATTCAGGAGCAGGTTATTTAATTTGCATATGTATGTGTGGTTTTGAAGGTTCCTTTTGGAGTTGATTTCCAGTTTTATTACACTGTGGTCTGAGAAAATGCTTGATATAATTTCAATTTTCTTAAATTTATTGAGGTTTGTTTTATGGCCTATCACATGGTTTAACTTGGAGAAAGCTCCATGCACTGTTGAATAGAATGTGTATTCTGCCATTGTTGGATGAAATGTTCTGTATATAGCTGTTAAGTCTATTTGTTCCAAGGAATAGTTTAAATCCATTGTTTTCTTGTTGACTTTTTGTCTTGATGACCTGTCTAGTGCTGTCAGTAGAGTACTGAAATCCCCCACTATTATTGTGTTGCTGTCTATCTCATTTCCTAGGTCTATTAGTAGTTGCTTTATAAATTTGGGGGCTCCAGTGTTAGGTGCATATATGTTTAGGACTGTGATATTTTCCTGTTGAACAAGGCCTTTTACGATTATATAATATCCCTCTTTGTGTCTTTTAACTGCTGTCGCTTTAAAGTTTGTTTTGTCTGACATAAGAATAGCTACCTCTGCTCACTTTTGGTGCCCATTTGCATGAAATGCTTTTTTCCACCCTTTTACTTTAAGTTTATGTGAGTCCTTATGTGTTAGGTGAGTCTCTTGAAGGCAGCAGATAGTTGGTTGGTGAGTTCTTAACCATTCTGCAGTTCTGTATCTTTTAAGTATAGCATTTAGGCCATTTACATTCAATGTTAGTGTTGAAATGTGAGGTACCGTTGCATTCATCATGTTCTTTGTTGCCTGTGTATTTTTATTTGTTTGTTTGTTTTTGCTTTTAACTTGTGTTTTTGTTTTATAGGTCCTGTGTGATTTATACTTCAAAGAGGTTTTGTTTTGTTGTGTTTTCGGGATTTATTTCAAGATTTAGAGCTCCTCTTAGAATAGTCCTTGTAGTGGTGGCTTGGTAATAGCGAATTCTCTCAACATTTGTTTGTCTGAAAACAACTGTTTTGTTTCTTCATATATGATTCTTAGTTTTGCTAGATACAAAATTGTTGGCTGATAATTGTTTTGCTCAAGGAAGCTGAAGATAGGGCCCCAATCCCTTCTAACTTGTAGGGTTTCTGCTGATAAATTTGCTGTTAATCTGATATATTTTCCTTTATAGGTTACCTGGTGCTTTTGTCTCACAGCTCTTAAGATACTTTCATTTGTCTTAACTTTGGATAACCTGATGACAATGTGCCTAGGTGAAGATTTTTTCACGATGAATTTCCCGTGTGTTCTTTGTGTTTCTTGTATTTGCATGTCTACGTCTGTAGCAAGGCCTGGGAAGTTTTCCTCAGTTATTCCCCCAAATATGTTTTCCAGGCTTTTAGAATTCTCTTCTTCCCCAGGAACACAGACTATTCTTAGATTTGGTCATTTAACATAATCCCAAACTTCTGGGAGGCTTTGTTCGTATTTTCTTATTCTTTTTTTTTGTCTTTGTTGGATTGGGTTAATTTGAAGACCTTGTCTTTGAGCTCTGAATTTCTTTTGTCTACTTGTTCAATTCTATTGATAAGACTTTCCAGAGCATTTTGTATTTCTAAAAGTGTGTCCAAAGTTTCCTGAATTTTTTATCATGTTTTCTTTAAGCTATCTATTTCCTTGAATATTTCTCCCTTCACTTCTTGTATCATTTTTTGGATTTCCTTGCATCGGGCTTTGCCTTTCTCTGCTCCCTCCTTGATTAGCTTAGTAACTAAAATCCTGAATTCTTTTACAGGTAAATCAGGAATTTCTTCTGGGTTTGGATTCATTGTTGGCAAATTAGTGTGCTTTTGTGGGGGTTGAAAAGCCTTGTTTTGTTTCATTACCATGATTGGTTTTTTGGTTCCTTCTCATTCCCTCTGTCAGAGGGAAGGTCTAGGGCTGAAGGCTACTGTTCAGATTTTTTGGTCCCATGGGGTGTTCCCTTGATGTAGTACCCCCTTTTCCTACGGATATGGCTTCTTGTAAGCCAACTTCAGTGATTGCTGTCTTTTGGATTTAGCCACCCAGCAAGTCTTCCCAGCTCTGGTCTGGTACTGGGGGTTGTCTGCACAGAGTCCTGTGATGTGATCCTCTCAGTCATGGGTACCAGTTCCTGTTCCAGTGGAAGTGGAGGAGACTGCAATGGACTCCATGAGGGTCCTGACCTATGGTGGTTTCATCCTCTATTTTTGTGCTGGTTGGTCTCCTGCCAGGAGATGGCACTTTCCAAAAAGCATCAGCTGTAGTAGTATGGAGTGGGACCAGCGGTGGGTGGGGTCCTAGAACTCCCAAGATTATATGCCCTTTGTCTTCCACTACCAAGGTGGATAGAGAAGGGCCATCAGGCGGGGATAGATGTGTTTGAGCTCAGATTCTCCTTGGGCAGGTCTTGCTGTGGCTGCTGTGAGGGATGGGGGTGAGATTCCCAGGTCACTGGAGTTGTGTACCTAGGAGAATTATGGCTACCTCTGCTGAGTCATGCAGGTAGTCAGGGAAGTGGGGGAAAGCCAGCAGTCACAGGCCTCACCCAGCTCCCTGCAAACCAAAGGACCATTCTCACTCCCACTGTGTCCCCCACAACAGCCCTGAGTCTGTTTCCAGGCCAAGGGTGAGATGGGCTTGAAAACTTGCCCAAGGCTTTCTGCCTCCCAGAGTATTTGGGGTGTCTCCTGGGTCCTGCAGGAGCAGTCTGCTTCCTTCAGAGGGTCTGTGGGTCCTCTCAGGATTGCTGGTTTGTTCTTGCAGTTGATCTGGAGCTAAAATTCACAGTGCAAGCTTCTGTATGCTGCTCTGTCTGGAGCTGCAATCTAGTCCTGCCTCCCATCTGCCATGATCCCAAACTCCTGATGGGTGGTTTCATATGCCAACTTGACTGGGCTATGTAGTACCCAGATGTTTGGTCAAACATTATTCTGGGTGTCTCAGTGAGGGTGCTTTTGGATGGGATTAATGTTTACATTGGTAGGCTGAATAAAGCAAAGCACATGGCACTCCCCCATGTGGATGGGCTCATTTAAGTCTTCGAAGGCCTAAATAGACAAAAGGCCTGGCCTCCCTAAGGCTTCTCTGAAAACTCTTCAGAAGACTACTTTTGGAAACTCTTCTTGCCTGTCTGCCTTCAAAGGGGGACATTGGTTTTATTCCCATCTTTGGACTTGAATTGAAACATTGGCTCTTCCTAGATTTGAGCCTGCCAGCCTTCAGACTGGAACCACACCACCAGCTCTCCTGGGTCTCCAGCCTGCCAACTCACCCTGCAGATCATAGGACTTGTCCGTCTCCATAATCGGGTGAGCCAATTCCTTATAATAAATCTCTTTCTGTAAAGCTCTATGCATCCTGCTGGTTCTATTTCACTGGAAACCCCTGACTAATATGCAATCATTTTTTGGTTCATTTTGGGTAATTTCAGCTGTGAAGGAATGTAGAGATGGAGAAGAGAGTCCCACTGTGTGGTGCCTGGGCTTTCCACCAGACAACAAACAGGGCCCAGTGCCAATGCAAACCAAAGACATGTGGCCCTCAGACTACATCTGAGTGTCCTTGCCAGAGTATACAAACTTCTGGGTGGCTGCCTCCTAAATTTTCAATATTGCCCAAAGTCCACCAAATACTTGTATGAACTTCGTGTTCTGACTCCTTGGTGAGGTGTTATTTTTTTGTGTTTTGGTTTTTTTGTTTTTTGTTTTTTTTGAGATGGAGTCTGTCTCTGTTGTTCAGGCTGGAGTGCAGTGGCACAATAGCTCACTGCAACCTCTGCCTCCCGGATTAAAGCAATTCTCCTGCCTCAGCCTCCTGAGTAGCCAGAACCACAGGTGCGTGCCACCACACTCGGCTCATTTTTTATATTTTTGGTAGACACAGGGTTTCATCGTGTTGGCCAGGCTGGTCTTGAACTCCTGACCTCGTGATCCACCCAGCTCGGCCTCCCAAAGTGCTGAGATTACTTTAACAGAGTTACATAATGATTGGAAATATGTGAAATGCAAATTTTTACCAACTATTTCACTAAATAAATGCAGCATGCTAAGACATTTTTGTTCTTGATTTCTTTTTTGTTGTGATTTTAATGTTTTTTGTGGAGAGTTTAGAAAATGCACAGGGATATAGAAAAGGAAGCCTGTAAGTAGCTGCCGTCTCAGTGCCCACAGGTGTGGGGTAAGTGTGTGATATTTAGGGACCCAGTGCTTTCCCTCTGCATGATGGACGGTGGCCCCTTGGGGCATCTATTTGCAGGATCGATGTGCAGGAAGGTTTGACTTTGGCTGAGAGAGGAGTTCAGGCTGGGCCCTGCTGGGGATGGGAAAGGATGGTGGGATGGACCTCCCTCTACCCAGCCCCACAGGGACCAGAGACTAGCAGCCCCTTTTTGGACACTCTCGAAGGTGGGGTTGGGGCAGCAGTGCAGGGCCTGAGACCTGTGGTCTCCAGTTCCGGGGACCTCTGAGCACTTCCTGGCCACACACAAAAACAACTGGGGTAGTGAGACAGTGGGGGTCCGGAGGCCTCCTCAGCAGGTGACAGCCCAGAGCTGCCATAACAGGGGAGAAAAGAGAGCCTCTGCAAGCTCACTTCTGCTCCCAGGCTGGTGAGACTGAAAACATTCAGGGAGGATGACATTTGGGCCTTCGTTCCTTTCATAGATGCAAAATCGTTACTGTTGTCTTACAAAATTGGGACACTTCATATGCCGTTTTGTATCCTTTCTTTTTTTGGGGGAGTTCATAATTTCATGTTTATACTTTTTCTTATGTTCTAAAGTTTCTATAATAAGCATGCATTGCTTTTAAAATCAGAAGAAGTCATGTGATTAATTAAAACAGGATGTAGATCAGTCACTGAGAGATTCTGTCTGCCGGCAACCTCAGCCGGCAGCCTGTGGGTGTGGTGTAGGGGGCAGCAAGAGAGGAGTGGGCAGGCGGCCAGTGAGTGGACCGCACAGGGATGCAGGACAGCAATGTGTCATATCTTCAGAATCCCTGCAGCAGAACCTTTCAAGTGGTTTTATTGTCTTTTAGTAGAACTATAAGTTTTTGTCTTATTTTTTCTCCTAATTCATGCAAGGCTATGAAGTGAGAAAGCTGGCATGGAAGGTTGCAAGTTGCTATTAGTGTCATGGAGGTTAAGTCTTCATCAGCCAAGCTGAGCATGTCCTGAGAAAAAACCAGAAAACAACCAGGCCTGGTTTCTACAGTCTGCAAACTACCATTGAGAGCTTAGCACTCCACATTGTTTTTCCCAGCTTTATTGAGGTATAGTTAGCATATACAATAGTATAAATTTAAGGTATACAATGTGATGATTTCATATATGTATATATTGTGGAATGATGACCACAATCAAGTTAGTTACACCTTCATCGCTTTACATAGTTACCCTTTGTGTGTGTGTTGTATGTGTGTGCACATCTGTGGTGAGAGCATTTAACATAAGTTTGACAGAGAAAGACAAGTACTGCATGATCGCACTTTTATGTGGCGTGTAAAAAAGCCCAACTCTTGCAAGCAGAATGGTGGTTGACCCGGGGCTGGGGTGGGGGAAATGGGGACATGTTGGTCAAAGGGTGCAAACTCTCAGCATGAGATGAGTAAGTTCTGCATTGCTAATGTACAGCATGGTGACTGCAGTTAACAATACTGTATTGTATACTTGAAATTCCCTTATATTCCTTTGAAAGGTCTGTTCTTACGCAGAGGCCAGCTGAAGTCAGTAAATTCCGTTCAGCAACGTAGGTAGCAGCTGCCCCCGAAGACGTCACTGGCTGAGTTCATCAGCACCGCGGGGAGTGCCCTGTGGATTTCCGGAGCCCACCCTCCCTCCGTGTCTCTGGTCTCGCGGTCCTGCCACCTCTGCAGGCTCCAGCTCTCTGGGTTGGGGTTGGATAGGCACAGAGACTCCAGGCCACACTGAGAGCTGTGTGCCCCTCCTATGTCCATGCGCAGTTTCTATTGTCTTCATCGAGTTATTCCTCACACAAATCTTTTACAGCAGTGATTCTTAGGTTGGTTTGATTTTTTTAGATCACTCATCTCTTTGAAAACCTGATGAGTCATGAATGCTTTTCTCAAGGAAAGAAAATATACGTGAGTTGTGCACACAGAAAATCTGACATACCATTTTGGGAGGGCTCATGCACCCTTGGAAGCCCACCTGTAAACTGTATGTCAAGAATCCATGGTCCCAGATGAAACACCATGCAGTAGAGTCACCACGGCTCCCAGGGGCGATAGGGCCTGAGTAGAACTGATGTGACCCACTCATCTCCCTACTTGTTCATGGAAGACTCAGCCTCTAGGTTCAAGGAATCTCTTTCCTTTACTTCCGCTGTCTTCCTGGGAGCACCACTCGCACGGCTGACCCTTTTTGTCTCCCAGTTCCTGATGTCCACTCCTCCACGACCCTTCACCCTTTGCTCCCTCCACATCCTCCCATGGCTCACAAGCTCACTCCTCCAGCATGCAGGGGACACCTACATAATAAAGCAAACACCTCACTTCAAAAGAAACTCATGAGCAGTCCCTCCCCACTTCCCACTTTCTCCCACTGGTTCTGTCTCTATGTATTTGCCTATTGTAAATACTTCACATAAATTTTGGTATTTTATACAACTTTTGGCCTTTTGTGTCTGGCTTATTTTATTTAGCATAATGTTTTTAAGCCTCATCCATGTCATGGCATGTGTCAAAAAATTCCTTTTTATGACAGAATAAGATTACATTTTCTTTGTCCATCCATTCATTGAAGGACATCTGAGTTGTTTCCAGTTTTGGGGCTATGATGAATAATGCTGCTATAAGCATGTATATGCAAGTTTTCATGTGGGCACACATCTTCCATTCTCTTGGTATATACCTACGATGGATTTTCATCGTTTCTGGCATTTAAGTATTTTGCTATATTTATGTAATCATTCTTCTACTACACTTAACCATTCTCTCATTATTGGATATTTATTGGACATTCTGTCATTATTGGTCATAATTCTCTTATCAGAAATGAGGGAGCTGGACCAGTTCATCTCTCCCAGCTTTAAAGCCTGGACTCGGGCAGCCTCCCATCCCCCACTGTTTACCCCGTGGCCCCCAGCTCATCTCAGCGTGTGTATCTCCTGCCGTATGGAACGGCCCACGAGGGGAAAGCAGGTGCACAGAAAGGCCACTTTGGTTACCAGCTACCATGCTTCATGCTTAGTGTTTTTCACAAGTTAAAATGGTCTGGAGATAGGAATTCCTTCTGACAGTTCTAGGATCTGCCATCAAAAAGCCTTGCCAGCCTGAGTCATGTCCCCACCTTGGTTGGAAGGGGTGGTGACAGCCCCTGGGAGCCAATCTCTGTGATGAGTCCGTTTGTGCCCAGTGAATGAAAATTAAGATGCCATGCAGAGCCCAGTCCGAAGCCTTGGTTGCATTGGTGATTACCTCCGTACCAGCCACTGCCAGGAATCCAGTGCTGGCGACAGGGGAACAAATGAATCACCAATGAGTGCTGTAACTCTTGTAAATCAAACCTACAAACACATCAGCACAAAGAAGAGCTGCAGTGTTACGGGATGAATTGTGTGCCACCTCAAACTCCTATGTTGGAGTCCTGACCCCCAATCCCTCAGAACGTGGCCATGTTTGGAAATAGGCTCTTTTAAAAGGTGATTAAATTAAACCACGGCCATAGTATGGGTCCTAATGTAATGTAACTGGTGTTTTTACGAGAAAGAAATGTTTACACAAAAACACACACCGAAGGAAGACAATGTGGGGATGCCAGGAGAAGCTGCCCACTACAAGCACAGGGGAGCGGCCTGGAGCAGCTTCCCTCACAGCCTCAGAAGGAAGCCACCCTGCCCACTGACACCTTGATCTCGGACTTCCGGCTTCCAGGACTGGAAGAAATGAATTTCCGTGTTCAAGCCACTGAGTCCGAGGTACTTCATTCCAGCAGCCCCAGCAAGCAACTATAGGTACAAAAACCATTTTGGGCTTAAAAGAAAACCGAAAAAAATAAGTAGCCTTGTGTGTATTTCTAAAACTTAACTTAGAAAATGAGATAATAGCACGAGATTCTCTACCATTCTTAGGGGCCTTTTCTATTTTTAAAACCCGTTCTGGTAAGATGTTGACATAAATCCTATCCAATAAATGCAAGCCCTGCTGCAGCCTCAAGGAATAATTCAAATCCCACACAGCCTCAATGTCTGACAGCCCTGGCTTGTTCTCCACCTCAGCCTTTCACCAGCCTCCCCCAGGAGGGTCACTCCGAGTCCCCGTGGATCCATTGTACCCTGTTCCCTATCGAAGGTCTTCCAAGCTATTACATCTCCATTAGGAAAAACTGAAAAATATATGTAAAAGAAAAGATGAAAATCTCCAATAATCCTAACCCCTTAAGAAAATTATTGTTTATATTATACTGTTTATATTGCTTACATGTGATATATATATATATATATAACTTATTCTAAAAATAAGTTGTGATTTCAAAAGTAATGTATTTTTTATTGGAGATGATTCTCTTTTTTTTTAACTTTTATTTTAGATTTAGAGAGTACTTGTTCAGGGTTGTTACCTGAGTATGTTGTGTGATGCTGGTTTGGGGTACAAATGAACTCATCACCCGGATACTGAGCATAGTACCCAGCAGTTAGTTTTTCAAACCTTGCTTCCCCTCCCTCTCCCTCTAGTGTCTCTTGTTCTCATCTTATTTTGTTGTTGTTTGTTGTTTTGGTTTTGCTTTTTTGAGACAGAATCTCACTCTGCCTCCCAGGCTGAAGTGCAGTGGTGCAATCTGGGCTCACTGCGACCTGTGCCTCCTGAGTTCAAGCAATTCTCCCGGCTTCAGCCTCCCAAGTAGCTGGGATTACAGGCGCACCCCACGAAGTCCAGCTAATTTTTGTATTTTTATTAGAGAGGGAGTTGGCCAGGCTGGTCTCGAAATCCTGACCTCAGGTGACCTGCCCGCCTCAGCCTCCTAAAGTGCTGGGATTACAGGTGTGAACTACTGCACCCAGCCAATTGTTCTCATCTTTACATCCATGAGTACCCTTTGTTTAGCTCCCATTTATAAGTGAGAAGATGTGGTATTTGGTTTTCTGTTCCTGTGTTAATTCACTTAAGATAATGGCCTCCAGCTGCATCTGTGTTGCTGCAAAGGACATGATTTCATTCTTATTTATGGCCTCATAGTATTCCATGGTGTATATGTACCACATCTTCTTTATTCAGTCCACCACTGATGAGCACCTAGGCTGACTGTATGTCTTTGTTATTGTGAATAGTACTGTGATGAGCATGTGAGTGCATGGGTCTTTTTGGTAGAATGGCTTGTTTTCTTTACAAATGCTGTTTTTAAGATTTTGAGAAATTTCCACATTGCTTTCCACAGTGGCTGAACTAATTTACATTTCTACTATCAGCATATAATCATTCCCTTTTCTCTGCAGCCTCACCAGCATCTGTCGCACTTTGACTTTTTAATAGTAGCCATTCTGACTAGTGTGAGATGGTATCTCAGTGGAGTTTTTATTTGCATATCTCTGATAATTAGTGATGTTGAACACTTTTTAATATGTTTGTTGGTTGCTTGTGTGTCTTCTTTTGAGAGGTGTCTGCTTGTATCTTTTGCCCATTTTTAAATAGTTATTCGTTTTTTGCTTGTCCAATTGTTTAAGTTCCTTATAGAGTCTACATATTAGACCATTGTCACATGTGTAGTTTGAGAATATTTTCTCTCATTCTGTAGATTTTCTGTTTACTCTGTTGATCATTTATTTTGCTGTCTAGAAACTCTTTTGTTTAATTAGATTCCACTTGTCAATTTTTGGTTTTGTTGCAATTGCTTTTGACAACTTAGTTATAAATTCTTTCCCAAGGCCAATGTCCAGAATAATGTTTCCTATGTTGTCTTCTAGAATTACTAGAGTTTGAGTTCTTACATTTAATTCTTAAACAAATCTTGAGTTAATTTCTGTATATGGTGAAAAGTAGGTGTCCGGTTTTGTTCTTCTGCATGTGGCTAGCCAATTATCCCAGCATCATTTATTGACTAGGGATTCCTTTCCCCCTTGCTTATTTTTGTTGACTTTGTCAAAGATTGGATGGCTGTAGGTGTCCAGCTTTATTTCTGGATTCTCTGTTCTGTTTCACTGGTCTATGTGTCTGTTTTTGTACCAGTACCATGCTGTTTTTGGTTACTATAGCCGTATATTTATATTAGCCACAAATAATTGGAAGATAAAACTTTAATAATAATACTATTTATAAAAGTGTCAGAAAACAATAAAATATCTAGAAATAAATTTACCAAACTATGTACAGGACCATTACACAACTATAGAATATAATCAAGAACAATTAAAGAAGACCAAAATAAATGCAAATTAAGATCGTGTTTGCGGATGGAAGTCACAAAATGGCTAAGCCTTGATTGAGATTCAGTCCAATCAGAATAAAAATTATAGTAGGTGTTTTGGGGGAATTTGACAAGTTAATTCTAAAATTAATATAAAATCCAGAGTCAATGACAGCAAAGGTGATCCTACTGCTATATACAACATGAATAAATCCCATAAGTATGATGCCAAGGGAAAGAAGCCAGCTATAAGAATCCACCCTGTATCATCTCATTTCATAAACACTGAAAAACAAGTGAGACCAACTTATTTTAATGAAAATCAAAACAGAGGTTATCTTAGTGGTTGTAATAACTGAGGGTGGTGCTAGGGAGTTTTCTGTGGTGTTAGAAATGGCTGCGTCTTGATCCGAGTGTGTTCATTTTATACAGACTCAATATGACTGAAGACTCATGATTTGTGTATGTGGGTATGCATGTTGTACTATAATAAAATCTGTGTAGAGTTAAGACTTTGGTCTCTCTTAATCTAGCAATACCTTAGCTTAAATTTGTTGAGTATATTTGATATCTAATGATTTTGGCAAAGCTGCATGGGAAATGTACAACAGGCAATTTTGTTTTACAAGTTATAAATAAATATAGTTTAAGTCTGATTTATTAGGTAGGCAAATTAAAACAAATATCATCACAAGGATTACAACATCCAAATGGAAGGCTAGATCAAAATGGAAAAGCAAAGGAATTGCACAATATTTTCACCACTTTCAGCCAATTTGTTGGCATTTGCTCTGCCTAACAGGGTAAAACTCATTCTCTCCCATTATTTATTTGTTTTAAGACTAGGGGGAAAAAAATCAAGAAATAATTTTACTTCCAGTTTCTCAGAAGCAAAGGTATGTGACTTTAACTGAAATTGTAACTTTTTAACTAAGAAGCTACGGGTGTCAGTGACCAACAAACACATGAAATTTCTTACAACCAGCACAATGCTTCAAATACACTAGAATGGTTAAAATTAAAGACTGACAGTACGGGGCGGGGTTGGGGGGAGATGGCTGAATAGGAACAGCTCCAGTCTCCAGCTCCCAGCGCCAGTGACACAGAAGACAGGTGATTTCTGCATTTTCAACTGAGGCACCGAGTTCATCTCACTAAGTAGGGAGTGCCGGACAATTGGTGCTGGTCAGCTGCTGCAGCCCGACCAGCGAGAGCTGAAGCAGGGTGAGGCATCGCCTCACCTGGGAAGCGCAAGGGGAAAGGGAATCCCTTTTCCTAGCCAGGGGAACTGAGACACTCAACACCTGGACAATCGGGTAACTCCCACCTCAATACTGTGCTTTACCAAGGGTCTTAGCAAACAGCACACCAGGAGATTATATCCCACACCTGGCCAGGAGGGTCCCATGCCCACGGAGCCTCCCTCATTGCTAACACAGCAGTCTGCGATCTAACGGCAAGGCAGCAGTAAGGCTGGGGGAGGGGCGCCCGCCATTACTGAGGCTTAAGTAGGTAAACAAAGCCACTGGGAAGCTCGAACTGGGTGGAGCCCACAGCAGCTCAAGGAGGCCTGCCTGTCTCTGTAGACTCCACCTCTGGGGACAGGGCACAGCTAAACAACAACAACAAAAAGCAGCAGAGACCTCTGCAGATGCAAACAACCCTGTCTGACAGCTTTGAAGAGAGCAGTGGATCTTGCAACACGGAGGTTGAGATCTGAGAATGGACAGACTGCCTGCACAAGTGGGTCCCTGACCCCTGAGTAGCCTAACTGGGAGACATCCCCCACCAGGGGCAGACCGACACCCCACACCTCACACGGCAGGGTACACCCCTGAGACGAAGCTTCCAAAGCAAGAATCAGACAGGCACTCCTGCTGTTCAGCAGTATTCTATCTTCTGCAGCCTCTGCTGCTGATACCCAGGCAAACAGGGTCTGGAGTGGACCACAAGCAATCTCCAACAGACCTACAGCTGAGGATCCTGACTGTTAGAAGGAAAACTAACAAACAGGAAGGACACCCACACCAAAACCCCATCAGTACGTCACCATCATCAAAGACCAAAGGCAGATAAAACCACAAAGATGGGGAAAAAGCAGGGCAGAAAAGCTGGAAATTCAAAAAATAAGAGCGCATCTCCCCCTCCAAAGGAACGCAGCTCATCGCCAGCAACGGATCAAAGCTGGATGGAGAATGACTTTGACGAGTTGAGAGAAGAAGGCTTCAGTCCATCAAACTTCTCAGAGCTAAAGGAGGAATTATGTACCCAGTGCAAAGAAACCAAAAATCTTGGAAAAAGGATGGAAGAATGGATAACTAGAATAATCAATGCAGAGAAGGCCATAAATGAACTGACAGAGATAAAAACCAAGACACAAGAAATACATGACAAATGCACAAGCTTCAGTAACCGACTCAATCAACTAGAAGAAAGAGTATCAGCGATTGAGGATCAAATGAATGAAATGAAGCGAGAAGAGAAGTCTAAAGAAAAAAGAGGAAAAAGAAATGAACAAAGCCTTCAAGAAGTATGGGATTATGTGAAAAGACCAAATCTACATCTGATTGGGGTGCCTGAAAGTGACAGGGAAAATGGAACCAAGTTGGAAAATACTCTTCAGGATATCATCCAGGAGAACTTCCCCAACCTAGTGAGGCAGGCCAACATTCAAATTCAGGAAATACAGAGAACGCCACAAAGATACTCCTTGAGAAGAGCAACTCCAAGACACATAATTGTCAGATTCACCAAAGTTGAAATGAAGGAAAAACTGTTAAGGGCAGCCAGAGAGAAAGGTCGGGTTACCCACAAAGGGAAGCCCATCAGACTAACAGCAGATCTCTCAGCAGAAACTCTACAAGTCAGAAGAGAGTGGGGGCCAATATTAAACATTCTTAAAGAAAAGAATTTTCAACCCAGAATTTCATATCCAGCCAAACTAAGTTTCATAAGTGAAGGAGAAATAAAATCCTTTACAGATAAGCAAATGCTTAGAGATTTTGTCACCAACAGGCCTGCCTTACAAGAGACCCTGAAGGAAGCACTAAACATGGAAAGGAACAACTGGTACAAGCCATTGCAAAAACATGCCAAAATGTAAAGGCCATCAATGCTAGGAAGAAACTGCATCAACTAACGAGCAAAATAACCAGTTAATATCATAATGACAGGATCAAGTTCACACACAACAATATTAACCTTAAATGTAAATGGACTGAATGGTCCAATTAAAAGACACAGACTGGCAAACTGGATAAAGAGTCAAGACCCATCAGTTTGCTGTACTCAGGAGACCCATCTCACATGCAGAGACATACATAGGCTCAAAATAAAGGGATGGAGGAAGATCTACCAAGCAAATGGAGAACAAAAAAAAGCAGGGGTTGCAATCCTAGTCTCTGATAAAACAGACTTTAAACCATCAAAGATCAAAAGAGACAAAGAAGGCCATTACATAATGGTAAAGGGATCAATTCAACAGGAAGAGCTAACTATCCTAAATATATATGCACTCAATACAGGAGCACCCAGATGCATAAAGCAAGTCCTTAGAGACTTACAAAGAGACCTGGACTCCCATACAATAATAATGGGAGATTTCAACACCCCATTGTCAACATTAGACAGATCAACGAGACAGAAAGTTAACAAGGATATCCAGGAATTGAACTCAACTCTGCACCAAGTGGACCTAAAGACATATACAGAACTCTCCACCCCAAATCAACAGAATATACATTCTTCTCAGCACCACATTGCCCTTATTCCAAAATTGACCTCATAATTGGAAGTAAAGCACTCCTCAGCAAATGTACAAGAACAGAAATTATAACAAACTCTCTCTCAGACTAGAGTGCAATCAAACTAGAACTCAGGACTAAGAAACTCAATTAAAACTGCTCAACTACATGGAAACTGAACAACCTGCTCCTGAGTGACTACTGGGTACATAACGAAATGAAGGCAGAAATAAAGATGTTCTTTGAAACCAATGACAACAAAGACACAATATACCAGAATCTCTGGGACACATTTAAAGCAGTGTGTAGAGGGAAATTTATAGCACTAAATGCCCACAAGAGAAAGCAGGAAAGATCTAAAATTGACACTCTAACATCACAATTAAAAGAACTAGAGAAGCAAGAGCAAACACATTCAAAAGCTAGCAGAAGGCAAGAAATAACTAAGATCAGAGAAGAACTGAAGGAGACAGAGACACAGAAAACCCTCCAAAAAATCAATGAATCCAGGAGTTGGTTTTTTGAAAAGATCAACAAAATTGATAGACCACTAGCAAGACTAATAAAAAAGAAAAGAGAGAAGAATCAAATAGACGCAATAAAAAATGATAAAGGGGATATCACCACCGACCCCACAGAAATACAAACTACCATCAGAGAATACTATAAACACCTCTATGCAAATAAACTAGAAAATCTAGAAGAAATGGATAATTTCCTGGACACTTACACTCTCCCAAGACTAAACCAGGAAGAAGTTGAATCCGTGAATAGACCAATAGCAGGTTCTGAAATTGAGGCAATAATTAATAGCCTACCAACCAAAAAAAGTCCAGGACCAGATGGATTCACAGCCGAATTCTACCAGAGGTACAAGGAGGAGCTGGTACCATTCCTTCTGAAACTATTCCAATCAATAGAAAAGAGGGAATCCTCCCTAAATCATTTTATGAGGCCAACATCATCCTGATACCAAAGCCTGGCAGAGACACAACAAAAAAAGAGAATTTTAGACCAATATCCCTGATGAACATCGATGTAAATATCCTCAATAAAATACTGGCAAACCCAATCCAGCAGCACATCAAAAAGCTTATCCACCATGATCAAGTGGGCTTCATGGCTGAGATGCAAGGCTGGTTCAACACACGCAAATCAATCAATGTAATCCAGCATACAAACAGAACCAAAGACAAAAACCACATGATTATCTCAATAGATGCAGAAAAGGCCTTTGACAAAATTCAACAGCCCTTCATGCGAAAAACTCTCAATAAATTCGGTATTGATAGAACATATCTCAAAATAATAAGAGCTATTTATGACAAACCCACAGCCAATATCATACTGAATGGGCAAAAACTGGAAGCATTCCCTTTGAAAACTGGCCCAAGACAGGGATGCCCTCTCTCACCACTCCTATTCAACATAGTGTTGGAAGTTCTGGCTAGGGCAATCAGGCAAGAGAAGGAAATAAAGTGTAATTAGGTAGTTAGGAAAAGAAGAAGTCAAATTGTCCCTATTTGCAGATGACATGATTGTATATTTAGAAAACCCCATCATCTCAGCCCAAAATCTCCTTAAGCTGATAAGCAACTTCAGCAAAGTCTCAGGATACAAAATTAATGTGCAAAAATCACAAGCATTCTTATACACCAGTAACAGACAAACAGACAGCCAAATCCTGAATGAAATTCCATTCACAATTGCTTCAAAGAGAATAAAATATCTAGGAATCCAACTTACAAGGGATGTAAAGGACCTCTTCAAGGAGAACTAAAAACCACTGCTCAGTGAAATAAAAGAGGGCACAAACAAATGGAAGAACATACCATGCTCATGGATAGGAAGAATCAATATTGTGAAAATGGCCATACTGCCCAAGGTTATTAATAGATTCAATGCCATCCCCATCAAGCTACCAATGCGTTTCTTCACAGAATTGGAAAAAACTGCTTTAAAGTTCATATGGAACCAAAAAAGACCCCGCATTGCCAAGACAATCCTAAGCCAAAAGAACAAAGCTGGAGGCATCATGCTACCTGACTTCAAACTATACTACAAGGCTACAGTAACCAAAACAGCATGGTACTGGTACCAAAACAGAGATATAGACCAATGGAACAAAACAGAGCCCTCAGAAATAATACCACACATCTACAGCCATCTGATCTTTGGTAAACCTGAGAAAAACAAGAAATGGGGAAAGGATTCCCTATTTAATAAATGGTGCTGGGAAAATTGGCTAGCCATAAGTAGAAAGCTGAAACTGAATCCTTTCCTTACTCCTCATACGAAAATTAATTCAAGATGGATTAGAGACTTAAATGTTAGACCTAATACCATAAAAACCCTAGAATAAAACCTAGGTAATACCATTCAGGACATAGGTATGGGCAAGGACTTCATGTCTAAAACACCAAAAGCAACGGCAACAAAAGCCAAAATTGACAAATGGGATCTACTTAAACTAAAGACCTTCTGCACAGCAAAAGAAACTATCATCAGAGTGAATAGGCAACCTACAGAATGGGAGAAAATTTTTGCCATCTACTTATCTGACAAAGGGCTAATATCCAGAACCTACAAAGAACTCAAACAAATTTATAAGAAAAAAACAAACAACCCCATCAAAAAGTGGGCAAGGGATATGAACAGACATTTCTCAAAAGAAGACATTCATACAGCCAACAGATACATGAAAAAATGCTCATCATCACTGGCCATCAGAGAAATGCAAATCAAAATCACAATGAGATACCATCTCACACCAGTTAGAATGGCAATCATTAAAAAGTCAGGAAACAATAGGTGCCGGAGAGGATGTGGAGAAATAGGAACACTTTTACACTGTTGGTGGGATTGTAAACTAGTTCAACCATTATGGAAAACAGTATGGCGATTCCTCAAGGATCTAGAACTAGAAGTACCATATGACCCAGCCATCCCATTACTGGGTATATACCCAAAGGATTATAAATCATGCTGCAATAAAGACACACGCACACATATGTTCATTGTGGCACTATTCACAATAGCAAAGACTTGGAATCAACCCAAATGTCCATCAGTGATAGACAGGATTAAGAAAATGTGGCACATATACACCATGGAATACTATGCAGCCATAAAAAAGGATGAGTTTGTGTCCTTTGTAGGGACATGGATGCAGCTGGAAACCATCATTCTCAGCAAACTGTTGCAAGAACAGAAAACCAAACACCGCATGTTTATAATATTCCTTTAATATCCTTTAATGTCCAGGGGATCAGTAGTGATAATCCCTCTTTCATTTGTGACATGAGTTGTTTGTATCTGCTCTCTTTGCTAATTGGTTAGCCTGGCTTGAGGTTTATCAATTTTATTGATCTTTTCAAAGAATAAGGTTTTGGTTTCATTAATTTTTTACGTGATTTCCTGTTTTTAATTTTTTAAATTTCATCGATTTCTGCTTTTATTTTCTGCTTTTCTTCATCTTACTTTGGATTTAACTTGCTCTGCTTTTTCTAATTTTCTAAGGTAAAAGCACCGATTATTTTTAAAACTTTTTCTCCCTTTCCATTATATGGATTAAATGCCATGAATTTCCCTTGAAACATTGCTTTTGCTGCTTCCCACAAGTTTTTTGTTTGTTTTTGTTTTGTTTTTTGACAAAGTCCTTTCACCCTGGCTGGAGTGCAGTGGCAGGATCTTGGTTCACTATAATCTCCGCCTCCCAGTTTCAAGAGATTCTTCTGCCTCAGCCTTCTGAGTAACTGGGATCGCAGGCACGCCCCACCATGCCTGGTTAATTTTTGTATTTTTAGTAGAGACGGGGTTTTGCCATGTTATCCAGGTTGGTCTCCAACTCCTGACCTCAGGTGATCTGCCCAACTCGGTCTTCCAAAGTGCTAGGATTACAGGTGTGAGCCACCGCACCTGGCACACAAATTTTAATTAAGTTGTATTTTCATTTTCATTTAATTAAAAACATAAAAAATTTCTCTTCAGATTTTTTTCTTGGACCCACATGTTATTTTAAACTGTGTTGTTTAATTTCTAAGTATTTTAGGATTTTCCATCTATTTTCTGTTATTAAATTCTACTTTTATTTCATTGTAGTGTGAGAGTAATACATTTTATGATTTCTATTATTTATATTTGTTATGATGTATTAATATTTTATAGCCCAGAATCTGGTTTATCCTGGTGAATGTTCTATGTGAGCTTGGGAAGAATTATATTCTGCTGTTGTTAGATAAGGCATTCTATAAAAGTTTACTGGGCTGGGTGCAATGGTTTATACCTATAATCCCAGCACTTTGGGAGGCCGAAGTGGGCACATCGCTTGAGGACAGGAGTTTCAGACCAGCCTGGCCAATATGGCGAAACCCCGTCTCTACTAAAAATTCAAAAATTAGCTGCCAGGCATGGTGGCACACACCTGTAATCCCAGCTACTCAGGAGGCTGAGGCACAAGAATCACTTGAACCTGGGAGGTGGAGGTTGTAGTGAGCCAAGATTGCGCCACTGCACTCAGCCTGGGTGACAAAGAGTGAGACTCTGTCTCAAAAAAAAGTTTATTATATCCTGCTGACTAATGGTGCTGTTCACTATATCCTTACTGATTTTCTGCTTGCTGGATCTGTTAGTTACTGATAGGGAGATGTTGAATTCTTCACCTTTAAGAGTGGATTTGTCCAATTCTCCTTGCAACTTTATCATTTTTTGTTCATGTATTTTGACACTGTGTTGTTAGGGACATACACTTTAAGAATTGCTATATCTTCTTAGAAAAGTGATCCTTTTATTATTATTTAAAAGTCTTTTATCCTTGGTAACTTTCCTTGTTCTGAAACCTACTTTGTCTGAAATTAATGTATCTATTCTAGCTTTCTTCTGGTTACTGTTAGTGTTGTATATCCTTCTCCATCTCATTACTCTTCTTCTATATGTGTCTTTATTTTTAAAGTGGATGTCTTGTAGATCAGTGGGCCCTAACTTTTTTGGCACCAGGGACCAGTTTTGTGGAACACAATTTTTCCATGGACTTGGGGTGGGGGATAGTTTTGGGCTGAAACTGTTCCACCTCAGAAAATCAGGCATTAGAATCTCACAAGGAGCATGCAATCTAAATCTCTCGCACATGCAGTTCACAATAGGGTTCTCACTCCTATGAGAATCTGATGCCTCCATTGATCTGACAGGAGGTGGAGCTCAGGCAGTAATGCTTGTTTGCCTGTCGCTTACCTCCTGCTGTGCAGCCCAGTTTCTGACAGGCCATAGCCAGGGGTTTGGGGACCCCTGTTTTATATGATATGGTTCAGTCCTGTTTTTTATCCACTCAGTCTCTGTTTTTTAATTGGTGTACTTAGATCATTGACATTGAATTATTGATATAGTTGGATTTACATTTACCATATTTGTTATTGTTTTCTATTTGTTGCCTTTGTTCTTTGTTTCTATTTTCACCTTCCACTGTTTTACTGCCTTCAGTAGTTTTGTTTATTTTGTATGATTCCATTTTCTCTCCTTTCTTTGCATATAAATTACACTTTTTACTTATTTTAGTGGTTGTTGTAGAGCCTACAATATACATGTACAACTACTTTATGTCCACTTTTAGATAACGCTATACTGCTTCATGGGTAATGTGAGTACCTTTTAAGAGCATATTCCCAACCCTTCTGTCTTATCTCATATATCATTGCTGTTATTCATTTTACTTATCCACAAGCTAAAATCAGCAAACACATTGTTGCTCTTATTTTGAACAAACTTATCTGTTAGATCCATTAAGAATAAGAAAAATGCACTTTGGGAAGCCAAGGTGGGTGGATCACAAGGTCAGGAGATCGAGACCATCCTGGCTAACATGGTGAAACCCCGTATCTACTAAAAACACAAAAAAAATTAGCCGGGCGTGGTGGCGGGAACCTGTAGTCCCAGCTACTCTGGAGGCTGAATCAAGAGAATGGCGTGAACCCGGGAGGTGGAGCTTGCAGTGAGCGGAGATTGTGCCACTGCACTCCAGCCTGGGAGAGAGAGTGAGACTCTGTCTCAAAAAATAAAATAAAATAAAATAAAATAAAATAAAATAAAATAAAATAA
>NC_045447.1:102621775-102692666 GCF_002776525.5 Piliocolobus tephrosceles
AAAATAAAATAAAATAAAATAAAATAAAATAAAATAAAATAAAATAAAATAAAAAACAAAAAAATTAAAGATCTTACTTTTACCTTTATTTATGCATTCTCCAACATGCTTCCCTTTACATAGATCTAAGTTCCTGAACTATATCACTTTCCTTCTCTCTGAATAACTTTAACATTTCTTGCAAGGTAGGTCTACTGCTGACAAATTCTCTTGATTCTTTATTGTCTGAGAAAGTCTATTTCTCCTTCACTTTTGGAGGATAATTTCACAGAATTCTGGTTGATGGGTTTTATTCTTCCAACACTTTAAATATTTCACTCCACTTTCTTCTTGCTTGACTGGGATCTGAGAAGTTGGATTTAATTCCTATTACTCCTCTATAGATAAGATGGTTTACTCTGCCCCTGGCTCCTTTCAAGATCTTTTCTTTGTGTTTATTTTCTGCAGTTTGGATATAATATGCCTAGGAGTAGATATTTTGTCATTTTTCATTCTTGATATTCTCCAAGCTTCTGGAATCCATGGTTTCGTGTCTGTGTTAAGTTTGGAAAATTCTTATTCTTTATTGCTTCAATAATTCTTCTGTTCCTTTCTCTCTTCTCCTTCTGGTGTTCCCATTATCCATATGTTACATCTTTTGTAGCTGTCCCACAGTTTCTGGATATTCTGCTCCATTTTCTAAGTCTCCTCTCTTTGCTTTTCAGCTGTGAAGTTTCTGTTGACATATCCTGAAGCTCAGAGATTCTTTCTTCAGCCATGTCTAGACTACTAATGAGACCATCAAAGGCAGTCTTCATTTCTTTACAGTGCTTTTGATCTCTAGTATTTATTTTTAATTCTTTCTTAGCATTTTCATCTCTCTGTTTACATTACCCATCTATTCTTGCATTCTCCTTACTTTCTCCATTAAAGCTATCATAATTTATATCACAGTTCTTTTAACCTTTTTTCCATTTGCCTCAAGAATACTTGCTGTTGGCTCTTGTGACTGCAATGTTTACCCTGAGATGACTTTGCCATGAAATATTATTATTCTCTCATTGCTCTAGTATGTAAACTTTGGAAATAAAATACATCATTCCATTTATAGCATTGTTTTTAGTAGTGGCATTTCCATTTACAAAATATAGTAATTCTCAATTGCTGAAAATGTCAAATCTTAGAAAACAGCAATCCTACTTGTGATGTTAACATCATTCTCAAATAGTTGTTGGCTGAAGATTCATGTGATGAATCTGATTTTTCTGAAATAGATGATTCTGATGATTCAGATGATTCTGATGTTAATTCTGTTTAGAAATAATTCCATGGAAAGTTTTTATATTTTATTTTCACAGTGCAAATCAGTCAGATTTGCTTCAGCTTCAAAGAGTGTGTTTATGTAAAAATTAAGTGAATGCTGGTAGTGAGTTGTCCTTTTTTTTTTCTCTAAGTGGGAAAAGGGTTAAATTCTAGGTCTGATATTTAACCTCTCTACCACATCTGAGTCTGGTTCTGATGCTTGCCTTGTCTCTTCACACTCTGTGTGTGTGCACGTGTGTGATTTGGGGGTTTGTTTATTTATTTTTGATTTTTAGTATGATTTCTAATATTTCACTGAAAGTCAGACATAATGTACTGGGGGAAAACAATTGTGGTAAATAGGCTTTTCGTGATGTAGCACTAAGGTATGTGGAGCAATGGGAAGCATTCTATAATCCCATGATTAGTCTCAGTCTTTTAGAGAGCCTGTGCCCTGGATGGTGACTTTCACAGGTGCTGCTCAGCACCTCCTCTCCCCACTCCCTTTTCCTCTAGTCAGAAAAGCTGGAAGAGGCTTGGTTAGGTATTTCTCTTTTTCACATGGAGTTAAGAACAGGCTGGAGTGGACCATGACCTTTCCCCAGGGCTGCTTAGCTTCTGGTAAAATACCAGTCAGTTAGGTTTTGGTGAAACAGTCCTCTTGGAGGGTAGGCTTTTTAAAAGGAGAGAAGAATGCCCTGGGAGTATTTCAAAATCGTTACCTTTCCACCTTTCTCTGCTGGAGATATGGGGGGATTTTTCCTACGATCTTCACCCTGAGTACATCCTGGGGTTTTGGGAGACAAAACTTAGGAAAATGTGCCTCCCCACACACAATGTTCAGCCTTTAGGGTTTTTGTTTTTGTTTTTTATTTTTCCTTGCAAGTTAGTTCACACCCAGTCTCCAGCAATTAGTCAATACATACTTTTACCTGATGCTGGTTTCACTGTAGGTTTCACTCCAGGTAAACGGATTCTCTGTGTCTGTCTGTGTCTCCAGTTTTCAGGGTGGTGGTTTATCCTATGATCTAAATTCTCTGGTGGATCTAAAAAGAGTTGTTAATTTTCAGTTTTTCAACTTTTCTTAAATTGTGAGAATGAATGGAAGTTGTGACTTGTAAGCTCCTTATACTTTGTACTGACTCTTCTAGTGTTTTTAACACTTTTTTAAAAAATTGAAATCTTTTATCCATCTGGAATTTCAGTATAAACTGTGATGTATAAATATAGATTTATTTTTTTCCAACTGGCCTCCTATTTGTCCTAAAGCATTTATTGAATGATCCACTTTTGCACTTACAAAATGACAGTTCTGTGATCTAGCAAATTTTCACAAGTCCACAGAACTATATCTAGACATTTTATTCTATGGCATAGATCTATGTATCCATGCACCAGTACTATGTCATTTTAATTATTGTAGCTTCATAATATGTTTAAACATCTGGCAAGGTTAGTCTTGGTCATCATTTTTATTCTTTACATATTTTCTGCCTATTCTATCTTATTTATTTTTTCCAGAAGAACTTTGCCTAGTTAGAAAAAAATTTCAGTGATATTTTTATTGGATTCCAAATAATGTTAGAGTTCAACTTACTGAGGGAATTAATATCTTTGTAATATTGAGTTTTCTGGTTGAGTATATAGGCAGTCTTTCCAGTTGTTCAGGTCTTTAAAAAATTATCTTTGGAAGAATTTTACAATTGTACAGTTTTTCTCATAGATTTTCCATACTTTTTGTGCAATTATTGATTTTCTTTATATTTTAATGGACTTTTTTCTTCAATTTAGCTCCTCCAAGTAATTCTTGCTTTTTATAAATAAAGTTATAGAATTCTGTATATTGATTGTGTATGAAGTCACAATATTGAATTATCTTATTGTTTGTAATATTTTTTCAGAAGATATTCTCATTTTAAGGTATATAATGCATTAATAAGTAAAATATTATTTGTATATTATGTATAACTAATTATAATATTTTCATTTTTCCAATTTTTATACTTTGAATTTCTTACTAGTACTTCTCATTGCATTAGCAGGCACTTCAAAACAAATCTCAATAATGATGATGAAAGTGAACATCCTGGCCTTATGATTTAATTTATGATAAGTACTTCTAAATAAGAAAGAAGCACTTCTGGTTCCAAGATGGCTGAATAGGAAAAACTCCAGTCTACAGCTCCCAGCATGAACGATGCAGAAGATGGGTGATTTCTGCATTTCTAACTGAGCTTTGAAGAGAGCAATGGTTCTCCCAACATGGAGTTTGAGATCTGAGAATGGACAGACTGCCTCCTCAAGTGGGTCCCTGACCCCCAAGTAATAAAGCCTCCAAGAAATATGGGACTATGTGAAAAGACCAAATCCACATCTGATTGGTGTACCTGAAAGTGACAGGGAGAATAGAACGAAGTCGGAAAATACTCTTCAGGATATTATCCAGGAGAACTTCCCCAACCTAGCAAGGCAGGCCAACATTCAAATTCAGGAAATACAGAGAACACCATAAAGATATTCCTTGAGAAGAGCAACCCCAAGACACATAATTATCAGATTCACCAAGGTTGAAATGAAGGAAAAAATGTTAAGGGCAGCCAGAGAGAAAGGTCAGGTTACCCACAAAGGGAAGCCCATCAGACTAACAGTGAATCTCTTGGCAGAAACTCTATAAGCCAGAAGAGAGTGGGGGCCAATATTCAACATTCTTAAATAAAAGAATTTTCAACACAGAATTTCATATCCAAATAAGCTTCATAAGTGAAGGAGAAATAAAATCCTTTACAGACAAGCAAATGCTGAGAGATTTTGTCACCGCCAGGCCCACCTTACAAGAGCTCCTGAAGGAAGCACTAAACATGGAAAGAAACAACCTGTACCAGTCACTGCAAAAGCATGCCAAATTGTAAAGCCCATCGATGGTAGGAAGAAACTGCATCAACTAATGAGGAAAATAACCAGCTGACATCATAATGACAGAATCAAATTCACACATAACAATATTAACCTTAAATGTAAATGGCTAAATGCCCCAGTAAAAAGACACAGACTGGCAAATTGGATAAAGAGTCAAGACCATCAGTGTGCTGTATTCAGGAGATCCATCTCATGTGCAGAGACACACATAGGCTCAAAATAAAGGGATGGAGGAAGATCTACCAAGCAAATGGAAAACAAAAACAAAGCAGAGGTTGCAATCCTAGCCTCTGATAAAACAGACTTTAAACCAACAAAGATCAAAATTGATCCCTTTACCATTATGTAATGGCCTTCTTTGTCTCAATTAAATGAGAAGAGTTAACTATCCTAAATATATATGCACCCAACATAAATTCATAAAGCAAGTACTTAGAGATGTACAAAGAGACTTAGATCCCCACACAATAATAACAGGAGACTTTAACACCCCACTGTCAACATTAGACAGATCAACGAGACAGAAAGTTAACAAAGATATCCAGGACTTGAACTCCGCTCTGCACCAAGCAGACCTAATAGACATCTACAGAACTCTCCACCCCAAATCAACAGAATATACATTATTCTCAGCACCACATCACACTTATTCCAAAATTGACCACATGGTTGGAAGTAAAGCACTCTTCAGCAAATGTAAGAGAAATCATAACAAACTGTCTCTCAGAACACAGTGCACTCAAACTAGAACTCAGGATTAAGAAACTCGCTCAAAACTGCACAACTACATGGAAACTGAACAACCTGCTCCTGAATGACAACTGGATAAATAATGAAATGAAGGCAGAAATGAAGATGTTCTTTGAAACCAATGAGAACAAAGACACAACATACCAGAATTTCTGGGTCACATTGAAAGCAGTGTGTAGAGGGAAATTTATAGCACTAAATGCCCACAAGAGAAAGCAGGAAAGATCTAAAATCGACACCCTAACATCACAATTAAAAAAACTAGAGAAGCAGGAGCAAACACATTCTAAAGCTAGCAGAAGGCAAGAAATAACTAAGATCAGAACAGAACTGAAGGAGATAGAGACACAAAAAAATCCTTCGAAAAAATCAATGAATTCAGGAGCTGGTTTTTTGAAAAGATCAACAAAATAGACCGAAGCAGACTAATAAAGAAGAAAAGAGAGAAGAATCACATAGATGCAATAAAAAAATGATAAAGGGGATATCACCACCGATCCCACAGAAATACAAACCACCATCAGAGAATACTATAAACAACACCTCTAAGCAAATAAACTAGAAAATCTAGAAGAAATGGATAAATTCCCGGATACATACACCCTCCCAAGACTAAACCAGGAAGAAGTTGAATCCCTGAATAGACCAATAACAGGTTCTGAAATTGAGGCAATAATTAACAGCCTACCAACCAAAGGAAGTCCAAGACCAGATGGATTCACAACCAAATTCTACCAGAGATACAAAGAGGAGCTGGTATTCCTTCTGAAACTATTCCAATCAATAGAAAAAGCGGGAATCCTCCCTAACTCATTTTATGAGGTCAGCATCATTCTGATACCAAAGCCTGGCAGAGACACAACAAAAAGAAGAGAATTTTAGACCAATATCCCTGATGAACACCAATGCGAAAATCCTCAATAAAATACTGGCAAACCGAATCCAGCAGCACATCCACCATAATCAAGTTGGCTTCATCCCTGGGATGCAAGGCTGGTTCAACATATGCAAATCAATCAGCGTAATCCATCATATAAACAAAACCAAAGACAAAAACCACATGATTATCTCAATAGATGCAGAAAAGGCCTTTGACAAAATTCAACAGCCCTTCATGCTAAAAACTCTCAATAAATTCGGTATTGATGGGACATATCTCAAAATAATAAGAGCTACTTATGACAGACCCACAGTCAATATCATACTGAATGGGCAAAACTAGAAGCATTCCCTTTGAAAACTGGAAAGACAGGGATGCCCTCTCTCACCACTCCTATTCAACATAGTGTTGGAAGTTCTGGCCAGGGCAATCAAGCAGGAGAAAGAAATAAAGGGTATTCAATTAGGAAAAGAGGAAGTCAAATTGTCCCTGTTTGCAGATGACATGATTGTATGTTTAGAAAACCCCATCATCTCAGCTCAAAATCTCCTTAAGCTGATAAGCAATTTCAGCAAAGTCTCAGGATACAAAATTAATGTGCAAAAATCACAAGCATTCCTATACACCAATAACAGACAAACAAAGAGCCAAATCTTGAGTGAACTCCCATTCACAATTACTTCAAAGGAATAAAATACCTAGGAATCTAACTTACAAGTGATATGAATGGCCTCTTCAAGGAAAACTACAAACCACTGCTCAATGAAATAAAAGAGGACACAAACAAATGGAAGAACATTCTATGCTCATGGATAGGAAGAATCAATATTGTGAAAATGGCCATACTGCCCAAGGTAATTTATAGATGCAATGCCATTCCCATCAAGCTACCAATGACTTTCTTCAGTGAATTGGAAAAAACTACTTTAAAGTTCATATGGAACCAAAAAAGAGCCTGCATTGCCAAGATAATCCTAAGCAAAATGAACAAAGCTGGAGGCATCACGCTACCCGACTTCAAACTACACTACAAGGCTACAGTAACCAAAACGGCATGGTACTGCCACCAAAACAGAGATGTAGACCAATGAAACAGAACAGAGCCCTCAGAAATAATACCACGTTTCTACAACCATCTGATATTTGGCAAACCTGACTAAAACAAGAAATCGGGAAAGGGTTCGCTACTTAATAAATGATGCTGGGAAAACTAGCTAGCCATATGTAGAAAGCTGAAACTGGATCCCTTCCTTACACCTCGTACAAAAATTAATTCAAGATGGATTAAAGACTTAAATGTCAGACCTAACACCATAAAAACCCTAGAAGGAAACCTAGGCAATACCATTCAGGACATAGGCATGGGCAAGGACTTCATGACTAAAACACCAACAGCAATAGCAACAAAAGCCAAAATTGACAAATGGGATCTAATTAAACTAAAGAGCTTCTGCACAGCAAAAGAAACTACTATCAGTGTGAACAGGCAACATGTAGAATGGGAGAAGATTTTTGCAATGTACCCATCTGACAAAGGGCTAATATCCAGAATCTACAAAGAACTTAAACACATTTACAAGAAAAAATCAAACAACCCCATCAAAAAGTGGGTGAAGGATATGTACAGACACTTCTCAAAGAAGACATTTATGCAGCCAACACACACATGAAAAAATGCTCATCATCACTGGCCATCAGAGAAATGCAAATCAAAATCACAGTGAGATATCATCTCACACCAGTTAGAATGGCGATCATTAAAAAGTCAGGAAACAACAGATGCTGGAGAGGATGTGGAAAAATAGGAAAACTTTTACACTGTTGGTGGGACTGTAAACTAGTTCAACCATTGTGGAAGACAGTGTGGTGATTCCTCAAGGATCTATAACTAGAAATACCATTTGACCCAGCAATCCCATTACTGGGTACATACCCAAAGGATTATAAATCATGCTACTATAAAGACACATGCACACATATGTTTGTTGTGGCACTATTCACAATAGCAAAGATTTGGAACCAACCCCAATGTCCATCAATGATAGAGTGGATTAAGAAAATGTGGCACATATACACCGTGGAACACCATGCAGCCATAAAAAAGGATGAGTTCATGTTCTTTGCAGGGACATGGATGAAGCTGGAAACCATCGTTCTGAGCAAACTATCACAAGAACAGAAAACCAAACACCGCATGTTCTCACTCACAGGTGGGAATTGAACAGTGGCAACACTTGGACACAGGGTAGGGAACATCGCACATGGGCCTGTCATCGGGTGGGGGGCTGGGGGAGGGATAGCATTAGGAGAAATACCTAATGTAAATGATGAGTTAATGGGTGCAGCACACCAACATGGCACATGTATACATATGTAACAAACCTGCACATTGTGCACATGTACCCTAGAACTTAAAGTATAACAAAATATTTTAAAAATAAATAAAAAATTTAAAAAGTACTCTACACACACACATAAAAGAAAGAAATTGTTGTCTTGACATTGAAATAGGTGTATTTTATTTTACTAATGTAGCATATATATAGTCACATTTTTAAGTGGTTTTTATCATGAATGGATTTTGAATTTTAATGAATGTCTTAGCATCCATGAAAATAAGCACAAGATTTTTCAACTTAGCTTTGTTAGCCTCATGATATTATTAATAATTTCCAAGCATTGAGTCACTTGTATTTCCAGAAGAAAACATATTGGTCATGGTGAATTACTATTTTAATTTGTGGCAAATTTCTATTTAGTAATATTTTATTCATGAATTTTGAATCAATATTTATAACTGGCATTTATTTGTTATTTTCTTTTGTGCCATCTTTGTTTAATTTAATTACTATGGTCATTTCATAAAATGATTTAGAGGCTTCCCTTCTCTTTCTAAGTTCTAGAAGAGAACTATTTAGTAGTGTTGGGATTGTTATTCTATAAAGGTTTGATAGAATTCTCTTGTGAAAACATAAAACCTAGTGATTTCTGGAGATTCAACTGGTAACTTTTTCTGTTTCTTTTCTGGAAATTAGTCTCTTTATATTTATCAAGACAGTTTCAGTTACTTACATATTCCTAGGAAATTATCTATTTTATCTAGGTTTTCAAACACAAGTGCAGAGAAGACATAAGCTTCTAAACAAATAAAGTAACTGCCACTTAACCTATCTCTCCCCACACATACGCACAAATACAAGGACACACAAAACAACAACAACAAACTAACAAAATATATGAAATCACTGTTTTCCAGACACTGGACATCAGGTAACTAACGACAGTGATTCCTAAGAGACAAGAAGCAAAGTGAGCTGAACAGTTACCCAGGCTTGCAGCCTCAGTAGAGTTTTCATGCTGGGGTACAGGGAAGAACAACCTATGTGGAGCTCAATGAACTCCTAAGTCGAAGAGGTGGAGCTAGGAGTCTTGGGTGGTTAGAGTTCACAGAACAGAGTACTGGAGAGGATAAATGCATAGAGAGAGAAACTTGGAGTTCCATAGAGGGTTTCCCTCCAGTGTTCAGCTGAGTACTAGTCAGTATATATATATGTGAAGAAACTACCTGAGGCTGGGGAAAAAAACACCAGAGAGGATAAAGGGAGTAGTGCTAGAAGCACATGCCTGTCCAGGAAAAGTGCCTGTTCCTATCAGCTAGACTAGAACATAGTACTTTTATGAAGAATAAAACAGACAGAAAAGAATTTTCTTTAATGAACAGATCATCAGTGAACTGTAGGCAATTTTAAGCAGCCTAATAAATGGAATCCTTCAAAGAGAGAGAACAGAAGAAAAAAATTAATAATAAGATAGCAAAAATTTACAAAATATGAAAAAAACTATAAATTCACAGATTCAAGAATCTCATTGAACCGTAATCACAAAAAAAACCATGAAACACTAAGACGTATTATTATCAAATTGCTCAAAACCAGTGATAAAGAAAAAATATTAAAAATCCACCAGAGGAAAAAAAAGAAACATTAGGCACAGAAGAACTAAGATAAGAATGACAGCAGAGTGCTTGTCAGAAATAATGCCAGCAACAAGTCAATATAGCAACATCTTAAAAGAACTGAAAAAGAAAAACTATTAACCTAATATGTATGTTTCATGAAAGTATCTTTTAAAAACTAAGGCAAAGTGAAGACATTGCAGACATACAAAAACTGAAAGAATTCACCCACAGAAGACCTGCAAGAAATGCTCAATAAAGGTTGTCCTTCAAGCAGATATAATATGATACCACAGGAAAATATGCATCTATACAGACCAATGAAGAGTGCCAGAATTGGTAACTGTATGGGTAAAGATACAAGGTTTTGTTCTTATTATTTAAATATATTTAAAAGATAATTGACTGTTTAAACAAATAATAACAATGTTCTGTGGTGCCTTTAGTGTATGTAAAAGTAAAATGTATGACAATAATAGAACAAAGTTGGGGAGAAGAAAAATATAAAAGTATTATTTTTAGGTTCTCATATGATATGGAAGTGGTATAATAGCACCTAAAAGATGTATATAAAAATTATAGCAACCACTAGAATAACAAAACAAAACAAAAGCCAACAAGGGAGATAAAATGAACATTTACCAAATAATTATGGTTAAGGAATTATAACAGTCAAAATTAATATATTAATTCAAAAGATAGTTTAAAAAATAAGAGAAAAGGAAAAAAAGAACAAAGGGGGCAAACAGAAAACAAATACCAAGATGATCATGTTCATATCAACAACCATATTAATAATCACATTAAATGTAAATGGTCTAAATACTTCAAATAAAAAGGCAGAGGTTGTCTAATTGGTTGCAAAAGCAAGGCCCAACTATATGCTGGCCATAGAAAATACATAATTAGAAAATACATGTTAACACTAATCAAATAAAGCTGGAGCTACTATATTAATACCAGACAAATTAGATTTTAAGCAAAAGAAATAAGTAGAAATAAAGAGGTTTCATGACAAAAAGATTAAATTAACAAGAGGAAATAACAATTCGAAATATCAACAAAAAACAAAATAATTGAAGCAAAAACTGATATAACTGCAAGGAAAAATATATAATTGTATAGTAATAGACAGAGAATTTAGTAACCCTCTCTCAATAATTGATAAAACAGGTGAACAAAAACTCAGTAAGGAGTAGGTATTTAAACACCATTAACTAATTTGACTTAGTTGATATTTACAGAACACTCCACCCAATAATAACAAAGTGTACATTATTTTCAAGTGCACACATAATATTTACCAAGATAGCTCAAATTTGGTGCCATTAAACCAGCCTCAAAAAGTGTACAATATTCCAAGTCATGCAAAGTTTGTGTTCTACTCACAATGAAATCACACTAAAAATTGGTAACAGAAAAATCTCTAGAAAATCCCTCAAACATGGAAAGTAAACAACACATTTCTAAATAAGCCATTAGTCAAAGAAGAAATTAGAAGGGAAATTAGACACTGTTTTAAAGTGGATGAAAATTAAAACATAACAATTAAAAATTTATTAGATTATCACTAAAGCATTTGGGAGGAATTTAGAGCACAATACACTGATATTAGAAAATGAAGTTCTCAAATGTAAGACCTCAGCTTCCACCTTAACAGAGGGGAAAAAAAAAAAGATCAAGTTAAACACAAAGTAAGTAGAAGAAAGGAAGTAAAAAAGGTCAGAGTGGAAGTTAATAAAATAGCAGAAAGACAATAGAAGAAAATCAATAAAACCAAAAACTGTTTCTTTCAGATCAATAAAATTGATAGACATTTAGCAAGATTGATCAGAAAGTAAATCATAAACCACCAAAATCAGAAAAGCAAAGTGACATCAGAATCAAAAGATAATGGTAGGAAAATAAGATAATGTTATGAATGGTTCTATGTTAATTAATTTGACAACATAAATGAAATGTACAAAGCCTTTGAAAAACCACAAACTTCCAATGCTTACTGAAGAAGAAATTGATGATCTGAATGACTGTAAAGAAATTGAATTTGTAATTAAAAATCTTATCACACACACAATCTCTATTCCCAGGTAGCTTCACTAGTATATTCTACCAAACATTTAAGAGAGGATGAATTCTGATTCTACAAAAAATCTTCCAGAAAATTAAAAAGGAGGATATCGTTTCCAACACTTTCTGAGGCCAGCATTACTCAGACCCCAAATCCTGACAAATTTATTAGACAAAAAAAGTGGAGACTAGTATCTCTCATGAACATAAATGCAAAAAATTCTAAACAAAATTTTTGCACTCTAGCTGACAATATATCAAAAGCAGAAGATATTGTGACCAAGTGGTGTTTATCACAAGCATGTAAGGTTGGCTTAATATTCGGAATTTAACCACTATTCATTCTATTAAGAAACTAAAAAAGAAAAAAAATTCTATCATCTCCTTAATAGACACAAACATGTATTTGATAATATTCAATATATACTTGACATAAAAGCTCTTATCAAACAAAGACCAGAAGCGCAACTACCAAAAACCCACAGATGACATCATACTCAGTGGTAAATGACAAAATGCTTTCCTCTTGAAGATTAGAAATAACACATTTCTATTCAACCTGGAGGAGGTTCTCACCAGTACAATCGGGCAAAAGAAGGAAATTAAAGGCATTCATATTGGAAAGGAAAAAGTAGAACCTTTTATTTGCATATGACATGATCATCTTTGTAGAAATGCAATGGAATCTACAAAGAAAGCTAATAGAATAGGTGAGGTTAGCAAGTTTCCAGTATTAGGATTAATATACAGAAATCAATTGTATGTCTATGTACTCACAACAAACTATTAGAAATTGAAAATTAAGTAACATTTACTTTAGCATAAAAATGAGATACCTAGGAATCAGTCTGCTTCAAAGTAAGTAAAACACTTGTGTACAAAAACTATAAAATGGTGCTGATGACAAGTAAAGATCTAAATGGAAGAAAAAATATACTATGCTCATAAGTTGGAAGACTCAGTATTGTTAAGATGTCAGTTCTCCACAAATTGATCCATAGGATCAATGCAATCCAAATAGAAATTCCAGTAGGCTTTTTAAAAAATTTGATAACTGAATCTAGAATTTACAAAATTCATACAGAAATTCAAAGTGCCTACAATAGTCAAAACAAATTAAAAAAATTAAAACAAGTTTGGAAAATGAATATTACCTTATAACTGGACCTGTAAAAAGCCTACAGTAATCAAGATAGTGTCATTGTGGTGAAAATATAGGCAAAAAAATTAATGGAGTGTAGTAGAAAGTCCAGAAATAAAGCCACAATACATGAACAACTAATTTTCGACCAAGTTTCAAAGGCAACCTGATGGAGAAATAATAGCTTTTTCATTAAATGATACTGCAACAATTGTGCATCCATAGGTGAAATGATGACTCCATGCTGTGTGATTCAAACTATAGGACCTTCTGGAAAAGGTGAAACTAGGGAGACAGTAAAAAGGCAGTTGTTGCTAGGAACTGGGGGAAGGGAAGGAGGGATAAGTAGATGGAGCACAGAGGATTTTTAGGACAGTGAAACTACTCTGTATGATACTGTAATGGTAGATTCATGTCATTGTACATTTGTCCAAACCCAAGGACTATGCAGCGCCAAGAGTGAACCCTAATGTCCACTATGGCCTTGGGTGAATAGTGATGTTTGCATGTTCATCACCTCTAACAGAAGGAGCACTCTGGAGTGGGATGTGGATAGTGGGGGAGGCTGTACATATGGTGGGGGGAGGGAGTATATGAGAACCCTTTGTGCCTTCCTCTCAATTTTGCTGTGAACCTAAAACTGCTCTAAAAAGTAAAGCCTATTAATAAAAAGAAATTAAAAAGATGCTTAGAAATAAAAAGTACCCCTATACCTGTTACCCCTGCTCTCCAGCTTCCTCTGGTGGAAACAGAGAGGCGGCTTGGTCTGGTGAGGGGTCTGTAGCCTCTGTAGAAACTAGGAGCTGCATCTGAGATATTTGCCTCCTCAGCTGCTACCCTCCTGGCACTGTGGAGTGAGTGAGGAGAGGCTGCTCCTTTTCCTGTGGGCATACAGCTCTGTGAGGGTTCTCAGGCCTTTTTGTTTTTTTCTTCGGCAGGATTTCTACACTTGATGTTTATTTTACAACAGTGTCTTGTTTTTCAGGTTGCCGTGAACAGAAGCAAAATAGTAGGTATAAAAAATGTCTTTAGATCTTCAGAAGAAAGCCACCCTATAAACCCAAGGCATTATTACGAGCAATAAAATGATTCAGGACATTCATCTCCTATTTGTCCACTTTCCTAAGCAAAAAAAAAAAAACCTTTTTCTTTCTTTTGCTGACTTCTCTACACCTCTTTCCTCCCACCTCCTCCAGAAAAACAAATATCTGGTTTCAATTATTTATGGGACATAGAGTTATTTTTGTTCCCATGGGGTCTCAGAGATTTCTCACATTTTAAACAATTTTGTAGCTTCCCAGGTAGAAACAAAGGAGGTCTGGGACCTGTTGCCTCACTTTCTCCTCTTCTCAAGATTCAAGACACCACATAGTACTCTGACTTCTGTAATTACTCTATTGGGCTCTCAATCCAATCGGAATGCTTTCCAAGGAAAGAGAACTAGATTTTTCTAATCTAATCTTAGCTATTTTAAAACAACTTTTAACCAGTCTGGCTATGGAATAATTCCTAGTATTTCAGGGTTTATTATGGGAGATAAATCACTGTAGCCTTGGAAACTGTGGTCATGGAGTTGGGGAAGTTGGGGGTCTGGGACTGACACTGTTTTTGGCTGCTACATGTGTGGGAGCTTCGAGATTCCACCTGGCCACCTGCCCAGAGGACACATTCTGGGCTCACCTGGTCTAAGTGGGCTCTGAATTCCGCAGAGCTTAGGTATCAGGCAAATGCCCCTGGACTCATCACCCTTGGACTCTGGCAGAGACCCTGGGCTCTTTTCATTGCAGAAGGGCAGCTGAACTAGCTTTTATCAAAGGAGGATATTTTTGATAGTGTTAAACAGCTTGTTGTAGTATTTACTTCCAAGTTGAGACACCAACAGAGCTGGGAGGCATGAGATGTGTTTTCTGGGCAGACCGGTTTCCTCATTAAATTGGGGATAATCATACTTTTTTTTTTGAACTTCACTGGTGAACCTGGCAAATGTTAGAGGTGGGTGCACTCTGAGGCCATATGTGCAATATGATTTCTCTGCAAGGAGTAGGTCAGCTGGCAGAGAATAAGGTAGCTTCTGTCACTCCAGACTGTTTTTTTCAGGTTAGGCTGTGTAAACAAATGTGAACCTGAGGGGTCCTTTGGGGAGGATCTGGAGTGGCTAATAGGCCTAGATTTAAAATAGTAGCCATTTCCTGATTAGAGGTACTCTGAAGTCCCCCAAAACCCTCACTGCAGTTCCGCTTTGGGACTTTCACGACTCATCTGAACCAACCAATCAGAACTTACCTGCAATCCAAAAATCAAACTCAGCTGCAATCCACCAATCAGAACGAAGCAAGTTTCAATCCTTCACTTGCATAAACAGATCCGACTGGGAACCTGGGTGGGAACTCTTTTTTGCTATGAAACCCAAACCCTTCCCTTGTTCTCTGGAAGGCAGATTTGTTTTACTCTGAAGGCCTACATCTCCCCAGTTTGCAGGGAATAATCTACTTCCTGCTCTTTTGCTTACCCAAGATAGCTTATACTTTAGTTATAAGATCTCTTCTGAGACACACAACAATCTTTTGGGATTGATAAGGCAGATATTGTCATTTCCAGTGTAGAGGGGTGGGGAGGTATCACCTTGCAGGTGGTAAAGCTCCTCCCAGGTGCACAGGCTGGTGGATAATGGAAGGAGGGAAGAGCTCTCCCTTTTCCTAAGGCTCTTTGGAAGAGGTTCTCCACATTCTTCTGCAAGCAAAACTTAGTCTCAAGGCTATAGTGATCTCCATTTATCTAAAATAAAATGACATAATTGATTAATACATATTCCTTATAGAAAAGTAACAAAATGTAGATACAAAAACAACATCATATCTCCACATAAGCTTTGCTGTAGGAGAATGTATTATAATGTACATGTTATTGCTTTTCTGCATATGTATAGCTGATTATGATACAAAAAGCTGTAGCTGACCTTAGCGTTCAATGATTTTCACTAGTTGCAGGGGTGTCCAAGGGAGAGAACACGGTCATGGGTTCTTAGTTTCTGTTTCTGATTGGGCCAGTAAAGCCCCTTCCTCCTCCCTCTTTTCCACTTATCATTACAGACAAAAACTAAAAACCTTGGCTTCAGACTGCTAAAAGCCTAAAACAAAACAGAACAGAACAACAACAAAATAAAGCGAGTTGGACAAGCTTGCCTTAAAGAAAGCCTTAAAATCATTGAGGATCTGGAGAAAAAACCTTGGACATTCAAACTGACTCCACCCAAAAGTGGAGTGACTCCACTCCAAAATTGAAAATTTAATTTTACTTTCAATTAAAATTCAAAGTAATGCCAAATTTTAAACTCAATCACAAGGTATTTCAACAAGGAAAATCTTGGCACAATGGAGACCCCAAGGGCACCCAAGTCGTTGCCCCAGGAGCCTGGAGCCTGATGTATTGAGTAGGAGGCTGAGGGTGGAGGCATGCACTAGCCAGCACTTAACTGTGTGTTTCTTGTTCTAACTTGTGCCCCTCTGTGTAGGCACAGAAATCAGGGATCAAAGGTTGCCCAGGGAATGAGTGACAGAGGCACACTTCCAGCGCAAGCCTGCTGCCACCAGGCCCATGACAGAGCAAGGAGCAGAGCTGCGGAGGCAGGGGAGGCCACAGACCTTGAGACACACCACTCCAGAAGGTGAGCTGCAGGTGCCCCTACACAGACAAACCCAGAACCATCTTCTCACATGAACACTGCTGAAAAGAGGCAGTCAGCTTCCAGACCCACCCACAAATTTTTTTTCTCACATCAGATGTGGGAATGGTAGTTCAGCTCTCTAGTGACCATCGGTGTGGCCAGCCTAGGAAAGTAGCCACAGGGACAACTATGTCTTCAATGGGATGTGACTCAAACTCCAGACAACAAACTTGGAAACAAGCCTTTGAAACCCAGTACATTGGGAGGCTGGGACTGACACACACACAATGTTAGATTGGTTATGGGTCACTCACCCCTCTCTCCTTCACTGAACAATGCTCACCCTGATCTGTGTTGACTCCAACAGGGTACAAAGATGGAAGTGAAGATATGAGTAGGGGTAGTCTCCTGTCCCCAGTGGCCATCCCTCTCAGGATCCATGCCTTTGAGTCATCCCCTCTCTTTGAATCTGGGCTGGGCTTGGGACCTGCTTTCAATGGAAGGTGGCAGAAATAATGTAATGCTCTTCCAGAATAAACCCTAGGAAGTCCTGGCAGCCCAAGCCATGTGTTCTTGGGGTCCCTGAACCATGCTGTAAGAGCATGGCTCCCTGATGGAGACACCCTGCAGAGACAATGAGAAAAAGCTTCATCTACAGGGAGAAGCCAGGGCTGCACAGAGAGAGGGAGAGACCCACCCAAAATCCAGTGGTTCAGTCAAATCTTAGGTCTCCAAAATAATTTCCTTTGACTCCATGTCTCACATCCAGGTCATGTTGATGCAAGAGGTGGGTTCCCACAGTCTTAGGAAGCTCTGCCCCTGTGACTTTGCAGGGTATATCCCCTCCTCCTGGTTGCTTTCATGTGATAGTGTTGAATGTCTGCAGCTTTTCCAGGTGCATGGTGCAAGCTGTCAGTGGATCTACCATTCTGGGGTCTGAAGGATGGTGGCCATCTTCTCAAAGCTCTGCTAGGCAGTGCCCCAGTAGGGACTCTGTCTGGGGGCTCTGACCCTACATTTCCCTTCTGCACTGCCCCAGCAGAGGTTCTCCATGAGAGCCCCACCCCTGCAGCAAACTTCTGCCAGGGTATCCAGGCATTTCCATACATCCTCTGAAATCTGGGTGGAGGTTCCCAAACCTCAATTCTTGACTTCCATGCACTCACAGGCTCAACACCATGTGGAAGCTGCCAAGACTTGGGGCTTGTACCCTCTGAAGCAATGGCGTGAGTTATACCTTGGGCCCTTTTAGCCATGGCTGGAGTGGCTGAGGTGCAGGGCACCAAGTCCCTAGGCTGCACAGAGCAAGGGCACCCTGAGCCCAGCCCGTGAAATCACTTTTTCCTTCTAGTCCTCTAGGCCTGTGATAGGCTGCTGTGAAACCCTCTGACATGGCCTGGAAACATTTTCCCCATCATCTTGGGGATTAACATTCAGCCTCTCATTATTTGCCCAAATTTCTGCAGCCAGCTTAAAGTTCTCCTCAGAAAATGGGATTTTCTTTTCTATCACATTGTCAGGTTGCAATTTTTCCAAACTTTTATGCTCTGCTTCCCTTATAAAACTGAATGCCTTTAACAACACCCAACTCACCTCTTGAGTGCTTTGCTGCTGAGAAATTTCTTCTGCCAGATTCCCTAAATCATCTTTCTTTAAATCAAGTTCAAAGTTCCGCAAATCTCTAGGGCAGGGGCAAAATGCCTCCAGTCTCTTTGCTAAAATATAACAAGAGTCACCTTTACTCCAGTTCCCAACAAGTTCATTATCTCTATCTGAGACCACCTCAGCCTGGATTTCATTGTCCACATCATTATCAGCATTTTGGTCAAAACCATTCAACAAGTCTCTAGGAAGTTCCAAACTTTCCCACATTTTCCTGTCTTCTTCTGAGCCCTCCAAACTGTTCCAACCTCTGCCTGTTACCCAGTTCCAAAGTTGCTTCCACATTTTTGGGTATCTTTTCAGCAGTGCCCCACTCTACTGGTACCAATTTACTGTATTAGGCTGTTTTCATGCTGCTGATAAAGACATACCTGAGACTGGGCAATTTACAAAGGAAAGAGATTTAATTGACCCACAGTTCCATGTGGCTGGGGAGGCCTCAAAATCATGGTGGAAGGCAAGAAGGAGCAAGTCATATCTTACATGGATGGCAGCAAGCAAAGAGAGAGAGCTTGTGCAGGGAAACACTCCCTTATAAAATCATCAAATCTTGTGAAACTTACTCACTATCACAAGAGCAGTACAGGAAAAAATCACCCCCATGATTCAGTTACCTGTGTACTGGGTCCCTCCCACAACACATGGGAATTGTGGAAGCTATAATTCAAGATGAGATTTGGGTTGGGACACAGCCAAAGCATATCAGTGGTGTGTGGTGGTGCCAAATCATTAAATCCAAATGGTGTTAATATCCCCATTATATAGAGGAAAAGATTGACACTCAGGAGCTTCATAGATGGCACCCACTGCCAAGTTCTGCAATATTTTATGAATGTGTTTGTACAGAGCAGGACATCTCCAGAGTACATCTAATCTTTCAGAAATGGTTGCTTGCATTATTTTTATTTCTAAGCCTTATTTCTTGCATTTTTTTTTAAATCTCACCAACTGTGCTCTCCTTGTTCTCACGCTGTTAAGAAACCTGTGCAGTCCTGGGCATCCAAAGCTTAACAGATTTCCAGGATTCTATTTGGATCTCTGGGAAATTCTGGGGCCATCCTGGCATAAAGGTGGTGTGTTTTGAAAACTGCAGACATTTTCATCAGAGTTGTTCTACCAGTTATAAAACCCATGGCAGGTGTGATCATGTGCACCAGTGACTAAGAAACCCGAGTTGGGAAAGGATAAGGGTCTGCCGAAGTCTTATGTGGAGGACAAAGGGCCAATAAGTGTCCTGACCTCACTTAAGGTTGTGACTCATGAACAGACCACCCTGACAGGAAGGCATTGCTGAGAAGAGGGCCACTCCTCTCCTAACTGGCAAAGAGAAATCCCATCTTAGAATAGTCCCAAATGCTCCCGTACAGTTAAGAAATTGGTGAGGCTGAACTTCACACCCTTAGTTTCACCTCCTCATGCACTGCTGGAGGCCCCACATCCTGGTATTCCTGTTTCCAAAGACCCAGCCCTGCTTTCCAGCATCTCATTACCTCCACCTGGTGGGGCATGTCAGTGTACCACAAGTCCACCTTGATTTCAAGTCCACCTCCTAATGATGAAGTTAAATGTTTTTCCCTGCATTGAAGAAATTTCCAGTGTCTTAGATGGGGGCGCTTAGGGAGCAGATGCTCATTTTTGGCTTGTGGTGGAAGTGATACCTTGTAGGCAGACTATACACACACAAGCTTGGCCCTTTCAGCCACTGGAAGGTAAGTCCAAACATTCAAGAGGGAAAGGTGGATGGTTGTGTTTGGCAGAAGGAGGGACACAGTGCAATAATTCTGCAAGTGTCACAGGGAGCCAGTCTCTGGGACGGCAGAGATAGGTTAGCTATCACTTTAGTGGGAAGAGAAGCATGTCTTTTCAAAGCTTCAAATGTGCCACATTTTTAAAAAGCATCAATTAACCTTCTAGAAACACACACACACAAGCACACACACACACATATGAAAGGTTTAGAATTTTTATCATCAGAAAAAGAGGAATGTTATTGGGAAGGTATACATTCCCAGCAAATTCTTAGCAGATGTGCTGGAGCCAACTTCTCAACTGTAAGGTCTACTCCACTGCAAAGTTTCTTTGTATGAATCAGAAAATGATGATGCAGAGGAGGAGGGTGATAATGTAAGGATCAAATTTTGATAATAGATTTTAATAGGAAAAAAATAGCCTCAAGACTCTAGAGATTCTGTGGAATTCAGTTGCTTTATTAGAGCAAAGAGTTCTCCTTTGGGTGGCATAATAGGAGACCAGTTGCTTAGGAACTTAGTCCCTCACATGGTCTAAGGACAGTGCATGTGAAATACTCCAGCATCTTGTTAAAATGCAGAGTCTCATTCAGTGGGTCTGGGGTGGGACCTAAGATTCTGCACGTCTAAAAGGCTCCTGGGCGATCTCTGTGCTGAGGGTCTGCAGACTGTGTTTTCAGCAGCAAAGTTAACACTGAACCCTCAAAGCAACCACAGACCGATGGCCTCAGATCATCCAGGCCCACCGGTGGACTAAGCTCAATGGACATTGTAACAGCATCTGCCACCTGTATGAGGGGCCAGCTAGGGATTCGTGGGCATGGGGAGGGCCTAGGAGTCTAAACATTTACAAATATCCAGAAAGTGATACACACACAAGTGAAAGGAAAAAGGGTGTGGGTGCAGGTTAGGACTTCAGCCTACGAATTCTGAAAGGACACAATTCAACCCATCAAACCCAAAAGATGGGGCTTGGGGATAGCCTGGAGCTATTGAATGTTGCAAGCTATAAAAAATTCTAGAAAGGATCTGCCCTGTGTGCGCCTGGAGGCTCTGCGGGCACCATTCGCACAATCGAACTCCTTCCTTCTCTGCTGCTGCAGCAAAACTAATGAACCACAAGAGCTGACTGGGTGGAGGCAGTAAACGACCTCCAGGCAAACACAATGCCTGAGCCTTGACATTTGAGGTTTAGCTGCAATGTTGTAGGCCAGAAAGTTTACAAGCGACAGCCCTGAAGATGCACAGCACGTGAGACCGCAATAACCACGGCCTTGTTTCCATCTGCAGAGACGTGAGGATTCGTTGGCCCCACCCGCTTTGAGGTTCTTTTTGTCTGCCTCTCACCTATTTGACCATCTCTTAAATAGGAACATTTTAAAACCAAATTAAAAATTCTATTTTCTGATACATTGTCTCATTTGAATCCAATTTACTAAACATGTAATATGCTTTTTCCAATCTTATACTAAAATAATAAAGTGGAACTCTATGAGAATGCATTTCTTTCTTCAGCTCAAAGAAAGAACTGAAAACTAACATTTTATTTCAAGGAAACATGGTTAAATATGGATCATTTTATTATTTTTATGTACACATGATACCTCAAAGTCAGATGCCTCAAATCTCAATGTTCAGATAATCTAAATGAAGATGTGTAAAAAGAGCTCCTTTCTATTTTTAGCTGTGCCGAAAGGATTTTCTTGTCTCTCAGATATTCTTGTTTTGTTTGGTTATTCCCCTCTTTTCTTCTTCTTTCTCCTGTGTGGTTTTGCTTTATGTTGCTAACTTTCTCTGACTTTCTGATTTTTTTTGAGGTTTCTTACTTTTTCCTTTTCTCTCTATTCTTATGTTCAATTTTCACTTTGTTCCAACAAAACACCCACTGAAATTCAGAGCAGGATGGGTCTTTTCTCTCTTTCTCTCTTTTTCTTTTTTTGGTCTCCTAGTGTGCTCTGCCTCTTTGGATTATGTTTATACACCTGTCTACATGTGGTCCATGCAGTGACAGAATTTTAGGACATTAGGAAGTATGGGATCTCTGGTCTGAAGGTGGTTTTAAGACACAGTCGTGCACATGGCATCACCCACTGCTGACCAGAGTCGCTAATCCCAGGGACCACAGCAGCCTGAGTTCTGAACCCTTGCCTTGTCTGTACTGTAGCTTTCAGGCTCGTCGGTGCCACTCCAGCTTCACAGCACACAGGATGAGAGAGAGCACTTCATCTGCAAGACTCTGGTTGATGAAACCATTTTTCCTCCAGGTGTTTCCAGGCATGTGTTTAAGTGTGTTCCTCATCTGCTCACACAGAGTTTGAAGCAGGCGTACTTCTTTCCTCTTCTCCTTCAGATACTTCACCACTTTCTGTTTTTCTCTCCTCAGCTATCTGCAGAGAACAGAATTCTTCACCCTCAGGAACCTCATTGCAGCCCTGCATCTCTGCAGCTGGACATCCCATTGGTCACGGACCAAGGCCAGGCTGTGCTCCACATGTCTTTCCCTTTCTGCTGTTTTCTGGGCCCAAGGAGTTGACTGTGGGTGTCCTGGCTTATCAGTGGTGCAGCGGGGGCTGCAGCGACTCTGGTGCTATGGCTTCACTGTGCCTGTGGGTGGCCGACAAAGCCATCATCTTGAGTGCACAGTGTCACCAATGCATGTGGCAATCAGACAGGACATGACATGGCTATATTGAAGGCCAGCCTCTGGCACTGTGGCTTCATTGTGCCTGTGGGTGGCCAATGAAGCCATCGTCTGAGTACACAGTGTCAGCAGTAGATGTGGCAATCAGACAGGAAATGACATGGCTATACCGAGGGCCAGCCGTGTCTATGCTGCCTTCGGACAGTTGGATCAACCCTTGCCGGGGTCCAGACTCAGTCTCTGAAAAGCTCCCCCTTCCTCAATGCTCCTGAGATTGAAGCACCTACCTGGAGCTCACTGGGCCACTCACATGGGTTTCCATGGCTATGCTACACGGGAAGCCAAGTCATAGTCAGAAGCCACTTGACTGATTGTGGAAAAAAATGGCTTTCAACAAGACCAGGAAGAAGCACAGCACATGTTCTCTGTTTAGACAGCCAAGAGTGGTTAATCCACTTGCCCAGGACAGGCCAGCTGTAGCTGCAGAGGGATGCAACCAGAGCCTGTGCTCCAGGCAGGCTCACACATGATCTCTGGGGTAGGGATGGGGGTGACTTGGGGCTGGGAGCCACACACACAGCCTCTGGGGGGTCACACACATGACCTCCAAGGAGCTTTCCATGCTGGTCTTGCACAAATCCCTAAGAGTTATTCCCAGGATATCGTATGCTGATAACCTGTGAACACATTTTAAAAGCTGATGATCGTTACTTAGCAGGGTGTCTGGATCTTTTTTGGTCAGAAACAAGAATTAGAAAGGAAGAATCTGGAATTCAGAGAAAGTGCTGTAGAACAGTGGTCTTCAGATTTTTTTGGCAGCAGGTACTATTTTCATGGAAGACATTTTTTCCACAGCTGGTGGGAGTAGTGGGGATGATTTTAGGTTGGAACTGTTCCACCTTGGATCATTGGGCAATAGTTAGATTCTCATAAGGAGCACACAACCTATATCCCTCTTATGCACAGTTCACAGTAGGGTTTGTGCTCCTATGAGAATCTTTTGCTGCTGTTGATCTGACAGGAGGCAAAGCTCAGGTGGTAATTCTTGCTTGCCCAATGCTCACCTCTTGCTGTGTGGCCTGGTTCCTAACATGCCCCAGACAATGCTGGTCTGTAGGTGGGGGCTGGGGACTCCTGCTGTAGAATGAGCAGCTGCAACCAGCTCCACGGCTGCGTAGCTGCCATCACCAGCCTGCAGGGCCAGGCTGCCTCACAGGCCCTTCACTCCGTTATTGGGCAAGTGAAAAGGACCCGCTCAGGCTGTCTCCTGGGGGAAAGGTCATAATGTGTGGTGCAGGAGCTTGTGTCTCTGATAGGCTGCACATTCCTTCCATGACTGACGGTCACCATGGGGAATGCTCCACGGGATTTTTAAGTGTGAGAGCCCGGAAGTATTTTAGTTTATGAAGAATGTTCATACATGTCATTTCATTCATGGGTGAACTCAAACTCCAAGGACACAGAGGCAGTAAACGCCAGGTGGACTCCACATCAGGGCCCAACCAAGGACCCAAGCCCAGTGTTCTCACGAACCCCCAAGAGCAGGCCTCCTCCCCTGGGCTCTGGTAGATGGCACTGGTAGCATACTCCCCACCCCTTCCTTGCCGGGGGCACCCACAGCCTGCCTTCATGCAGCAGAGAGAACCTCATTCAGGTCTTCAACTAGCCAGCTTTTATTTTTATTTCAGATTTAAGCCAATTCTTGTCAAAACCAATAGCATTTTGGTCAATAGAATTATTTGAAATCCTTAAGATACATAACTTTAAGTAGCCTTTGAAATAATGTGCTTTAGAAACCTTTTCAATGGCATGTGACTGGGACAGCAAGGGCATTACTCTCACTGGAGCATCCTTTCAGGGAGATGATTCAGCAGTTCAGAGCCATTCAGGCAAGCGATTCATTCTCAGCAGACCACAAACATCCCCTAGCCCTTCCTCCATCTGTGTCCCAAACCTAACAAGCCTGTTCTTCTCCTGGGAAACATTAATCTGACTAATGGCCTCAATCCCCATCTCATACCCTTCCTGGGAAGACTGGATCAATATGAACAAACCCCCAGTCTTCCAGAACCTCCCTCTGACTGACCAACACTCATGTCCTGATATATGGACTACTTCCTCCCCCTAGATCTGTTTCTCCTGCCCCCAATAGATCAGCTCTTGCCTTGGCTGGAGGCAAGTGGACTGTGCAGGGGACCAGGAAGAGCTGACTCCTCTACAGAAACTCCCCGGCAGCACCAACCCGCCTGCTGCCCAGATGCCCCTTACACCCTGCAGGGCCACGCTGCCAAAGGCCATGGCCTCCTGGTGATAGCAGTACTCCTGAAAACATCGTAAATCAGCCCCACAGCCTTTCCCAGCGTCTTCCCTGGGCAGAAGAGGAAAGAGCCCTGCTGTGAACAGTGTGGTCATGGGCCAGGTGTCCAGGAACAAGAGAAATTATCCCCATGCTTGCATTCCACAGAGGGCAGTTTCACTGGCCCTGGATCTGCTTTCTGTCATGCAGGTGGCACTGGGTTTCAGAGTTTCTGAAGGGCGTTTTCTTTTGTTCTTACCCCTACCAAACACCATCTATGCAGGGTCAAATAAATTCATAGCATCTGTGGATCCCTCCAGTTGAGGATTGCCTAAGCTCATTCTCAAAAAAAAAAAAAAAAAAAAAAAAACCCATCAAGCATGCCGAGACTATGAAAACCATTGCTTCAGAGTGTATCTGCCTCGGTCCCGTCTCCTGGGGGACAGGGGTGTGTAGAGAGCATGGCCACTGAGCCTGGACAGGAGCTGCGGGGTGGGTCTGCAAGCTGTGTGTCAGCAGTTGAGGTGAGGAAGGGTACAGAATGAAGACTGAGTGCCCTGAAACTCACATCATCATTTCAGGTCTTCACACACACCAAACAACCCATGTGATAACTTTTCCAAATTAACTGCAAGGAGTCTTTAAGAGGTTGTCGGGCAACTTTTTACAAGAGTATACATGGGGAATGCTTTGAGGGCATCTTATTTCCCCCATGACTATCAGAATTTTAAACACACAGGTCTCTCAGCAGGCTGCCTCTGCTCTAAAATGCTGAAAATTCTATAAATTCTCAAGGAGTTGTTATGAAGAGATTGTGCCATAGCTCTTTAAAAGTAGTGTACCTTATTCTGAAGGACTTAAAATGTTGAGCAGGAGAGCTTAATGAGGAAAGAGAGAGGAACAAGAGAGAAAAAGAGAAATTGGCTCCTTTAAGAAGTTTCTGGCAGAAAATCAGCTTTAAAAATAAGTTGCTCAACTCAAGAAAAAAATTCTCTGCAGAATGAACAACTGTAAGGTGGGGGAGAGAGAGAAGCAGGGGCTAGGCAGAATTCCGGATGGCTCCTGGGGTCTCCCATTGGCGTGTTCCCCCATGCGATTGCCTCCTCCTGAGTGTGGGAAGAACCTGTGACCCTCCTAATGGGATCTGGCAAGGTGATGGGCTGTCCCTTGGGAGATGAGGTTGTATTATGTCTATATACTGTATAAGGTTTTGTCTTGCTGTGTACACAGGGAGACACTGTTGCAGCCCTTGAGGAAACAAATATGGTCTTGTAAGCAAGGACAGGGCCATGTGGTGTGGCTGGGAAATGCAGAAGGCCTTGGGCTTCAATCCTACTATCATAAGGAGCCACATTCTGCCAACAGCCAGCGAGCTTGGAAGGGAACCCCAAGCTTCAGATAAGGACATGGCCTGATGGATCCCAACCTTATAAGTCCCTTGGTAGAGGACTCAGGTGACCCATGCCCAGACTTCTGACTCCTGAGATAATAGATGGGTAGTTGTGTGTGTGGATGTGTTTAAAAAATAACTGTATTTTACACACATACAATTCACCCATTAAAAGTATACAATCCAACATATTATACTGTAATATATTCACAGGGTTATGAAATCATCAACACTATCTAATTTTAGAACACTTTCACTTCTCTTAAAAGAAACCCAGTCCTCATTAGCTGACTCCGTATTTCACTTTCTCTCCTGCCCAGCCCTAAGTAACCACAAACCTAGTTTTTGTCACCATAGACTTGTCTAATTTCTACATTTTATATCAATGGAATCATATAATATGAGGCCTTTAGTGACTACATGCTTTCACTTACCATATTGTTTTCAAGGTTCATCCATATTGTAGCACGTATTATGGCTTCATTCCTTTTTCATGGATGAATAATATTACATACGTAAAATGTGTTCAGTATAACGCATTTTATTTATTAATTTATAAGTTGGTGAACATTTGTCTATCTCCTTTGGAGAAATATTTGTTCAAATAATTTGCTCATTTTTAAATTGGGTCACTTATCTTTTTAATATTAAGTTGTAAGAACTCTTTATATATTCTAAAAACAAGCTCTTTGTTAGATACATGATTTGCAAATACTTTCACCCATTCTTTTCACTTTCTTGATGCATCTTTGGCAGCACAAAAAGTTTTTAGGTTTGATAAAGTTTAATGTATCTATTTTTATTTCTTTTGTAACCTATGCTTTTGGTGTCATTGTTAACTATTACTGACAGTTAACTATTGTTAATAGTTAAGAAACTATTGCCTCACCCAACATCATGAAGATTTACTGCTATACTTTCTTCTAATAGTTTTATAGACTTAGCATTTACATTTAGATGGATGATCCATTTTCAGTTTGCTTTTGTGTGTTGTGTGAGGTAGGAGACCAACTTCATTTTTTTTGCTGTTGATACTCATTTTTCCTAGTACCATTTTCTGAAAAGACAATGTTTTCTCCCATTGAATTGTCTTTGTACCCTTGTAAAAGTAAGTTGACTGTAAATGTAAAGATTTATTTTTTAACTCTCAGTTATATTCCATTGATATATATGTTTATTCTTACACCTGTGCCACACAGTCTTGATTACTGCAGCTTTGTAGTAAGTTTTGAAATTAGGGTGTAAGTTCTTCAACTTAGTTTTTTGCTATCAAGATTGTTTAGGCTATTCTGGGTTCCTTGCATTTCTGTACAAATTATAAGATCAGCTTGTCAATTTCTGCCAAAAAAGTCAACTGGGATTTTGACACAGATTGCATTGAATTTGTAGGTGATTTGGGGGAGTATGACAATCTTGCCAATATTAATTCTCATAAACCATGAACATGGAATAACTTCCCATGTATTTAGATCTACTGTAATTACTTTCAACAATATTTTATAGTTCTAATATAAAAGTTTTGCACTTTTTATTGAATTTATTCCTATGTCTCTTATTCTTTTGATGCTATTGAAAATTAAGTTGTTCCCTTTAATTTCTTTTTCAAAATATTCATTGCTAATGTATAGAGATATAATGGACTTTGTACCTTGATCTTGTATTCTGAGACCTTGCCTAACTTATTTATTAGCTCTCATGGTGGATTTTTATAGTGGATTCCTTAGGACATTTTTTATATACAATGTCATGCCATCTGTGAATGTAGTTTTGCCTCTTCTCCAAACTGGCTGCTTTTCATTCTATTTTCTCGCCTAATTGCCCTAGCTAGAACTTCCAGTATAAGGTTGAAGAGAAGTGATAATAACATTTTCGTCTTGTTCCTGATGTTAGGGGAAAAGCATTCAGTGTTCACTATTAAGTATAATATTAACTGTGGCTTTTTCATTGATGGCCTTTATCAGATTGGGGAAGTTCCCTTCTTTTTCTTGTTTGTTGGGTGGTTTAATTATGAAAAGGTTTCGGATTTTGTCAAGTGATTTTTTTCTTGCATCTATTGATGTGGTCACTTTTTTTGTTGTTTTTTTAGTCCATTAATATATTGCATTACACAAATTGATTTTGAATAGTTAACCCAACTTTGGATTCTTGGAATAAATCCCACATGGTCATGGTATAATACTATTTCTATGTTGCCCAATTCAGTTTGCTTGTGTTTGGTTAAGAAGTTCTACATCTGTATTCATAACGGATACTGCTCTGCAGAATTTTTTCATTGTGTGTCTTTTTATGGTTTTAGTATTTGGATAATGCTGGCCTTTAATTGGCTGTTTATTATGTCTGTCATTTTACTTTTGTTTTCTGGTGTCCTGCTTTTTTGTTTCTCTTCCTTTGCTTTCTTTGCACATAGCGAACATTTTATACTGTAATGTTTTAATTTCTTTGATTATTTTAAACTGTTTTTAAAAGTTGTTTTATTAGTTGTTGTTCTGGAGCTTACAATATACATACTAATGTATTATAATATATTTCAGATTAATTCTAAAGTATTGCTAAACTTAATTACAGTGGGATTTGTATATTGCCTCTTTTTCAATACAAGTATTGTTATATATATCATGTCTGTAGATGTTACAAACCCAATAATATATTGCTATAATTTTTACCTTATAAAATTTTATATCTTTTAAAGAAGTTTGGAGAAAAAAGATTAGTAAATATAGTATTTTTAAAGTTTATTCAACCACCTCATTTTTGTTGTCATTGTCAAATATATTTTATTTCAGGTGTTATAGGCCCCAAAATACACATAGATAGATGAATAATTTTATACAATTGCTTCTCAAATCAGTCAGGAGAAAGAAGGAGAAGATATATGACATTTTAAGTTACCCATATAGTTACCTCTACTGGCACATTGCTTTTTCATGTGGATTTAAATTACTATCCAGTGTCTTTCAGCCTAAAGAACTTCCTTTAGTATTTCTTATGAGGTTGGTCTTCAACCAATACATTTTCTCAGTGTTTTTTTTTTTTTTTAATCTGGGCATCTCCTCCTCTCCTAATGAATAGTTTTTGCTGGATATGAGATTCTGGCATGGTAGTTGTTTATCTTTTCTTTCAGCATATCCCACAACTTTTGGACCACCATTATTTCTGCTGAGAAGTCAGATATTAATTTTGTACATCATGACTCATTTTTCTTTTGCTGCTTGGAAGATTTTCTCTTTCCCTTTGTCTTTCAATATATTTACTATGATGTGTGTGTCTCAGTGTAGATAAATTTGTGTTTATCACACTTGGAGTTTGTTGAGCTTCCTGGATATATGAGAAAATGTTTTTCATCAAATTTGCCAAGTTTTCAGCCATATTTTTCTTTCAAATAGAAAAGTTTTTTCTGCTCCTTTCTCACTCTCCTCTCCTTCTGGTACTCCCTTTATTTGTGTATTGGTATGTTTAGTGGTGCCCTACCTTTTTTATGATTCCGTTAATTTTGCTGGGTCTTAGAGCCACCTGCCTCTTACTAATTGCTCCCTACCCACAAACATGTAAACTGTTTTCCCAAACACCCTCAGGCATAGATTCTCTACTTTCTGTTCCAAGTAAAGCCAATCCTCTCCAGCAAGACTGCAGAGCTACCTTGTGGCCTACCTATACCTCTGGACAAAACCCCTGCATCTCTGCACCACAACCAAAGGGCTGGGTCCTGCTTCTCCAAGAGTGAACTTTCCACTTTATAAGTGGGCACTGGTGGGGCTGGAGGTACCTCCTGATCTTCACTGCCTGACCCTCCCAGCATGACTCTTCTATCCTATAAGTAAGCTGGGACAGGGAGTGACTGGGACCCCTGCACATTCGACCTGTCACATCTGGAGCAGAGTTTCTATCGTATGAGTGGGGGTTGGGTAGAGGAAGCAAGTCATAGCCCCTTCAGCTGTGCTGGTCTGAAATAGAGCTTCTGTAACACAGGGCTGGGGGGATAAGAAATGCTACTGCCTGCCCATCCAAGGATGGAACTGTAACCCCAGACGAAGATCTAGGGGACGGGATACCCCTGACTTCTTGGCTGCATACACCCTGAGTAGAGGTTAACAGAGAAGGCCATAGCTCAAATGCAACAGATTCTCACTGTTCTTAGGAGGTATTAGTAGATTTTCTGAAATAAATGCTCTCCATTTGCTGTATGGCCTTAGAACAATTTCCAGAGACTATAAATGATCTTTTACAATAATATCACCAGGTAAATTGTTTTATTGGAGAGAAGGTTCGTGGAGCTCCCTACTCCATCATTCCAGAAGTCTCACTGTCTGTATTTCTTCACAAAGCTCTTTGATGTGTGGTAATTTGTTTCATGGTAATAGGAAACTAAACTAGTGTAATTTGTGTTCTGGTTGCTATACTATTGATGCCGATGCATTGACTGAGAAGCGATCACCCTCTGCAGAGACATGCGGTAGGAGAAACACCTCTCCAGAAGAGTCTCCCATGTGTGCCCAGAAGCAGGTGGCCGAGGGTGTACCTCTCTGGAGACCCCCACCTTTTCTGAGTGAGCACACGGGGACCTGCTCAAAGCACAGGAGCGGCGTGAGCCCAGAGTGTGTAAAGGCCCTCGCTGCTCCTGCCCGGCACCCAGGAGTGTTGAGGAACACCCAACTCCTAAAAAACGGGTATTTGTCACACGACAGGAAAAGTTAGGCATGCAGACACTTTGAAAGGTGAGGGGAACGGAATTCACTTGGCGAAAAGGAAAAATAACTCTCAGCAAAGCAAGAGAGAGTCCTGCTAGCAGGTTTTCCACCTCACAGATTGAATCCCAGGTCACCACACAGGAACAGCCAGGCACCTTCCGGCTGCAAACCGCGTGAATTCCCCGTGGCTCCACCTACTTCCCCCAGTGCTCATGCTGGGCTCCGGTCTGCAGTGAGCATGCTCAGACAAGCCCTGGGCAGGTTTCCTCATCTGCACAAAAGCATCCATGCAAACACTTGTGGGGCTGGTCGGAGATTCTCAGGGGACCCCTTTTTATCTTCCTGGGCATTTCGCTGTCTCAACACCACACCGCACCTCCGGCATGTTTTATGGAAATATAGCTACAGAGATGGTTATATATAAATAGATATTTTTAACTGGAATGCTAATAAAAACTGCCATTTATTTATTTTTAAAATATTGAGCTCTATTCAGTGGATATAGAACTGTTTACAATTTCTTTTTTCTTCCTTTCTTTCTTTCCTTCCTCCTTTCTTCCTTCCTTTCCACTTTTCTTTTTTGAGACAGGGTCTTGCTATGTTGCTCAGGCTACCTCAAACTCCTGGGCTCAAGTGATCCTCCCACCTCAGCCTCCCAACTGTAGGCATGAACTACCACAGCTGGCTAAAGCTGTCTTACAGAGTGCCTATTTTACGTCCTGTCATGCACAGTGCTAGGTGCTTTGGAACAAGCATTTCATTTATTTCTGGAAACAACCCTGTGAGGAAGGTATATACCGGGTTGAATTAGTGTCCCCAAAATTCATGTCTGTGCAGACCTGTGTCTCTGACCTTACTTGGAAATGGGGTCTTTGCAGAAGCAATCAAGTTAGGTTGATGCTGGATTAGGGAATGGGTCCTAACCTGATAACTGGTGTGCTTATAAGAAGAGGGAAATGTGGACACAGGCACATAGAGGACAGGGCTGTGTGAAGATGGAGGCAGAGATTAGGGTGATGATTCACCTTGAAAACAAGGCATACCAAGGCTTGCTAACAAACACCAGAAGCCAGCAAAAAGGCAAGACAGGATTCTCCCCTAGAGCTGTAAAGCAGGACGAGCAGCGGACAAAACCCCTCAGACACCGAGTTAAAGAAGGAAGGGCTTTATTTGGCCGGGAGCTTTGACAAGACTCACATCTCAAAAACCGAGCTCCCCGAGTGAGCAGTTCCTGTCCCTTTTAAGGGCTCACCACTCTAAGGGGGTCTGTGTGAGAGGATCGTGATCAATTGAGCAAGCAGGAGGTAAGTGACTGGGGACTGCATGCACCTGTAATCAGAACGAAACAGAACAGGACAGGGATTTTCGCAATGCTTGTCCAAACAATGTCTGGAATCTATAGATAACATAACCGGTTCGATCAGGGTCAATCTTTTACTACCAGGCCCAGGGCACAGCTTTATGAAGGAGGAATGTCCTTCATATGTCCAGGGCTGACTGCCTGTGGATTTCATTTTTGCCTTTTAGTTTTTACTTCTTCTTTCTTTGGAGGCAGAAATTGGGCATAAGACAATATGAGGGGTGGCCTCCTCCCTTAGAGCCTTCAAGCTTGTGGACTCTAGAACTGTAAAAGAATGAACTTCGGCTCTTTTAAGCCACCGGTTTGTGCTGCTTTCTTGCGTCTGCTCTAGAAAACTAATACATGGTATATTTATCACCTTTTGATACATCAAGACAATTAGGATCAGAAAAATTAAGAAAACTACCGAAGGCCACACAGTTCCTCACTGAAGAAACACAATTCAAACACAGCAAGGTGGTTCCCAGGGACTCCTGGAACCACAGGCCATACTACCTCCCAGTTTTTGGAAAATTCTGCAGCAAAAAAAAAACTTTTAATATTTCAGCATTTATTTTGAGTAGTTGAACAGTAGATTACTTTTATTTTCTTCATCGTCATTTTTGTTGTTCTTAGTTTCTTACAGTGAACACAAAATCTTAGGGTTATATGGTTTATAACCCAAAGAAAATAGCTGTTATTAAAGAACCATGGCTCCAACCAAGGTGCGACCATGGTCCCAGGTACGGGCAGCCACTACACCTGTCCCTTCCATCAGCTCCCTCAGGACAGTTGGGTTGAGCTTAAATCCAAAAAGCAGTAGTAGCTTTCCCTCCTGTGAAAGAGCCTCACAGAGCAGCAGAGTCCGGTAACCAAACCACTAGTTGTTCAATCACCCAAGGCAGTTTGGAATGAGCCTGGGTGGAATTTCCAAAAGAGTAGAGACCATCCTTCAATACCCAGATTCTCGAGGAGCATTCTTTTACCAGGGATTGTCCTGCTTCATCTCACACCATCCTGTGACCCAACACCACTGATGTTGTCTGATTCAAAAAGACAGTGAGCACAAGTACAATTATTTCCACCAAAATTGATACACATTTCTGTTTACCAAATGAGGGCTTTGGAAATGCCACCCAGATGAGAACTTGGACATAGGTCTGTGGGCCTCCTTCCTCCTAATTCCACTGGAGTAACCACTGGACGCAATAGCAGGCTTAGCCTCTTCTTTTCTGGCCTTTGCTTTCCTAAAATCTGAGTGTATTAAAGAGGTTATCCTAAAAGCCTTTTTTGGCAACAAGAGGAAAGAGAGAGATTTCTCAGAGGCTAAGCAATTAGGTGGAGATAGGGAGAGGGATGGTTGGGAGTAGAAACAAAGAACCCAGAGGAGGAGTGAGACCAAATAAGGAATAGAGGGTGAACCCAAGCACTGGGGCTCTCAGCCTTGGCTAAAATTCCTGTGTCCCTCTCGGGTCATGGGAGCAGAGAACTTCCAGGTCCACTGGGCCACTGCCAGCTAAGACAGTGAGGAAGCCTGCAGCCTCCATGATGAATCTCAGTCTAGAAGCCCTTCCTATCACTTGGATGACCCTCGCGGTGTAATCTGGGAGAACAAGAGATTACAAGACTGCCTGAGATCCAATTCTCCACCATCCTGAAAGCATAAAGATTTAGTCATATTTCAGGAAAAATAAAGAAATAGGTATGTCTTGCTTAATGGAGGTTGGGGTCTGAAGCGTGCATCTACTACTTATCAACACACTTATGAGTTTTTCTTGTGATTGAGACTTTAGGAAACCAAGTCTGAAACAAAAGAATTTGTGAGAAAAATCATTTGTATGAATATGTGTGTGTATATATATAGCAAATGCTATATATATATATATATCTCACTTCTAAATCTGACTACAATTAAATAGACTGATGATGGAATGAAGTTGAAAACTTTGGTATGAATTCATGCTTATTTTACTATAGATAGGGATAGACAGATACTGAAAAAACTGTCGGTGTGTGGACATTCAAGGGTGACTGCACACCCATGTGAATATATTCACTGGCTCTATCTGCCAAGAGGATCTGGAAGCACAACATCCCAGGGCAACAAGTGCATCCAGAACCCAGATCTTATTATCTAAAAATCATTTTCCAATAAAAGGAAACACAATTCCCCAGAGAACTGGCTGATTCTAGGACAGTGGCAGAGAAACTACAAAATGAGCCTGGAAAATCTTGCAGTGCCGGCAATTACGAAAGTGCTCACCAAAAAAAAAGGAACAAAAAATAACAAGTTGGAGGCATTTTGAAAGAGCATAAGGGCCAACCTGAAAAAAAAAATCCCAATAGCCAAAATCAGAACAAATCAAACAACACAATAAATAAGGAGAGTGTTTGCTTGTGACCCAGAGAGTTAAATAAATATCTGCGAGTACATACCGGTATAAATGATTGAAAAATAAATAAATAAGGAAATAGACAAATCTTCCTTAATAATTTCTAAATAATTAATGTAGAAAGAATGAATAGAAAATCACCATTAGAACAACACAGTGGTAATTGCTGCGGGCAAAATCCACTGATGGATGCTAAAATTAGTGAGTAAAACTTGAAAAAGAAGCAGGTTATTGGCAAGGCCTCAAAGTATCTGCCCCAAAATAATTCTTAATTATCATGGTAGTTTTAATATGGATTCACAAATGCTTTGATCCACTTCCAGAAGTGAATCTTACTTCCCCTCCCCTGAGTATGAGCTGGACTTGGTGACTCTCATCTCATCAATTGTGTAACGAAAGAGAAAAATAGCAGCTTCACGGAGGAGGAATCTGGCAGGCACTTCCTCAACCACGTGGTCCAGGTTTCCATCAACAAGGACGTCGTCTGGCATCATGCACCCACGGATGGAAGGTAGTGAGGACGCTTGCCTCTGTCTCGATCTCCCGCAAATCCATAATCCCAGTATAACCAGGAGAAAACATAAGACAGATTCAAATGAAGGAACACTCTTTCAAATATCTGACCAGTGTTCTTCAAAACCATCAAAGTCACGACAAGAAAAGGTTGAAAATTGCCACAGATTGGAGGAGAGTGAGAAGTCATGAAGACTAAGTGCAGGGTGGAAGCCTGGATTGGATTATTGGGCAGAAGGAGGACATTCATAGAAAAAACAGGTCATAGCTAGATAGTCTGTAGTTTAGTTAATAGCGTGGTGCAAATGCTACTTTCTTTGTTTTGTTTTGTTTTGTTTTCTTTTGAGACGGGCTGTCTTTCTGTCACCCAGGCTGGAGTGCAGTGGCACCATCTCAGGTCACTGTAGCCTCTGTCTCCCAGGTTCAAGTGATCCTCCTACCTCAGGCCCCTGAGTAGCTGGGACTACAGGTGCCCACCACCACATCTGACTAATTTTTTATGTTTTGGTGGAGACTGGGTTTTGCCATGTTGCCCAGGCTTGTCTCAAACTCCTGGGCTCAAGTGATCCACCTGCCTCAGCCCCTGAAGGTGCTGAGATTATAAAAGTGAGCCACCACTCCAAGTCACTACTGCTATTTTCTTTTCTTTATTTTATTTTATTTTATTTTATTTATTTTTTTGAGACGGAGTCTCGCTCTGTCACCCAGGCTGGAGTGCAGTGGTGTAATCTCAGTTTACTGCAACCTCCGCCTCCTGAATTCAAGCAATTCTCTTGCCTCAGCCTCCAGAGTAGCTGGGATTACAAGCGCACGCCACCATGCCCAACTAATTCTTTTATTTTTAGGAGAGGCAGGGTTTCACCATGTTGGCCAGGCTGGTCTTGAACTCCTGACTCAAGTGATCCTTCCGCCGTGGCCTCCCAAAGTGTTGGGATTACAGGCGTGAGCCACGCACCTGTCCACTAATGCTGTTTTCTTAGTTTTGACAAATATACTGTGGTTATGCAAGATTTTAATGTTAGTGAACATGATAAATCACTGTACTATCTTTACAACTCATCCATAAATCTAAAATTATCTCAAAATTTAAAAAAAAGAATTAGAAGAAGGTGGACCTTCAAATGCTGGAGAATGAGAGGCTAGGGAGGAACAGCCATGAAAAGGCCTGGTAATATACGAAATACTGAAAAAATGTAGGTTCCTCTCCCTTCACAGCCTAAGGCCTTTCCTTTGCTGAGGAAACAGGATGAGAACCCAATTCAATCCAATGTGGTAGCCATTTGGAGGTATTTTTTTTTCCCTAGGAAGGGTTGTGACTATAATTGGAGAGTCATTTTAAGTACAATAAAGAGTTAGAGGTGAAGTTTCAAGTGTCAGAGACCAACTAGAGCAGGGGCCACCTTGCCAAAGTGAAAGGCTCATGCCCTGTGTGGTGACTAAGGGTGTGGCTCCACCACTGGATTTAGCAATTCCACCTCCAGGTAGGAATGTCTTCCATGGGGAAAAAAGAATCACATATACGTGCAAATATTTAGATAGGCAGATGTTCACTGCTGTGTTGTTTATAATAGTCAAAAATGGAAATCAAGTGATCACCTAAAAATAAAGAGTTAAGTAAATCATAGCTCGTCTGCCAAAGACATGCTATGCAGTCATCTCAGAAAGATGTTGAAGTGTGATGGAATATTATTCAGCCTTAAAAAGGCAGGAAATTCTGACATATGCTACAGCGTGGGTGAAACCTGAGGACATTAAGCTAAGTGAAATAAGCCAGTCACAGAAAGGCAAATATTGGATGAATCCACTCATCTGAGACACCTAGACCAGTTCAATCCATAGAGATAAAAAGTAGAATGGTGGTTGCCAGGGGCAGAGCAAGACGGGGAATGGGGAGTTACTTAATGGGTGTAGTTTCAGATTTGAAAGATAAAAGGAGTTCTGGAGATGGAAGTTGGTGATAGCTGTATAATATGAATGTATAACATTTAAAGCAACTGAGCAGTATACTTAAAAATGATTGATGATAAATTTTATGTGTGTTTCACCGCAATAAAAAAAAAAAAGATGTTCAAGAACACAACATCACATGGAAACGTAATAACATGTTGTTAAATGGAAAAAGCAAGTTGCAAAAATTACTTAAAATATGCCATTTTGTAAACACACACACACACACACACACACACACACACACACACACCCCTGCGGAGAAAACTGTTGGAAAAGGGAAGATGCTAACAAATCCACAAATCTGGGCAGTGGAAACAAAGTGATTGCTATTGCCTTCTTTTTGTTCATCCATATTTTCAAATCTTCCAAGAACTTCCCATTCTTGAAGATGACAGCAAATGTTGTGTTTGCAAGAGTGACATGGAAGGCTCCCTAAGCTATTCTGAGCCTCAGGTTTGAGGGCTTGGATGGAGGATGCCACCAAGCCCGGGGCCTCCAGGAGTTCTCTTCTTCCACCCTGACTTCACCTCCTACAGATATTTCTGGAGCTTTTCCCTCCCGCTTCCTTAACTTTTTAAAAGAATTTAATTTTTTAAATTGTTTTCCATAGGTTATTGGGGTATAGGTGGTATTTGGTTACATGAATAAGTTCTTTAGGGGTTGTGAGATTTTGGTGTGCCCATTACCTGAGCAGTATACACTGCACCCTATTTGTTGTCTATTTGTTGTCTAGCCCACCTTTGTTGTCTTTTATCCCTCACCCCTCTCCCACCTTTCCCCTCAAGTCTTCAAAGTCCATTCTTACGCCTTTGCCTCCTCATAGCTTAGCTCCCACATACCAGTGAGAACATATGATCTTTGGTTTTCCATTCCTGAATACTTCACTTAGAATAATAGTCTCCAATCTCATCCAGGTAACTGCAAATGCTGTTAATTCATTCCTTTTTTGGCTGAGTAGTATTCCATTGTATATATGTACCACAGTTTCTTTCTTTTTTTTTTTTTTCTTCCAGTTGCAAGATTTAGTAGAGTGAAAACAGAGCTCCCATAAAATGGGAGGGGACCCAAAGGGGTTGCTGTTGCCGGCTCGAATGCCTGGGTATATATCCAGATCATTGTCCCTCCTCTTGTGCTCTCAGGTGATAGATGATTGGCTATTTCTTTACCTCTTGTTTTTCCTAATTAACATTTTAGTGAGCTCTCTTTACTACCTGATTGGTTGGGTGTGAGCTAAGTTGCAAGCCCCATGTTTAAAGGTGGATGTAGTCACCTTCCCAGCTAGGCTTAGGGATTCTTAGTCAGCCTAGGAAATCCAGCTAGTCCTGTCTCTCAGCAGCGCCCCCCTCAACAGGAAAACCCAGGTGCTGTTGGGGAGGTTGGCTGATGACCGCTCTAACTGCTTCCTGCTGAATTGGGGCATAGTAGGGGTTGTGCAGTTGAGATTTCCTCAGGTGGGGTGCCTTCAATGTCATTAATATCGGAGCATGGACTAGTAGGCCAGTCCAGGGGTCCATGGTAGATCTGAGTCAAGGACTGCACCTGGGGCTCCATTTGAAGAACTATTTGTAGTTTTATAGCTTTGATTCTGGAAGAGACAAACTTAACAAGGAGGTTAAAGATACAGTGATTGAAATGTATGGCTTGCAGTGCAGGGGATTATTTCTTTGGCACACTTCACAGGCCTTGACTATCTGCTTGATAGTCTTGAAAAGGCCTGGTCCAGTAAACAATAATTTGGCCATTCGATGGTTGTTATCAATGCCTAAGTGAAAGGTTTGGTGAAGGGTTTTAAGTAATTTCTGTTGGTTAGCTGCAGGCTAAAGTATTTTTCCTTCTTCGGTGGCTAGCCATCCTGAGGGGAGGAAACCATGTCCTCGTGAGGTTCTATTTTTCCTGCTGAGTACTGGGGCTTGGTTTCCCAGAGGGGATGACCCCATACTATGGGGTCTTCTATAAGCATTTCTAATGAAGGCTTTTTTGGCTTCAACATCTGCTTGGCAGTTCCCTTCTGTTCTTCTTTCATTTCCTTTCTGATGACCCTGGTAGTGTAAGACTGCCACCTCTTTAGGTTTCCGTGCAGCCAATAATAATCTCCTGATGGCTTCTTGATGTTTGATAGGTGTTCCCTCAGAAGTTAGAAATTCCCTTTCTCTCCATATTGCTGCGTGGGCATAGAGGACTAGGTAAGCCTACTTAGAGTCTGTATATATATTTACCCTTTTTCCTTCTCCTAAGTCTAGTGTATAATGGCGCCTGCTTTTGCTAGAATGTCTCTTTCTAACAAGGGAGTGGGGCTTTCAGGCATAATTAGAAAAGCATGTGAAAAGAGTCAAGTTCCCCAGTCACAACTTAGTGGCTGGGAGAAGTATCTAGTGACTGGCTGTCCTAGGACTCCTCGGATAATGACAGCTCTGGAGGTCAGTTGTCTGAGACAAAAGAGTAAGACTGAGAAGGCCGCACCAGTGTCCAGGAGACAGTAAACCTCCTGGCCCTCAATGGTCAAGCACACCCTGGGCTCTGTGAGGGTGATGGAATGGGCTGGCGCTTGCCCCAGGCACCCTCAGTCCTGCTGCTGGATCATCTGGTTAGTGGCTTCTGACTCAAAGGACCTTCATTCCCTGGGGCAGTGGGCTCTGCAGTGATTCCCTTGACATAAGGCACATGGACGAGGGGGTGGCCTATTTCTATTTGGACTGTCTTTTTTAAAGTGTCCTTGTAGGCCGCACTGGAAGCAAGCCCTATTAGGCATTAAATTTGCCCAGCCTTTCCATGTTCCAGAGCCTCTAAAGTCTGCTTGCCTGAGGGCCATGACTTAAGCAGTGGCCTTTTTCTTATCTCGTTTGTCCCGTTCTGCCTGTTCCTCCCGATCTCTATTATAAAAAACCGAGGTTGCCAAGTTCAGTAGGGTTTCTAAGTTTTGCTCCGGGCCTAAGGCAGATTTTTGAAACATTTTTTTTAATGTCTACAGCTGACTGAGTGATAAACTTCTCCTTTAAGATTAGTTGGCCTTCAGTAGAGTCAGGTGACAGAGAGGTATGCTTCCTCAGTGCCTCCCTTAGTCTCTTCGAGAAAGGCAGTAGGATTTTCTTCCTTTCCTTGTGTTATAGTGGACATCATTGAATAATTTATAGGCTTCTTTCTAGTTTTCCTTAGTCCTTCTAGCACACAAGTTAGTAAATGTCTGCAGCACCAATCTCCATGTTCTGATTCTGGGTCCCAGTGAGGGTCTACACTGGGAACTGCCTGCTGGCCTGTGAGAATTATTCTCTTTCCTCTGTTGTCATCCCATCATTGATCTGACTGAGATACTAGAAATCGCCAAACTCTCAGGCTGCAGTTATGGCGGCACTTCTCTCATTTGGGGTTAGCATCTGATCTACCAGTAACATTGTATCTCTCCATGTCAGATGAAAAGATTATCTTAACCCTTGTAAAACATCAATATAGCCATCAGGGTTATCTGAGAATTTACTTAGGTCTATTTTAATTTGCTTAGTGCAAACAGCTCCCACGTTTGAGCAGAGCAATTATTAGGCAGTTCTCCTAACTTTGCTTCTGCAAGAGTCTCCCTATAAATTACTGAATACCCATTGTGGTTTTTTTCTTAATCACCTGGGAGGAGCCATCTATCCTCCTATACTGAAAGGAGTTCCTCCTAGGTCTGGTTGGACCTTTGTATGGTAATTAAGATTTAAATCCCCTGTTAGGATATCTGCTGGGTTAAGGGTGTTTTCAGGGGTTAATGTTAAATCACCTTTTTCTGACAGAATAGCCCCATACTTTAAGATTTGAGTTAGTAAGCTACCTTTTTGCTTTTTTGACTTAGGATAGTTGTGAACAGGTGGGTGTGCTCACAATGAGGTTTTCTCTAAAGGTTATTTTTCTACTTTTAGCAAAGCAGTTGCCACTACCGATTGAATGCATTTGCACAATCCGTGGGTTACTGGGTTAAGGATTTTTGATAGGAAATCCTTATCTGACAACCTTTGATAGGTTGTCAGTGGTCTCAGTCCTTTCAGGCTACGCCCTTGTTTACACTGACAAGTTGGTATTGGAGTGTTATAGGGTCACAGAGAAGACCTTCAATTATCAATTATAGGTTTTAAATTTACCCTGGCTTTTAAAGGAATAGGGCACACTGTTTTTTCTTTATTACTTCTATCTTTCTCTTTCTTTCTCTCTCTCTCTCTCCTCTCTGTCTCTCTCTCTCTCTTCTCTGTCTCTGTCTCTCTCTCTCTCTCCCTTTTCTCTCCTTTCTCTCTCTCTCTTCCTTTTCTCTCTTTCTTTTTCTCCTTTACAAACCTTGGGGCCCTGGCAAGGGTGGTGGGGAGGGGAACGAGTCCCACATAACTGCCCATGTCGAGAGCTGTATGCCTAAATTGGGAGGAACACCAGGGACAAGACTCCCTGAATTCATAACCTAGGTGCCTAAGGACGCAGGGTAGAGCTTCCTTAGATCCCTTTGGAGATATGACCTTCTCTAATACTTGGCAGAGGAAGTGAAAGTCTGAAGCCCTAGTATCTAGGAGGCAAGGATGGGAGGAAGTTGATTCAGAGGTAAGGAGAATTCTGGGGCTACACTTTTAAGAAGGTCATGGTTGGGACCCAGGAGGTATGGGTAAGAAGGAGAGGTAGGGGCGCACCCATGGGCGACTGTTGAGTAGAGACTTCTGACTACACCAAGATCTCAACTGGCTAATGCCGGGAGTCTGGGATGACAGTTTTCTGCCTCTAGTCGGCCCTCAGCTCCCCCAGGAAAATTGAAAGTGGAAGCTGGTTCCAGGCAGACCAACTTTCGTAACCCATAAGGGTTGGGGGTTGTTAGAAACCCCTTCCCCAGACAACCTCACACCTGAGTCTTAAGTCTGGCAGCCACACTAATCATTTTTAACCAGCTGACAGGTGCCCAGTATTTTCCTCCAATTCTAAGAAAGGATAGGACAGAATAGCAAGTGAAAGTGGTCCAATATTACTCACTGCTTTGGAGGTCCCCTCGTGGTCACCAAAATGTTACCGGGGGGGTCTTTGTTCTTAGAGCTCCCAAGATGGTGGTGGACTGCTTCCAAGATGGCGGCAAGCCTCTTGTTCTCTGACCTGGGGTTCTTGGCCTCACGGATTCCAAGGAATGGAATCTTGAGCCATGCGGTGAGTGTTATAGCACTATTCAGCTCAATTAGGACAAACCCAGGCACTTAGCCATGCAGGAACAATGGCAAGCCTTCAGTCTGATCAGGACTTGCAATGAGCTCCTCGCTGGATCAGGAGCACAATGGACACCCTGCCGGATCCGGAGGGGTGGAAGTCAGTGGAGGGTCTACGAAGGCAGCAAACAGCAGTGGTGGATGGTGAGCGAAAGCTCAGCTCAAGCTGTAACAAACACAGACCAGAAGAGTGTGCAGTTGCAAGATTTAATAGAGTGAAAACAGAGCTCCCATAAAATGGGAGGGGATCCAAAGGGGGTTGCCCTATATGTATCACAGTTTCTTTATCCACTTGTTCATTGATGGGCATTTGGGTTGGTTCCACAATTTTGTTATTGAGAATTGTGCTGCTATAAACACGCATGTGCAAGTATCTTTTTCATATAATGACTTATTTTCCTCTGGGTAGATACCCAGTGGTGGGATTGCTGGATCAAATGGTAGTTGTGCTTTTAGTTCTTTAAGGAATCTCCACTCTGTTTTCTATAGTGGCTGCACTAGTTGCCATTCCCACCAGCAGCGTAGAAGTGTTCCCTGATCACCACATTCATGCTAACATCTACTGTTTTTTGATTTTTTGACTATGGCCATTCTTGCAGGAATAAGGTGGTATTGCATTGTGGTTTTGGTTTGCATTTCCCTGATCATTAATGATGAGCATTTTTTCATATGTTTGTTGGTCATTTGTATATATTCCTTTGAGAATTGTCTATTCATGCCCTTAGCCCTCTTTTTGATGGAATTGTTTGTTTTTTCTTATTTATTTGTTTGAGTTCATTGTAGATTCTGGATATTAGTCCTTTGTCAGATGTATAGATTGAAGATTTTCTCCAATTCTGTGGGTTGTCTGTTCACTCTGCTGACTGTTCATTTTACCATGCAAATGCTCTTTAGTTTAATTAGGTCCCAGCTATTGATCTTTGTTTTTGTTGCATTAGCTTTTGGGTTCTTGGTCATGAAATCCTTGCCTAAGTCAATGTCTAGAAGGGTTTCTCCAATGTTATCTTCCAGAATTTGTATAGTTTCAGGTCTCCACTTTTTTCACTTTTTAACTTACCTTCTGAGAATTAATCATTGTATCTCATTGAGCTTCCTTGGCCTCAGGACTTTCATTCAGAAGAAGGGTCATAGTGTGGGATTTAATCCTCAATTGTCCCCACTGCCTAAAAGTGTATCCCCAGAAGAAAGAGCCCTCAGTATGCAAACAAGATATTCGAACTTCTGCTGACATTATTTTCCATCTCATCTTTTTTATTCCTGTTTTTTGTAATGATTTGATCATGTACATAATATATGTCAGTCATGTAGTCTAGACATTATAAAAAGATAAATAAATGGTATACAGTGAGAAGGTGTACTCAAAATATTGTTCTGATGGGATGCTGGATCAAAATCCACTAGGGACCACTGGCCAACTGGAAGCTACCCCTGCCACACAAATAAATACTGGAGCCCTCTCCAGTGTGGAGCTCACTGCATACTCATCCTCTATTCTCTAATCAACTATAATTATTGATCTATCCATATGTTCCCATTTTTCCCATCTAAGGACTATTGCTGATGGTGGTTCTTCTTACTAGAACTTATTTTCCCACATTTCTTCCCTTTTTGATCACAAGTTTCTGGAGAGTGATATCAGCACCTGCTCCGTCATGACTGCCTTCAAAATTTTGCAGAGTAAATGGGAAGTGGTTTATAAGATGAGTGATTGAATTATTGAACAAATTAGATGTTAGTTATTATGATAAGCAATTAAACCCACTTGATAGCTATTGCAGTCAAGGCAGGAAAGTTAAGCATGCAAACCACAAAAATATAGCAAGATAGGAAATACTGGGATGATAGTGAAATGCTTATAGTGTTTTGTTTGAGTCACTGAGAGAAATAAACCAACATATCCTTTGGCTACTACGTGTATATTGTGTCGATCAGTCAAAATCAGCTTTCACTATGAACTGCTCTGAGACTGACATAGGTGAGAGCCTCTGCCCTGCCAATACTTGGTCCTTGGGTAGAAGGGGGCTGCTGTGCCTGAACACGGAGGAGGCTGGCACCTGCTCCCCGAGAGTGTGGAGTCATGTTGGATCCATCGGAGAGCTTACTGGGGGCACAAAGGCACTGAGCATTGGGACAAAAATCTGTCATTAGATTGATCCTTTATTCTGATATGGGGATCTTTATTTCCTACCAAAACATACTAAACTAAAACGAAATTATGTTTGATGACAGATTGTAGACACAAATAGAAGCCCACCAAACAAAAATAGTTGATAAATAATAAAATGTTCCCCAAAAAGAACTCTTTGTGTAAACTTTTGATTGTTTGGAGGAGAATAAAACAGGTCAGGGGTCATGCAAAGTTTTACCCATTGTAGTCTTCAGGGAAGTTGTGCTTTTTAAAGAAAGTGGGGGTGGGGTGTTGACTTAGAGGAAACTTGAAATTGTATAAAACCCTTATTCAAATAGGTGTTGATTGTTCCTTGAAAGTCCAACATAGGTTTCCTGAGAAAATGCTGGATAAACTACATTGATCTCAGCAAATATTTCCTGTTCCTTTCCTTGTGAGAGCCTCCTGGGCAGCTGCTTGCAGTATTCCTTGAAGGACAGTCCCACCCCATGCCCAGGGGCTCCTTGACCCACACTGGAAAGCAGGGAAGCCTGCACCACCAGGCACTCCCAACACACACAGGGTACAGGGACACACGGAGCACTTTCCAGGTAAGTTGGGCCCACTTCATGGTCCGGCTGATCTCTACATTGCCTGGAATGAAAACCAACCAACTGAAAGACAAATTCCCTGGGATTCACTGCCTGGACAGGAAGAGCATAGGTGAGACAAACACCATCCTAATACCAGCAATCACCTTCCACTCCAGCGGGATGGCTAGTGAGTCTTCTTTTTTTTTCAGAATATAACATTGTGTTCATTTAACACCCATGACTTGTGTAGAAAAATTAATACTTTTGCCTCTTTTGATTTTTAATTATTTTTTATTTATTCTATTTAGTATTTATGGCCATATGACACCATAACTATACATAGTTATCATTATTAAATATTGCAGGTATATGAAAATGAATAACAGATAATAAAATAAGCATCCTATCTGCCTGGAACACCACCTCCCCAGCAGAATCTCTCTCTGTGCTCCACAGAGGTCACTTGTGAACACATTGTCTGGTCCCTCATTCCCAACCATTTTTTCATGCTGCATTTCCCATGAAATTTGCTAGAAGGTTCTGCATGTTTGCTTTGTATGTCTTTAATGCTTTATAAATTGTGTCATAACACATGCATTCTTCAGCAACTTGCTTTTATCGTTGAGCATTTTGTTTGAGAGACTTATCTACATTATTGGAAGTAAATCTAAGACCTTGTGTTTTCACTACTTTGAAACTATACTACCATGTATTTATCCAATCTCCTGTTGATGGACATTTGGCTTGTTTCTAACTTTCTGCATTTAAAAATTGCTGCTACAAATCTCTTTGTGTGTGTCTCCTGCTTAGTCATAGACTTTCTCTAGGAAACAGACCTGACAGGAGAATTGCTGAGACAAAGGGTTCACATGTTAGGTAAGCTTTTCCAAGTTTGTTTATAACAAAAAATTCCCTGGTTGTATCACAGATGAGAAGGCAAAGATGCATTCACAGCTCCCAAACTCACCTGCCCCTGCAGCAATTTTGGCACATGTTCTCAGGAGGAGATGTGAAAACGCATCATATGAAGATTCAATGACTGTTGGGCTCAGAGATTTGGGGACTTTAACAAATGATAAAAGTCTTACTTGGTTTCAAACAAAATGAGCACCTAATTTAGGCGTGGGTCAGCAGAAGTAAGTGAAGGAGGTAGGAGATGGTGGGGATGGCAGGGGAATAGTTTCTCCTGGTCTTGAAATCATTATGAGTAGACATTATGTCCCGTGGGGCCAGAATCCAAACAGGACAAGATGAGCAAAGGTGACTGTGGGGCTGTTGCCATAAGATATGTGCTCAAGTGTGCCCGTGTGTGTGCCTGGATGTGTGTGTGTGCATGCATGTGCACATGTGTATGTGTCTCTGTGTGTATGAGTATGTGTGCATGCGTGCAGACATGTGCATGTGTGTATGCGCACATACATGTCCATGGGTATGTGTGCATGTGTGTGCCTAGGTATATGTGCATGTGTGCAGACATGTGCATGGGTGTATGTGTGTCTCTGTGTGCATGAGTATGTGTGCAGGTGTGAAGACTCGTACATGTGGGTATGTCTGTGTTTGTGCATGTGTTTGGGTGCCTGTTATGTGTCCATGTGCATGTGCATGCATGTGTGTGCATGCATATACACGTGTGTCTCTGTGTGCAAGTGTCTGTGTCTGTGCCCATGTGTGGGGAAGGGGCAGAGTGTCACTTACTGCATCTCTTCCTATCAAAATTTACCTTCTATTTGGCTGAATAGATTCTTCTATCTACTTCTTCAACGTTAAAAAATTTTTTAATTTTTGTTATATTTTGGGGTGGAGGGGACAGGATCTCACTCTGTCACCCAAATGCAGAGGGGCAATAAAGGCCCACTGCATCATCAAACTCCTACGCTCAAGCAGTTCTGCCCCCTCAGCCTCCCAAGTGGCTGGGATGACAGGCGCATGCCACCACGCCCTGCTACTTTTTAAATTTTTGGTAGAGATGGGTTCTTACTATGTTGCCTATGCCTTATCTTGCCTCAAGTGGTCCTCCCGCCTCAGCCTCCCAAAGTGCTGGGATTATAGACGTGAGCCACCACACATAACATCTTTCAACATTTTTAAGTTACTTTTTAAGTTACTTCTTAAGTTACTTCTTCTCCTTTGTAATGGGAGAGAGGTGTTAGTTGATTTCCTCTGACTTTGGCTAATGCCTGCCAGTCTCAATTCATCAGAAGATTCGAATGCTCTCAAAGCCATTCCTACAGAGCCAGCCTCCTCTCTCAGGCTGTGATACTGTCTCTTATGGGTGAAGGCTTGGGTGCGGGAAAATTGAATTAGATGAAGAATATTAGCATAACCATAAAATGAAGTTTGCCAGAGAAGAATTCTTGAGTTTCTGGAAAGGAAAACAAGAGAAGTCGTAATGGGGTGCTGACACAGTGTTGATGCTGTTCTGAGTGTGTGTGTTCTGCAGTGGAGCTGCGTGCAGAACGCTGAGGGTCCTGACGGCCTGACAGCTGGGAGACATCCCTTCTGGAAACATGCCAACTCCTCAACCAAGATAGAGCATCACTTCCTGAGGGGCTTTTTTTTCAGTCCCCCTCTTGCTGGCCGGTTATTGTTCAGCATCTGGAATCTGACCCTGGAGACACAGGCGCATTTTATTTTGAGACTCAGCTAATCACCAAGGCCCACACCCGCCTGATAGGGAAAGTGCAAAGGTGGGAGAGACTGTTCCCAGAATAGAAGCGTTTGCTGCTAGTCCTTCCAGAAACGCTGCCAAGTACAGAGCTGAATGCAGACTGGATTTCTTCAGTGGCTTCACCTACACTCCACAAATCGCTCGTCACTTCTTTTCCCAGTGCTCATATAAATACACCATGTATTTTATAATGTGTGTATGAATTCCCCAAGAGAAATCTAGTTCAAACTTCATATTCCAAACGTGCCTGGCCAACATTCTGGCACTCTGTGCACTCGAGTGTGCCCATGGTAAAATGCCTACTATTAAGGGATTACTTTGCCTCCTTTCGATTTTATAGATATGCAGACTTGAGTGTGAAGTGGCATATCCAAATTAGTGCCAGCTCATTAGGCCCATAAAAGCTGGGAATCGATCTCATTACTGTGCTTGCCGAGTTCTGAAGAAGCTTCCAGCCACCAACCTGGTGGCTCAACCAGCAACTGAGAATCTTCATGCGTCATCCACACCCAGTGGGGCTGTTTCCACACTCCGGCCTCCACCACAAGGCCCTGCAGTCGCACCTTCATCACACTCCAGCAAAACACCCAAATGAAGAGGGTCACAGATCTCTTTGAAACTTTGATGAAAGCAACCAAGACCAAAGGCATTTGCTCACAGAAGCATCTGGCATACTTGCCCTAGAATGGCCAGTGGCATCTTCTCACAAGCTTAGCAGCTGGAGCTGCCCCTTCCTCCCCAACCGGAGCTGCTCCATGACCTGACTCTGCTCAACAGATATGCCCGGTTCCCAGAGAGGCTCAGGTTTTCCAGCAAAGTCCTCAGGGCTCCCTGCAGCCCCTGCTTACGGCTGGGCTGGCCCCCTCCTCCACTCACTACTTCACGCACAACTATAATCCACTGGGCCATGAGAGCTTGTTCACACGTCTTCATTGTTTATGTCTTTCACAATAGCACAGTTGTGAAACAGTCCTGTATAAACACATCGCAGACAAAGGCAAATGAGACAAAAACAGTTTCAAAAACTTTCACTTAAATGCGCTCACTGTCATAAGTTTAAAATTATTGAAAACATCATGAATTTAAAGCCCAGGAAAACGAAGACTCTTCTATTACTTTGCCTGCAAGAAGGACACACCAGTGAGATCGTCCAGTGTCAGTCAGTGTTTAAGGAGTAGCTCTTTGATCACTTTGATTTTTATCCCCATTGTTTTTAAGAATGGAGAGCAATGGATTGCGGCAAAAAGACGTCACTGTCCACTAGAGGACAAAATACTGCATTTAAACTCTCCACGGCAGGGATGGATTACGTAGAATACTTTTTGTAAGGTAAACACCATGGCAGAAAATTAATGAGTCATACTAGCCAGGAATGGCAAACATGGCTTGATTAGCTGCAGATAGTGAGAATTTCATTCCTTATGCATTAAGGGTTAGTTTCTTAGAGAGAAGGATAAAACAGAAACCAGTAAACGTCCTTGGGTTGTGAGTTACAGACCTGGCCTCTGGGTGATGAGCTCTGGGCAGATGCAGAATGGCTTTTGACCTGCTTTGTGTTACATAGAAAAATATGTGTTTGGAGGATGGTCAAATCAAGACCTCAGTTTAGTGATTTCACTTCACGGGCACTCTTGGGTGGCCATTGCCACATGCTGTGATCCACACATTGTGTGTGTGTGCATGTGTGTGTATATGTGCATGTGCACATGTGATTGTGAATGCGTGTACATATGTGTGTGTACACATGCATGTCCTTGAGCAGATACATGCATCCAACGCAGTTTAACAATGTCTGCCACCTAACACTTCTCCAGATAGCTGCACAGTTGTGTTGCTCTCATGGTGTCACTGATGTGATGGTTAAGTTTATGTGGTGGCTTGACTAGACTATGGTGCCCACATATTTGGTGAAACACCTGCTGTATTTTTAAGAGTTGATTAACATTTCAATCAGTAGGCTTTGAGTGAAGCAGGTTCCCTCCTGCAACATGGGTGGATCTCATGCGGTCAGGTGAAGGCTTAGGTGAAAAACTGACCTCTCCCGAGGAGGAGGGAATTCTGCCTCCAGACTGCCTTTGCCTTTGGACTCCAGCTGCAGCATCAAGTCTTCCGCTCTTTCCTGGTCTCCAACCTGCTAGCCTGCCCTGCAGATTTTGGACTTGTCAGCCTTCACGATCACATGAGCTAGTTCCTTAAAATAAATCAGTATCTCTGTCTACACACACACACACACACACACACACACACACACACATCCTATTGGTTCTGCTCCTCTGGAGGACGCTGACTAATACTCAGCACCTTTCTATGGGTGGAAGTCAAGCAATGTTTTGCCGGCAGTGATGACTGGCCAACTTCATGGTCATCGTGAAGACCATCATGGGAAGGTCATCCCCTTGTTCCCTGGCCTGTGCTATGTGCAATGCATGGGGCTTGCTCTCTGGGGTCTGCTAGTGACAGACGGAGGCCGAGGGAGCTGAGATGAGGCATTCATCACCCAGCCTTGGAGAAGGAGGTCAGAGAATGTTTCTGGCAGCAGACGAGCCAACTTGGAAAAAGACAGACAGATGGGATGCCTTCTGGTTTCCCTGGAAAATGGGCATCAAAATGATGGTGGAACAAGGCCACCAATTCTGGCGTTGGCGAACGTGAGCTGAATTTTCCCTCAGCTGGTCTGTATTGGTGCGAAACGTATTATTCTTTACTGAAGTGGTTCCCATACAGCCGAATCTCCTGGAGGACTTTAAAAAATGTCCTACCCCAGAGACCCTGACTCAGCAGATCTATGGTGGGATCCAAGAATTTCAACTCTTAGCTGATGCTGTCCCTGCTGATCCTGGGACCACACTTTGAGAGCCATTGTCCTATCAGGAGAGATTTTTAAGGACCCATGATCCTCATAGATTGGGGGTTGGGTGAACCACCACAGGCCATTGGAAGACCAGAGCATTGGCTTGATAGTACCCAGAACCCAAAACAGGGGCACCCAAGAAAAGATCGGGTTGTTAGTGCCAGCCTTTAATAGAAAACAGCAGGAAGGCACAAGCAAGCTCCTTCTCATTTCTCACTGTCTTCACCACCACACCAGGATGGAGTGGGCATGGAGTGCAAAGGAATCCCTCAGCTCTCCCACCAGGGTGAGGTTGCACAATTAAGCATCCACTCCTTTGTCCCCACAAAAAAACATAAGAAGCTCTTGCTTCTCAGGGCACTGTGCATACACCACTTGGGAATATTAATGTAAAACACAAATAAAAAGCTACTCCTAAGACCACCAAATGCAAAGTTTGGGAGCCAGAGCCTGAGAACCTGCGCCCCATCCACATCAAGCAGACTGAAGTTGTGACCCAGTCCTATTCAGCCTCCTCTTTGTGGGTCTGGTGCCCACAGTTCCCCGCCACTCTGCACCATGCTGCTGCACACGTCCCTTCAATGCACCAGCCAGTCTGCTCAGGGCAGCTCTCACCTTACCCGGACCCTCTAAGGGACGCCCTGTAAGCCCACAGTCCTGAGTCGGTGGGATCAGTGGGCATCGGGAGACAGGGACCTGCCTGCAGAGGACAGAGGTGCCCTGGACAGTGTGGTGGGGACCACACAAGAGCAGCCCTTGAGGGTAGATACACCACCCAATTCCACACTCATAACTAATCACGTTCATCTGGTGAGTCGGGAACAGTGGGACCAAATTGTGTCGCTCAGTGTTCAGCTTCACTACAACATTAGGGACCCACAGTCTGTCATCTGCTAGGCATCAGAGGGAATGAGGGATGTGAGCCCTGCCTCGCAATATCCCATTCTGAGGTCGTGGGATTCCTGGCCTCTGTTGGAACAGGAAACAGGCTTGTGTTGCATTAAGGATACTGCCCTTGCGGCATGGACTCCTTAGGAAGGAAGGAGAGCAATTTCCCCAGACGGGGGCAGTTCCAGGTCTGGCCCTCCTTTCTGCCAGGCGCAGGAATTGGCCTTTGTGCTTAGGGAAAATGGACACTGGGCCTCGTGCTTGGAGCATCTACTAAACTCATCTGAGAACTAAACTCTGCCCAGAAAGTTGAACGATGGACCTTCTGTGTTAGAGAGTTTGAAAGTGAAAGTGGTCATAGAGTTGAATTTTTGGAGACAAGATTCTGGCTCCCTGAAAGACAGGAATTAAAGCCTGGGCGGTGCACAACCCTCAGGGGCCTTGCCAGGGAATCTGGGTCCCAGGGCTGTCATCTGAGGAGTTGAGCTCTGAGTGGGGAGGGAGAGTTCCCCTGGTCCGTCTCCACCAGGGCAGAGAGCTGGCTGCATGGGAGACTCCAGCTCCTGCAGGTGCCAGCCATGGAGAGCCAGATCCCGTAGTTCCTAGGAAGCAGCCACAACAGCTGCAACCTGGCTGAGTTGAGAGGGCTTTTCCCGACGGAGAACAAAAGCCTGGTAGACACATCTTCAGGACTGCAGAAGAGATGCTCTTGAGGTAAAAGCATCCTCCATAGGAAGGGACCACAACCCCTCAAAGTTGGTGATGACGGCTTCCTGCCATTGGCCAGTAGTGCCTCAAGCCAACTCTAATTAAATCCAAGCAAAGAGAGAAATGTGGCATTACTTTCAGGCTGTCAAGTAGCACGCCACATATTCTGGTGATTCAGCTTCCTCAATCATACACAGGAAGACAAGGCTCTCAGAAGCCGGTTGGAGTCCAGAGGAGAGAATGCTGGAAGGCAGGTGGGCTCGTGATCTGGAGCTGCTGTAACAAATGACCACAGATCGGGGTCTAAAACAACAGGACTCTATTCTCATGGCTCAGGAAGCCAAAAGTCCAAAATCAAAGAGTCAGCAATGTTGGTTCCTCCTGGAGGCTCAGAGTGGAATCTGTTCCATGCCTCTCTCCTCCACCCCTGGTGCTGCCAGCAACCCTTGGCTTGGAGGTGCCTCGCTCCCATCACTCCCCGCATTGTCACATGCCTTCTTTCTCTGTGTATCTCCTCTTCTCATAAGGACACTGGTCATATTGGATCAGGGTTCACCCTACTCAACTCTAATTAAGCCCAAGAAAAGAAGGAAATATGCCATTACCTCACACGAGCACCCCACACTTCAGGGATGTTTGGGAAGGATGATGTACTTTGAAACTCCTCCAGAAGCTCTCCATCAGTACAACTGGAGGTGACTTTTGCCCCCTGGGGTCACATGGAAACCTCTGGAGACGTTTTTGTTTGTCACAACTGGGAGGAGATGCCTCTACTGGCAACTAAAGGGTCCAGGCCAGGGACGCTGCTCAACCTCCTGCCACACCCAGGACAGCCCCACAGGAGAGAATTCTCCAGCCCAAAATGTCAATAGTGCCACGGATAGAGAACTCCACTCTAGATGATTTTTTAAAACTGGGTGTTTTCTTAATTCAATCAAAAAGATTTCCCAAACATGCTGCCGTTCCCCCGTCTCCATGTTTGTAGAAGCTCTAGCCCACCACAAGCGACACTTCCCTGCTCGAGGCTCTGAAGGCTTGTGTCTTAGTTTGGGTTTTTCCAAACACAGACACTAAGACAAAGTTTTGTTGCAGTGGTTTATTTGGAAGATGATTCTAGGAAGCACTTCCAGGGGAGAGAGGAAGTGAACCAGGGAAGGGAGGAGAACCAAGGAAGCGTGTGTTGATGAGGTGCTGTGGACATGTGGGGCTCTGGGCTCAGTCCTGCTGAGGACCCCCGTAGGTCACCTTCGGTACTAGCCTCTCAAGGGAGATGGTTGTCACTGTCAGTTCCTCTTTGATAAAAGCTGATCCTGGGCATTGACTCTCCAGCCCGTCTGGGACCCAGAGATGCCCTGAGGTTAGAGGCTGGGCCCATTCAGGGGCCGTTTGGAGGAGGCCACTGGAGAGGCCAACGGGGTAAAGGCCGGGAGCGGTCGACAGCAGCCACAGCTGACCTACCCAACCAATGTGAGCTGGAAGACCCCTGAGCACACCTCTACGCCACAGCATCACATCACACTGCAATGATCACTCTTCTCTCTAAACTCCTTAAAAGCAGTGTTCTTGTCATTAAGCTTTGTGTTCCCAGACCCTGACACCTGCTAAGCCTCAAAAAATACCTATAACCGAGAAACGTATCAGTTACTCAGTTTTCACTGCCCCTTGTGGTTTGCCAATATCATGAGAAATGTACCCATGCAAGAGTCAATTAGCCAGTGCACTCAAAAATAGTATTTGAAAATGCCCTCTGTGCTCAGCATTGATCCAGAGATATAGGAAGACAAAAAAGAAAAGAGTTTGATCCCTGCCCAAGAGCCTGGGTGTCAACTGCAAAGACTCAGCCCCACAGCTGCCAGCCTGAGAAAGGCCAGCCCTGGCCAGAGCAGCGAGTGTTCTCTAGCTCAGTGGTCCCCAACTTTTTTGGCACCAGGGGCCAATTTTGTGGAAGACAGTTTTTCCACAGAGGGTGCATGGGGTGGGGGAGATTTGGTTTCTGGATGAAACTGTTCCCCCTCAGATCATCAGGCATTAGATTCTCAGAGGAAGCTCATGACCTAGATCCCTCGCACGTGCAGTTCATAATAGGGTTCATCATCCTGTGAGAATCTAACGCCGCTGCTGAGGTGAAGGAGGTGAAGCTCGGGCGGTGATGCTCCCTCACCCACTGCTCACCTCCTGTTATACGGCCCAGTTCCTAACAGGCCATGGATCAGTACCAGTTTGTGGCCCAGGGGTTGGGGAGTCCTGCTCTAGCTGAACTCTGCTGCTCTTTGCCCAGAAGTCACTAGCAGGAAATAAAAATCACAAGAATTGTAAAGATCTTGAGCCATCATCCCATCTACCTCTGTCTTCCCCCACAGCTGTAACATTTTATTTTGTTTTCAAACATACAGAAAAGCCAAAATAATTCTACAGTAAGCACCAACAGACTCAACCCCAAGATCCTATCATCCAGATTTTACTCTGGTCACCTTCCCACGGGTGTCTCTGCACACGCACCTGCCATCCACCCAGCTCCCCCTCCCTCTGTCTTTAAGTTCAACCACAGATGTCAAAGGCAGTGAATGCAGGCAAAGAGACTTGGAAAAAACTGACCTTTTTTGAGAAAACTTCCCTGCAGCTCACATGATATGGATGTATAAAGTTATAAATTGCTTAAAACATTTTCCAGAGCCAACCACAGCCAAGCCATCCTCGTGTCTACCCTCAAAGCCCCTGAAGGTTTATCCCACCAATGAGAACACTGTAGGCAGCACGGCTCGAGCAGAACCTCGCTTCCTGGCTTTCAGGCTTGTAGAGGTTGGCGGGGAAATGAGGTGCCTCCTGGCTGTGGACTCCTGGCAAAGCCTGCTGTCGCACACATCAGGAGACAGTGCCACAAAAGCTGCTGGTGAGTGGCACTGGTGAGTTTTCAGTGTGGACTTTAGCTTCTGGGAATTTACTTGCTTGCTATTTTGGAAGTTCAACTTTTCACTTCTATAGGTATTATTAAACATGTATCACTATTTTGAACACAAGATGAATAAGGCTGTATAAAAATCATGTGCATTTTTGAGCATTTCTTTACTTAGTTTGTGAATAGTTAGCAATTGTTGAGCTAGTCAAAGGTGTGAGAGTGAAATGCCTGAAATGCAGTAAAAGATTAAAAAGGAAGGAAATAGTGGAGGACAGATACACAAGACCAACATCACATTTTCACATGACAAAATTAGATCAATAAATAAATAAAGGTGAAAAGAAACCCATTTAAAACCAGAAAAACATGTATCAAAAGCAAAACAAAACAAAAATGTAAATCAGCAACAAACTATCAGTCATGCTAAAGAGCAGAACAAAGGAAATGCGTATTAAACTATCAGTGCTGCAAACATAGGAAGGTACCAGGAGAAGAGTAAAGACATTTGATCATTCATCCTTGCAGTCAGCTAGGTGAGACCTCCTCTTCCAGTTTAACAAACAGTAATTCCTATTTGTTTCCATTGTGACAACACAAAACAAAGGCCCTGGGAGGGCTTACTATGAGCATTGCTGCCAGAGAAAAGTGAGAATCCAAAATCACAGCCCCAAACCTCTCGCCTTTTGCACCATCCATGAGGCATCGTGACTGTCTGACACTGTGGGCCCTGCAGGGTGGCCCACCCACTGCTGGTGTCTGCGGGGAGTCCTGTCCATAGTTGCTCCACTGATCTGCCACCTGGCACATGATCAGAACAAACTTGTCTCCTGAGAGACCAGTCTATTAAATGCTCAAGAAATACACATTAGGCCAGGTGTGGGGGTCATGACTGTAATCCCAGCACTTTGGGAGGCTGAGGTGGGCAGATCACCTGAGGTCAGGAGTTCGAGACCAGCCTGACCAACATGATGAAACCCCATCTCTACTAAAATTACAAAAATGAGCTGCGTGTGGTGGCGGGCACCTGTAATCCCAGCTACTTGGGAGGCTGAGGCATGAGAACCACTTGAACCCAGAAGGTGGAGGTTGCAGTGAGCTGAGATCACACCACTGCACTCCAGCCTGGGTGATAGAGCAAGACTCTGTCTAAACAGACAAAGAAAAAAGAAATACACATTAGTCAGTGTTTTCAGCTGTGTCCAAAGCAGCAAGCTTATCTTCCACTCCTGAAAACAGTGAAGAGACATTCACTAGGGTCAAAACTCCATCTCACACCCCTGGCAGCCTTGGGAAGAGCCCTGCTTTCCCTCACTCTTCCTGGTCTGGGGTTGCTGTCAAGTGCTGTAATCACTTCTGCAGAATCCGATAGTTTTGTAGGTAACCAGAATGCAAGCTGCTAAAGAGCTAATTTTCAGGCTTTCACGAAGTTTATCCCCAAAACAAAGATTTTCTAATTTCACCAGTTTTACTAACTTGTGCTAATTTACACAGTTTACTATGATTATAGTCATTTCCTGGCACTTTCTATGCTAGCCTATATAAACAGTTAAATAGGATGGCAGCTCCACTTCCTTCTTAAAGTTTATTATGTAAGAATATTGATCACAGCAATAGATCACTTAACATGAATGATTAAATAACTTAGGGATGACACTGAATATGACTTTTTAAATGAGTGGGAAAGCAAGTGAGACAGGGTTACCGGAAAAAAAGATGGGAGTTTCAAAATGATCTGTTTCTTTCTTGCGAAATGAAGGGGGCCTAACTCCAAATCAATTCTAAGGTATTTTGGTTTTTCTTCTTATTTAAAAATCTCCAAAAGGTGGACATTTCACTACATCACTCTTTTGCTGAACGAATAACTCAAGTATGTTTGGAATGCAGGTGAGGCTGAATCAGGGAGAGGCCTTGGCCAGGCACAGCTGGATGGCAGACAGCAGCCACTCAACTCTCCTTCCCCATGTCAAGGGACACATGGGGGGCAGCTGTGGCTTGAGATGAGCCCTAGGGAGGGCTGGCAGCCAGGGGGCTGCTCCTGTGAGAGGGGCCATGGTAGGCCCTAGAAACATCCTGAGGGTTCCCTAAACAGAACACTTCCCAACATAAATCCCTCCAATGGCATCCTGCCACATGCAGGATAAAAACCTACACTCCTTATTGGGCTAACAATGACAAAATAATGGCTCCTGAAAGATGTCCACATCCTAAGTCCCAGAAGCCATGAAGATGTTATCTTACATAGCAAAGGTTGCAGATGGAATTAAAGCCACTCATCAGCTGACTTTGAAAAAGGACGATCATCCCGGATTATCCATGTGGGCCCTGGGTCCTCACAGAGTCATTGAAAGGGAAGGGAGAGCAGGAGAGATGGCAGCCTGAGAAAGGACTGGGCTGACATGGACATCACTGGTTTGGAGTTGCAGGATGCAGGAAGAGGCCATAAGCCCCAGAATGCAGGAGTCCTCCAGAAACTGGGGAAAGCAAGGAAACAAATGCTGCCCTAGAGCCTCCAGAAAGGAATCAGCCCTGCAGACACCTTGGTCTTAGTTCAGGGAAGCCTGTGTCAGACGTTTGATCTACAGAACTGTAAGGTAATACGTTTATATTGTTTAGTCACTAAGTTTGTGGTCATTTGTTACAGCCGCCCTAGGAAGCCAATACAAAGCATGTAGGATCTGATCCTGACCTTGGCTTGAGCCCTTCTCACCCTGGCTTCACATGCTCTAGGCAGACTGATTTTCTCACTCTTCCCCAATATGCCAGGCTGGTTGCTACCTCAGGACCTTTGCACTGGCTGCTCTTTCTCCCTGCACCATTTGGTCATCCCTCATCTTTGCATGGCTCAACCTCCTAGCCAATCCATTAATCACAGATGAGCACATCCTCAGACATGTCTTCCTTGATCTCCCAGCTAAGGTGCCACCCAGTCACTGTCCTCATGCCATGATGATCTGTTCCTCACAGCATCCACAAGCTGGCAGGGTAAGTAGAATGGACACAGCACCAGCTCAAGGCTCAGTACCTCTCAAGTGCTTTCATCAACCTCCCTCACCTGAATGTGCTCCTGTTAATTCCATTTTTTATTTGGTTGCTATTTTATCTGTTCCTCCCTGATAGTCTGTAAACAACCTCACCGGCCTTATGTAGGGACTGGTGGAATGGTTTAGATGAGATGAATTTTACTTTCCATATTTTACATTACCATTAATAAATGGTTATGGAATAAATGTATCTTCCTGCTGGAATCAAGTGAAAAGGCAGAATATACTGAGGGTGACTTCTAGCTCTACAGGTGCATGATTCCATGTCATGAGCAGTAATATAATCTCCCTTTGCTTGTTAAAAAATACCTACCTCGCTTGGGAATCAATGGCTTAAAATAATGTCTCTGCTGAGGCAGGCTGTTGTCCTGCAGGAGTGAGGCAAGGTGTGGAAGAGCAAGGTGGGGAGGGGAGGACTGCTGGTCTCAGAGCTCCAGCTCTGACTTGATATGACTTGGGGAAAAGGCACCTGCCCAGGCACACCACCCCACATGTCACACAGACATGCTCATGCACAGATATAAACACTGTCACTCCTGGTTACTTTTATTTCTATCTGCCATCCTTGTTGCCATAGTCACTATTTTCCTCTTTGTACTTTTCCTTCTTACTCTGGTGGTTTGAAACTCAAACCGAAGCCTAGTTTCATCGGCCCCCTAACACCTGAGCCTGGTAAAGACCGGAGCCCCTCAGTTCCCAGCTATATTGTAACATTCCAAGTATTCAGCATGGCTGCAAAATGGGCTGAGATAGAACATCCAGGACAACGTCCAGTACAATGGATCCCTGGAGCTCCCTGGCGGTCTCCACAGACCTCCCTTTCTCAGAAGCAGAAGAGGGGCAGTAAAAATCTCAAGGATATAGTTTTAGAAACACAATTGTTTTACCTTCCAGAGATGGTTAATCTTATAACAACCATATTTGAGATTGCTGCCTTGTAATTAATGCTATAAAATTCATTTAGCAATATTAATTCTTCCAATTCATTAAGACAAATATCTTCCCATTTATGTGTGTCTTCTTCAATTTCTTTTGTCAACGTTTTATAGTTTTTAGTTACAGATCTTTCACCTCCGTGGTTAAATTCATTCCAAAGTATTTTTTTGTTGCTATTGTAAATGGGATTGTTTTCTTGATTTCTTTTTTGAATAACTTGTTAGCATATAAGAAATGCTACTGATATTTGAATGTTGATTTTTTTATCCTGCAGCTTATTAATTCTCAGCTTTTAAGTGGCAACCTTATGGTTTTCTATATGTAAGATCATGTCATCTGTAAACAAAGACAATTTTACTTCTTTATGTTTCTAGTTTGGATGCCTTTTACCTTGCCTAATTGCTCTGGCTAGGACTACCAGTACTATATTGAATAGAAGTGGTAAGAATGAGCATCCTTGTCTTGTTCCTGATCTTACAAGAGATTCAATGCAATCCTTATCAAAATTCCGATAACATTTTTTTCACAGAAATAAAAAAAAATCATAAAACCTATATGGAACTATAAAACACCTCAAATAGCCAAAGCAATCTGGAGCAAAAAGAATGAAGCTGTAGGCATCATACTACCTGGTTTTAAAATACACTGTAAAGCTGCTGAAGGAGTAAAGAATATGCCACCCCAAAATATGCTGCTCTGGCCTGTTGACCATGAAGAATCAAAGGCACTTTTTAACACAGCAGGTACAAGAAAATCATTCTGACCTTCATTCTGTTTCTGAAAAGCTGGAGACAGAATTTCTGTAGAAAAATGTCCTCCTTATACCACAAGGAAAGTAAAATTCTTCTCATCTAGGACAGGAAGTTGAAGCTGAGGAATTCTGTACAAACAAATCTTGTTAAACTAACCCTTATCTTCCTAGTCACTTCTCTACCCAATTGACTCAGTTTACCACACCTTTGCCTAATTCAGTATATAAGTGTTTGACTCTAACTGCTTCTTTCAGTCTTCATTTCCTTATGAAGTTTCCTTATATACTTGTATGCTTTTCTCCTGTTAATCTGTCTTGTGTCAATTTAATTCTTAGACCTAGCCAAAAATAAAATCCTAAATGGGGAAAGGTAAAGTTTTGTCTCCTCTACACTCTCATAATCAAAGCAGCATGGTACCGACCTAAGGACAGACACACAGACCAATGAAACAGAATACAGAGCCCAGAGATAAACCCACACATTGATAGTTGATTGTATTCAACAAAGGTGCCAAGAACACACAGTGGGAAGAAATCTTCCCTACATGGTGTTGGGACAACTGGATATTCACATGCAGAGAGTTGAAGTTGGACCCTTATCTCACAACATGTGCAAAATCAACTGAAAATGGATTAAAGACTGATATGGCTTGGCTCTGTGTTTCCTCACCTAAATCTCGTCTCAAATTGTAATCCCCATGTGTTGAGGGAGAGACTCTGTGGGAGGTGATTGGATCATGGGGGCTGTTTTCCCCGTGCTGTTCTCATGATAGTGAGGGAGTTCTCACAAGGGCTGATGGTTTTAAAGTGTGCCTTTTCCTCACTCTCCTCTCTCTCTCTCTCCTGCCATCGTGTAAGATGTGCCTTGCTTCCCCTTCGCCTTTTGCCATGACTGTAAGTTTCCTGAGGCCTCCTCAGCCATATGGAACTGTGAGTCAATTAAACCTCTTTTCTTCATAAATTACCCAGTCTCTCATAGTATCTTTATAGCAGTGTGAGAACAGACTAATACAGAGATTTAAACACAAGACCTGAAACCATAAAACTACTGGAAGAAACTACAGGGAAAAAGCTTCTTTACATCGGGGTGGCAATGAGTTTTTGGATATGACTCCAAAAGCACAAAGAGGTATCACCTCACACCTACTAGAATGGCTGTGACCAAGCAGACTAGATACCTCACACCAATTAGATGGCTATGATCAAGCAGACAAGATCAAGATAACAAGTGATCCTTGGGATGTGGAGAATAGTGAGCCCTTGAATACTCTCAATGGGAATGTAAATTAGTGCAACCAGTATGGAAAATAGTCTGGAAGTTCCTCAAAAAATTAAAGCTAGAACTGCCATACGATTCAGCAATTCCAATTCTGAGTGTATATTCAAAGGACATGAAATCAGCACCTCAAAGACATATCTGTTCTTCCATCTTCATTGCAGCTTCATTCACAACAGTCAAGATAAGGAATCAGCCTAAGTGTCCACTGCTGGGTGAATGGATAAAGAAATGTGGCACCTACATAAGATGAAATACTATTTTGCCCCCAAAAAGAAAAACATCTTGTCCTTTTTTACATGAATGAACCTGGAGTGCATTAGGTTAAGTAAAATAAGTCAGGCACAGAAAGGCAAATACTGCATATGATCTCACTGACATGTGGAATCTAAAAAAGTTAAACTCATAGAAGTAGAGAGTAGAGTGGAGGTACTAGGGTCTCGGGAGTGAGAAAAATGGGGAGATATTGGTCAAAAGGTACAAAGTTTTAGTTAGACAGGAAGAATAAATTGTGAAGATTTATCATTCAGCATGGTGGCTATAGTTCATATTAATGTAGTGTATACTTGAAAATTCTAAGACATTAAATCTTAAATATTCTCACCACAAAAATGTGATAAGTAGATGAGGTGATGGATATAGTCATTAGCTTGATTTGATCATTTCACAGTGTATAAACATACCAAAACACCATGTTGTACACCATAAATATATACAATTTTTATTTGCCTGTTATTTCTTAATAAAGCTAGGGGCAAAATAGATTTTGAAGTTACCACCAATCCTGGATGTTAGAGCTTCTCTGCTGGGCTCAGTCACGCCTGACTGGTGAATACTGTCTCCTTCAGCCCCAGAGATGGGGAGGCCCTGGCTTCAACTCAGGCAAATGAGAGGTCCAGCTTCCCCACCAGATTCTCCAAAGTATTTGGCACTGATGTCTTCTTTTTGGCGGGGCAGAGTTTTTGCTCTGTTGCCCAGGCTGGAGTGCAGTGGTGCGATCTCAGCTCAATGCAACTTCCACCTCCTGGGTTCAAGTGATTCTCCCGCCTCAGCCTCCTGAGTAGCTGGCATTACAGGCACCCGCCGCCATGCCTGACTAAGTTTTGTATTTTTAGTAGAGACAAGGTTTCACCATGTTGGCCAGGCTGGTCTCGAACCCTTGACCTCAGGTGATACACCTGCCTCAGCCTCCCAAAGTGCTAGGATTACAGGTGTGAGCCACCACACCCGGCCAGCACTGATGTCTTTAGTCAAAAGCAGAATCAACCTAAAATTAAAATAAAAACCAAAAACAGTACAAGGAAAGAAGCCCAAGGCCCTGGAGTAATAATGAGAAATGTTCTACAAAATCAAGTTGGATTATATATATGAGTTTCTGGAATACAGGGGGAAATTGGAGAGGACTTTCATAAATAATGAGTGATATACTGTACCCCTGGCAGAGATCTTTCAGCTGGCAAGATCGAATTAGACCAAAACTCGTTCCCCTTCAGCAGTGGGGGGTAGGGAGCAGAAAGTCTCAGGACATCTTGTGAGGGGCCCCTCCCACGGATTAAATGTAATGGAGTAAACATACAAAGTCACCCCGTACTACCTGCAAAGAGCCTCCCATCTCGGCCCAGTGACTCCGTGTCTCTCTCGGGTAATACACACAAATCCTGCAAGGTGACTCGTGCCATCACTCTCTGCTGTCTGAATTCTTTCAGGTGTGCTGCCTGCGAGGGCAGACTTTCAGGCCTTCCCTGGCATCCTGCCCCAGCTTTCGGCTTAGAGTGCTGGTAGGAGCCTCCGTGTCCTTAGAGGACCTATATTGCTAATCACTGTGAAGTGTTGAGTGACTTTAGGCAGGCTTCTTTTCTTTTGTATTCCCCTCCCCTTCCCTTTATTTTCCCTCCCCCTCCCCCTCCTCCTTCTTCCTCTTCCTCTTCTTCCTCTTCTTCTTCTCTTCCTCCTCCTCCTCCTTCTCCTCCTCCTCCTCCTTCTTCTTCTTTTTAGATGGAGTCTTACTCTGTTGCCCAGGCTGGAGGCTGGAGTGCAGTGGTGTGATCTCGACTCACTGCAACCTCTGCCTCTCGGGTTCAAGTGATTCTCCTGTCTCAGCCTCCTGAGTAGCTGGGACTACAGGCGCACTCCACCAGGCCTGGCTAATTTTTGTATTTCTTTTTTTTTTTTTTTTTACTAAAGACGAGGTTTCACCATGTTGGCCAGGCTGGTCTCAAACTCCTGACCTCAGGTGATCCACCCACCTCGGCCTCCCAAAGCACTGGGATTATAGATGTGAGCCACTGTGCCTAGCCTGTTTTCTCTTCCTCTCTTTCCTTTCTTTCTTTTCTCTCTTTTCTCTTTCTTTCCTTCTGCTTTAAGGTCTCACTATATTGCTCAGGCTGGTCTTGAATTCCTGAGATTAAGGAAGCCTCCTGCCTCAGCTTCCCAAGTAGGTGGGATTACAGGCACACATCACCACACCCAGCCAGGAAGGTTTCTTAATTGTTCAGTATTTTTACCTTGAGGAACACTCTTCACAGTCTACCTTCTACAAAGGGCTGTAGGCGAGAATGCTACTCAGAAATCCTTCCAGTGCCGAATACATCTCAGAGACAGCAGGCACTAAAGGGAGGAGAGAGAACCTCATAAACAAATTCACAGATTAACCTGAATGTCAGCCTTTCGTTTAACCCTATGCCAAAGCCAAACATCGCTGCTTCAAGAGTCATCACTGAAAAGTGTCCAAAATGAGGCCCACCCTGGTTTCCGGATGGAATTTATTCCCATGGTGTTTGCTTCTCCTGATTGCATTGTACTCATCTATCATTTCAAAGTACCTTCAAATTTAATTTTTTTTTAAAGGGACATAGTGTCAGAAGACAGTCTGAGCATTCCCTTGGTATAATTTGTAACATTAATACGGCACTGTACCAGCCAGCTGGGCAGAGACCTGTCCTCTCTGTGGGTCCCAGCTCTGGGTCCTGGGGCAGACACTGGCCTTGCCCATTGCCCCATGCTTCCATGTCTGGCCATCTTTCCAGAGGAAACCCCTCCTGGAAGTATGGCCAACTAGTCAGTATAGCTGGCCACATCCTGCCCTGATCAAGGCCATTCTAGCAAGTCTTTGACCTCAGTTCCTGGTATCCCACCCAATGTGGGAGGTGAACTGCCTTCCCTCTGCCCCAAGGTGGGTTTTGTTTGGGGTCAGGATTCTACCTGCACCTTCCTGGGAGCCATCTACAGTGCTGTTATCAGCTTTCACACAGTCAGGCTACCCTGTGGCAGATTCCCCACCTCTCAACTGGCCAAAATACTTCACCTTCACCTTGGATCTCATGGTTCATGGTTATGTCCTTCCTGTAACTCACCTCAGAGTTTATGTTTCACCCTGATTAGGACAGCTGAGTCCTGGTGCATCACATTCCTGCCAATGCATGTGGTTCCTCTAGGGCCAGCCCCTGCTCTGGGTACTCAGTCCCAAATCCTGCAGCAAGCTGACCTCTGCCCATGCCATCGTCCTCTGCTACTGCTGTGCCCTAGGGCGTGGTCTGGCCATGTTTGCTCTTTGTTCTTCCTGGGTCACATGCCCTCAAGGCTGCTCAGATTCCTGCACTAGGGCACTTCCTCCGGGGCTTCTGGCCACCAGCTGTCATTTCCAGCCATCCCCAGGATCCTGCTCAGTGAAATCTTCTTTGGATGTTTGTGTTAAAGATGTAGCTGTAAACGCAAATTGTCAGGTTGGGCCAGGTGGTTCATGCCTGTAATCCCAGCACTTTGGGAGGCCAAGACAGGCAGATCACCTGAGGTCAGGAGTTTGAGACCAGCCTGGCCAACATGGTGAAACCCCGACTCTACTAAAAATACAAAAATTAGCCAGGCATGGTGGCGGTTTCCTGTAGTCCCAGCTACTAGAGAGGCTGAGGAAGAAGAATCACTTGAACCCGGGAGGTGGTGGTTGCAGTGAGCAGAGATCAGGCCACTGCACTCCAGCCTGGGTGACAGAGTGAGACCCTGTCTCAAAAAACAAACAAATAAACAAACAAACCAAAAAGGCAAATTGTCCTCTGCAGTCACAGGAGCACCGAGGGGCCCTTGTTGCCACCACTTTCAGGTAAGAAGCAGAACCCCAGGATGCAGTGGGCTCGCTGATGTCCTGGAATGTCCCGGCCAATGTGACGGTTTTTCTATCCAGTGCATCCTCCCTGACCAGCCAGCTCTTCTCTCCCCAACTCTTGCCCTGCAGGGACTCTGAAAGCTTGTTCCATTTACTGTTTACACTCACTGTATTTCATAGAGTAAAAGGTGCTTCTCAAACATAAGTTTATGTTGTTCGCCTTCAGCTCCCCCTGTATTCTCTCAGCATGTCTTCGGCGTGGAGAAGCAGGAACCTAAACATGGGAAGTGTTTTGACTTTCAGAAGAGCCCAAGAGGAAGGCTCTGTTTATTTGCTTTGAAAATGATAATCATCAGTCCACACGCCTGCAAAGAATCATGGGCAGGAAAAAAATAATAGTTATAAATACAGCCAGATTTTAATAAAATAAGCAAAACAATTCCCACAATCTTTACTCAGTAAGCAAAATTTTTAGGACTGAAATAGACAGATGTATGCACCTACGTATGAAGCTTATGGGCCTAAGTAAATTGATATATATGTTGACTTGAGAGGACTATGTTGAATTTACAAGTATGCACTCATGCATACCTGTGTCATATGCATGTGTTGAATGCATGTATATATGCTGTTGTCTATTCAGTTTGGGGTGTCCATTGGACATGTAGAGTCTGGAGTTCAGGGAGGGTTGATGCTGGGGGTCTGCAGGTAGCATTTGGCAGGACATAGGTGGGGTTTAAAGCCCAGGGATGAAAGTGGAGGGCAGAAAAGTGGAGGCTGAGCCCCAGGGGCTGCAGGGGTTGAGTAGCCAGATGAGGGAGGGATCCAGCCAAGGAGTCTGGAAGGAAGTGCAGTAAGGCAGGGCAGGTGAGGGAGGGCCACTCCATCCATGAAGAGAATTTCCAGAAGCAGGACGTGGCTACCTGTGTTAAACCCTCTGACAGGTCAGACAGTCTGGTAGGATGGTGGGAACCAAAGCCTGGGTCCCGGGGAGAATGGAGGAGAAGCAGCAGGGGTTTCGGCAGCATCTACTGTCCACAGACAGACGGAGGGCCATCCCCGCATGCTGAGCACTGACGGGATCCAGCCAGGAGAAAGGAGCCAGCAACCAACCATGCCTCAGAGCAGGGGACGTACAGCAGCCAGGCCACTGACCAAGAGTGATGGATGGCTCAGGAGCCCACGGTGAGCCTGGCCAAGGAAGCTTTGGGAGTTTCTCCACTTCAGCAGGGAGGAAGGCGCCATCTGGGACAGAGCCAGTGGTTGGTGGACAAGATGTAGGAGCCTGTAAGTGGTCCCTTTTGTTATCTCCTATTCTCCCAGTGAAAAAGGAGCCAGGTTCTCAGCTGCAAGTGATGAGAAGGGCGAGGGCAGAGGACATTCGAGTACGAAGGAGAGGCGAAGTGATCGCATCTGCGCAGTATGAACAAAGAGACCAGGGAAAGTTGTCACCTCTCAGGGCTATGCTGATTCGGGAGTGTAACGTGAGACTAGTTGGCAAGAATTCTGGAGTTTCCTCCACCTGCACTGGGCTGCTTGGAGGCAGGAATGAAGTAAGCACAGAGTTTGATTAAACCCAGCTCAAATATTTGCCAAGGACCCCACAGGTGACAGGAGAAGGGAGGGTGAAAGTTGTAGCAGGGATAGGCAATGGGGGTTTCTAATAATGCACGATGGACTCTTATCTGGGGGGATGGCAGGTGAGAACGTGCGGGGAGGTGGATGGCAGCACGGGAGTGGGATGAATGAATTGAAAGATGACACTGCCTGGGCCTGCACCCAGAGGTGCAGAGTGACCCGAGCGTGGTATATGCAGAAAGGTTTCAATATGCAGCTCTATTGAGAGTTGCAGAGGCCACACAGCAGAGTGAGGGTAGAGTGGAAGGTTCTGGATCCACAGGGTCCAGAGATGAATGTCAGGCAAGCACCATGATTAGCAACTACGCAGGTAGATGGAGATGCAGACTCAGGTGAGCTAAAGCCGGTGGGTGAGCCTGGAGCAGATGCTCAGCCCTGCTTGCCTGGGGAAAAATTAACAGATGTCCATGCAACCTGCCCTCCCCCACACCCTCAGGCACACTGGTTCCACTGGTCTGGGCTGTGCCCTGGACCTGGGAGTGTGAATAGCTCCCCAGGTGTTTCTGCACACAGGCTGAGAACAGCTCCAGCTCAGAGCTTGTTCTACCTCAGTGTTCCCAGGAAACTCCTGTGGGGTCTTCTTAAAATGCAGATTCTGGTGCAGGAGGTCCAGGTGGGCGGGGCTGGGGACTCTGCCTTTCTTAGGAGCTCCCAGGTGCTCTCTGCTGTGGGTACTTTGAGGAACAAGGCCTTAGAAAGAGTGTGGTTTTGTTTGTTTGTTTTTTAATTTCAAGCTCTCATTTATTAGTGTACCTCTCAATCTTTAAAAAAAAAAAATGGAAAAGAAAAAAATAAAGCTGCTCCCAAAATGTCTTATACCATTCTTTTTGTTGTTGTTTGTTTGTTTTGAGACAGAGTCTCGCTTTGTCACCAAGGCTGGAATGCAATGGCGTGATCTCAGCTCTCTGCAACTTCTGCCTCCCAGATTCAAGTAATTCTCCTGCCTCAGCCTCCCTCGTAGCTGGGATTACAGGCACCTGCCATCCCGCCCAGCTGATTTTTGTATTTTTTGTAGAGACAGGGTTTCACCGTGTTGGCCAGGCTGGTCTTGAACTCCTGACCTCAAGCGATTTGCCCACCTCAGCCTCCCACAGTGCTGGGATTACAGGTGTGAGCCACCACACCCTGCCTTATACCATTCTTTAAAAAAGGAAACTGTTTCTTTTAACTTTACACCCACCCCCATCCCAATTTCAAAACACATCATTTAATTGTCTTGTTCACGGACATTTCCAAGATGGGATTTTATATTTTGCTCCCTTAAATTCTAGTTACCACAAAACCCAAACTCTTTTATTGAAGGAGTTTGGTCCAGCTGATGTTGGTATATCCCTTCCAGAATTCTTCATCCTCATCTTTGCTTCTGGAAGCATTTCCTCTGGTTCACTCCCTGACCCGAGTGTGATGGCCATGGCTGATGCCTTCTTTGTCCTCTGACTGCCTATGGCAAATCCAGTGTGGAGATCTGCTGGGAGGTCTCCTCCCGACCTTTCTCAGGGCTGCGACTGGAGCTTTCCCCTCCATTACTAGAAGAAACGGTCTTCGTTTTCACAGATTTTTCTGCTTCCTCTTCAGGTCCTCTGGCGGCTCCAGCTCGCTGAGACTTCTGGGGCTTCTCCTCTCTCGCCCTCCCCTCCGCCATTTTCCCCACCGTGGCTCCCCTTCTGTGTTGCTGACAAAGCCTGTTTCTGCCTGACTGCCTATGCCAGCCCACACAAATAGACCTCCAAGTGTGCTTGCCATTGATGGATAATATACATGTTTATAGAAAGCAAGCTAACAATCTACAGTTTCTAAAACATACCCCAAGAGTAAGCGCGGTGTTGTCCACCCACCACAGTCTGCCTCCGTCCCCGGCGCAGGGCTCCGGGGGCCCAGAGGGTGGCGTTTCTTGCAGTCTCCGCGGTCAGCCCAGGCCAGGCCTCCCCAGGCCTCTGCCTTCCTTCCCTATGAAGGCTGCGGAGGAAGCACCTCCTCACGGTGGGCACGCCGGGGCCGCAGGGAGAGGCTGCCTGGTCACGCCAGAGTGAAGTAACTGACCAAACTCAGCAGGGAAGGGCAACAGGAAACCCAGAACCAACCTGCACCTGCCGTTCCCGGCTCCGCGGCTCTCACACAGCTCCTCCGCCTCCGAGCCCCCAAGGTCAGCTTCTGGGGCATTAGTTTGCTTTGGGAGAAGCTGTGGTGGGGACCAGGCTTCCGTGTCGAGGGTGCTAAGGGCCAGAGGTAGCAGCAACAGCTTGTCCCCCAGAGCGTCTCTCTGGATGTCGCTGGTGGTTTTAGGGCTGCTTGATTCCTGGCTAGGCAGTGTCCCGGCTGGGTCTCTGTTCCAGAACTCGTGGAAGCCACCTAATATAATTTACTAAGACCCATCCAGCTTTTTCTTTTTTCGAAGTGGGTTTTGTTGTCTGCAGCCAAGAACGCTCACCAATGTTTCATCCTTCAGGTTCTGAGACATCACTACACTGGGGAGATACTAGCACATACCTCAGTGCCAAGGCCCAACAGCATGAAGCATTTGCACCCAGCATTGCACATGCAGCATTTACACCCTGCATCATACATGTAGCATTCACACTCTGCATTATACATGCATCGCCTACTCCCAGGGTATGATACACCCTGCAGCATGCATGTTTCACTCACATCCTGTATCACACATGCAGCATATATACTCTGCATCACACGTGTATCATTTTCACGCTGCACTGCACATGCATTTGCACACTTTATTGTACATGTTAATTAGGCTGTCTGCCTCCCACATGTTTTTGACAACAGAACCTGCTCTTTTCATGGCTGTACCCCCCTAGAGCTCAGGCTTATGCCTGCCACATGTTTGAGGCTTAGTGGGGCCACCTGCCTTTTTCGCCAGCCAAGCATCCTTTCTTTACATTTCCCTTGCCCTATGTGGAGCCCAATATGTTTGGTTTGACTGGGGTGTAAGTACAAATTACCTATTAACTGCATTGTCATACAGGTTTCCAGGCCCACCCCACTGCCTCAGACCCCGAATCTGTGTTAGCTCTAAGGATCTAGATCAGTAACTTGGACAGTCTAGACACAGGTGATCCCAGGACCACACTACGAACCAGGCAGATCCTGGTCTTCAACCTTGGTCACAAACCTAATTACCTGGGGATCAAAACCACGAAGCCTGAAATTCATGTTCAGCTGGGCTGGTGTGGTGAAAGTGTTGCTTTAAGTTCCTCTGGATTTAAATGTGCGCCATGCTTGTGAACCACTGTGCAGCTTCCAGAGGTCTCACTGCTCCCCGCAGCCCCTCTTTAGCCCCTTGCCCGGGGGTAGTCTCCAAAACCTGCAGTCAGCCTCCAGCCTCTCTTCTCAGCCTCCTCAGACACCTATTAGGTCCTGTTTAGCCTTTTCTTGGGCCATGGGCGCTTGGAAAATGAGGACACTGCAACGGCATCAATGCAGGGACACTGATCCAATATATGCAGAAGTGGAGGTGATCAGGCTTATCCAACAAGTTCCCTGAGCCTGTCTAGGAACCTTAACCACCAGCTTTAAAGAAAATGTCCACTTGGGATCTTCCCACCTGCTCCTTCTAGGTGCCACTCCTCAGGGTGAGCAGAGTCTCATCCAGCCACCTCAGGAAGCTAAGGTCCCCAGCTTCCCTGATTCCACGGGGTCTGGCGCTCCAGCCTCATCATTGCAGCCTTGCTTGTCTAATGCCCCTGGGCCAGGACATCCACCAGCTGTGAAGCCTGCAAAAAGGCCGGCTACCTCCAGGAGCCAGGCGGGGATCCTCAACATCTCTCCCTTCCCACTGACCACCCCTGCAACGCAGACACACACTCACACGTTTGCGTGCCACACACACAATCACACACACCACACAAACACATACAGACTACACAACACATATACACCACACACAAACACATGCACAAAACACACACACAACACACAAACTACCCAATGCACACCAAAGCCCCCACACACA
>NC_045447.1:102692676-102748090 GCF_002776525.5 Piliocolobus tephrosceles
ACATGCACACAACACACCATACACAACTCACCAACACATGCAGATTACACAATACACACACCATACAAACACATGCAGACTACACAAAACACACAAAACACACACCACACATACACAGACTACACAACACACAACACATACATATGCCACACACAAACACATGCACACCTCACAACCACCCAACAACCTATACAACACCACACTGCACAATGCACACCACACACAAACACACATAGATGACACAACACACGCCACACTCACAGACAACACAACACACACCACATATGCAGACTACACACACAACACACCCATACACCACACACAAACACATGCACACAACACACCACGTACAACGCACAAACACATACAGATTACACAACACACACAACACACAAACATATGCAGACTACACAACACACATGACACAATACACATATCACACACAAACACATGCAGACTACACAGCACACAACACACAAAACACAAATATGTGCAGTCTATACCACAGACACACCACACAAACACATGCACACAACACAATACACACACCATATACACTACATACCACATACACCACACAGCACACAAGCACATGCATGCAACACAATACACACACGATATACACTACATACTAAATACACACACCACACAAGCACATGCACACAACACCACACACAACACACTCATGCACCAGACAATACTGCACTATACATACACACCACACACACTATATCCCACATGCATACCACATACACACGCCATACAAGTACACACTACACAACAAAAACCACACACACACCACACACACCATAGAAACACACACACTACACTACACTACACACAAAACACACACTGCACAACACATACTTATATTCATACACGCACCACACACACAGGCACACACATTACACACCACACACACATATCACACACACTACACACCACACAAGACATACATACATTTTACATACATTCTTACATGACCACACACTCACTCACACATGCACAAACATGCACGTATAAATACAGAGAGAGACACACACGTGTATGCACCCTCACACACACACAGAGATGGCAATGCTCAGAGAGCTGGAGCACTCCAGGCTGGCTCCATTTCCCAGCGCCCCTGAGCTAGGGGCTGGGGGCTGTGCCACACGCATACACGCGCCTCTGTGTGTGTGTGTGTCCTGCAAGCTGCAGGGCGAGCCCCTCCTCTGTCAGGAGGCCTTTGCCCCACCCTGCATGCTTGCAGTCTTGCTGCTCCTCCTTGAGAGCAGCTGCCATACTTGTCACCACTTCTGTCTTCTGTTCTTCGCTCGCTCCTAGATTATAGGCTTTTTGAGGACAGATATTTGGTCCCATTCGTCACTGTGCTCCCAGTGCCCGTTCTGGGCCTGGCATGGCAACATTAGATAATGGATTAAATACATAAATCAATGAATGATAGATGGGAGGTACAGAGAAAGGGAGGGAGAGCAGAAAGTACTTAGATGCCCAAACCCTGTGTTCTAGTTTCTTTCTACTGGGGCACTGGAATTTACTCTCTATATGACAGAGTGCGTGGCAGAAAGAACACTGATGAATGTAGCAAGTTTATGTTGAAAATTTCATTAAAAGTAACAAGAATATAAATAGATGTTGCTTGAATAATGAGTGGATCTGATCTTCCACTTTGTGGGTGCTCACAGCATGGCTACTGTCCTGAAAATTGAGGTGAGCATAATATAATACCAGCAGCAATATTTTAAAATTCTAGGTTAACACAGAAAACACCTTGCTTTCTTGACATCTGAATCAAATAAGATTGATAGTGGGAGAAAAAAAACAGCATTTTCATCTTAAATTTTCTTCCAACATAGTAGAAAATGGATGGAAAGTACCAGTAACTGCCGGGCGCAGTGGCTCATGCCTGTAATCCCAGTGCTTTGGGAGGCCGAGGCGGGTGGGTGGATCACCTGAGGTCAGGAGTTCAAGACCAGCCTGACCAACATGGTGAAACCCTGTCTCTACTAAAAATACAAAAATTAGCTGGGTGTGGTGGTGGGCACCTGTAATCCCAGCTACTTGGGAGGCTGAGGCAGGAGAATCTCTTGAACACGGGAGGCGGAGGTTGCAGTGAGCCGAGATTGCGCCACTGCACTCCAACCTGGGCAACAGAGTGAGACTCCATCTCAAAAAAAAAAAAAAAAGAAGAAAAGAAAAGAGAAAATACTAGTAACCAAAGCGGTAATTGGCATAAAACATTCCAGATACATTGTGAGATCCCCAAGGCATCAGAAACGACTGATCAGCAAGGAGTCCGATGGAGGTAAACGGGCAACCACTTCAAATCAGCCTGTCCTGCCTACAGAAAACTGCCTTGTAAGGTTCTGAGACCCTTGCTGCACACACACACACACACACACACACACAGTCTCTTTCTGCACCCTTTTCTCAGGGTCCTCTTGAGCTTCAGGACCACAGAGTTGCTGAGCCTACATTTCTACTGTCTCCAGGTTTTGGAATCCATCCAAAGTGGCTGTCTATTCTCCCAGGGCCCTGGTCCCTCCTGCCTGCTTATATTAAGCAACCAACTGTCAACCATTTTAATTCAGTGAATAAAAATCTCTTGACCCTGGAAGACTGTAAGTTAGATGAAACCTTGTTCTTTCTCTGCATTGTGGCTCTGCTGGGCACATCTGGCCACCTCCGCAGCTCCAGCCCCGGCAAGGAGGGTCATCAAGCTGATACTCATCCAGCTGAGACCAGGTAAGCAGGCAGGTCTGGATGCAGGACTCCCCGGGAGATCTTCTGGGGCTCCTGAATGCCAGGTCCTGGCGCGGAGGTGGTTGTGGCATGCCAGGGTGAGACTGAAAATAGTCTACACATCCTGAATGTTCATGTGTATTTTAATTATGTGAATTTTAAAAATAAAAAGATCAGTTCATGTGAGTAATTTGAAAAAAGATAAATCCTCCCCTCCCCTAGAAAGGTCAGGAAATATCATCATGTCAAAGCAGGCAGCGGTGAATAAAAACTATGTTTCTACCACGTGGGAGGACAGAAACAACCGTCTGCACCTTGCCATGAAACTGGCTTGAATGAAGGAAAAACCTCACAGATGTGTTACTCGAGTGTAACAGAGATCCAAGCCCTCTGGAGAGTGGGGAGCAAGGTCTGAAGGCAGATGCAGAATCCAGTTTGGGGTGAGGGAAGGAGAAATAGGGGAGATTTACCTCTTCAATGTCCAGGAGGTAATATGGAGCAAATCAGACATATCACGGAAGGCTTCCTGCAGGAAGGGCCACTTGGCTGGAACATGTGTGGGATTTCACGTGGTAAGCAAGGAGGCAAACACTTAAGGAGGGAGGACAGCAAAAGCCCTGTGGCAGGAGGCAGCATGACAAGAATGAGCTTTCTGAAGGTGGGGGGGAGACAGCGGAGAGAGTACGGGTGTGACAAGGCAGAGATGGCTGGAGCCAGGACACACAGGGCACGTAGGCGGTGGAAAAGTGTGGACTTCACCCCAGGATCTGGGGAGCTATAGAGGGGCATTTTGAGAAGACCCCTTTGGCTACAGTGTGAGGCATGAATTGGGAGGAGTGAAGTTGTGGATGATGCATGACTATTACAGAAATTAAAAAGAAAATTAAAAACGAGAAGGCCCTAGGTGCAGCCCTGAGTAAAACCAGAGGCATCTGCAAAGTAGAGCAAAGGAGTAGCAGACAGGAGAATCAAGAGATGATCTAGGAAAAAACAACTGCCCCAAAGCAGGATCCATACTGGCAGAGTCGGCTGGGCCGTCACAGTGGAGGAGAAGGGCAGTGGGCGTAGGCACCGAGGACCTAGGCAGCATCAGCAGGAGGTGCTGTGCTTGCAGTAATGGATTCTAAGCTAAATGGGAGAGAGCTGAAGAGAAAGAGAGGAGATAGTACTTTTCTAGGAATTAGAGGAAAGAGGTAAGATGGTAGCTGTGGCAGGAGGAAGTTGTCTAATGAAGGGTTGTGCTGTTGTTATTATTGTTTAAAATGAGATTATTTCCCTGTGCTTAAAACCCAATGCATTTTGCACCTGAATAGATTGCGTTCACCACACTTACCTTCTCACACTCCTGAAACTCCACTCTAGTGGCAATAAATTTACTAGATTTGAAGGCCAAAGGGATGAAGAAAGCTGGCACAGTGACATTAGGGAGAAAGACAGCTCAGCAAATGTTTGGGAGAGAAGTGGATGAAGGGGTGGAAACCGGCTTAGCAAAGTGGAAGAGGCTGTGACTCGGACTTGCTGAGGAGGATGCTGACAATGAGCTTGCTAGATTGTCCTCCAGAACCAAGAAAGGGAACAACATGGGCCCTGGGTATAAGAAACCTGACTCAGGAGCACAGGAAAGCAAATCCCTGGGTGCCTGAGCTGGACTCTCAGGATGAAGCTATGCAGAAGGCTCATTAATGGTCATCTCCCCTTCTCCTCCTCCTCCTCCTTTTACTGCCACTGGGAAGCCTGAAGGGTTCACACCAGGAGAATTCTCTCCCATCAGCTTCCTGTTGAGCCCATTCCCATTTGGTCTACAATGCTGATGTTTGCAAACCACATCAAATACTGCTGTCTCCTGGGAACCGGTAAATATTGTGGTTGGTTAGGATGGAAGCACTGGGATGAGAGGAGGCTTGTTGGAAGAGGGTGTCGAGGGACAAAAAGAGGAAAGATGACTGTGTGTTTTCGGTAGGGAAAGGACAGAGGAAGATAGGCTGTTTCCCTAGAGAATGTGTTACATTGACCCATGTGAAATGACCACCTGCACTGCCATTTTTAACGATTAAAATGGAATATTATACAGTCGCCTGATAAGAATTGTACTTAAGAAACATTAAAGCTCTTCTTTATGAATGCCCTCAGTCTTTCATAAACCCAGCAAACAAGCCCATCAACACCATCCCAGCCTCCCTTCCCCCTGACTCTCTTGTCTCTCGCTGTCCCAAACAATAAGGGAAGAAACAAAATGACCAGAGTCCTTCAACCCGAGGAGTCTAAGACAACTTCTGATCTTTGCTTTAGGACTGAAATCTCTAATTAGGAAAGCCCCCAGATGCAAGATCCTAGTTGTGGCCTTAGGATCTTGCAAAACCAGATAAAAGCAGAGGTAAATGATAAACCCAAAAGCTGCCTGCCTGCAGGGCCTAACCTGTTGTCTGAAGCCCCAAAGGTAATTCAGAATCCTCTATAATCACCTGAAAATAGATGCCACTGTGCTAGCAAGAATCATCTGTAATTCATAAAGAATAGAGTTAATTCCATTCAATAAAAGTTGTGGGGACTGTGGGATGTACCAGGGCTTCATTGACTATAATGGGCACATAGGCATTTAAGGATAAATAAAAGGGAAAAAAGGAAGGAAAAAATTTTGGAGCATTATGATTTTAAGTTTAGAAGCTTAGACTAACCAAGAGGAGATAAGTGGATAAATTCAGGAAAAATAAAGACTCCAGCTGGGAGCCATGCAGTCATCTAAAAGTCAGAGTTAAGGGCAATGAGCCACTTGAGAAATGGCAAGAAATGCTGGTGCCAGCTCAATTCCATGAAGCAGGAAATGGCCAAGGCAGCCACCAGCACTGAGCATGTCTCTCTGCACGCAGACAGCCTGCAGCCCCCAGCCTTCCTCCAGCTTCCCCAGTCACCACCATGGGATCCTGGGATTTGTGGCTCAAGGTTTTGGAGTTCTATGTGCTCTATTGCATTGTCTGGAAGGGGAATAGTTTAGAGAAAAGCCATGCGTCATTGAGACCGCAGGCTCCAGGAACAGCAGCGTGATTCCAAACCAAGTCCACGATATTTCTATGTGCGGTTTCCTGCCACCCACTTGCCTAATGAGGGGATAACTTGGTTCCTTCTCATTGAGGGTCTACTCTCCAATACTTGGGCATGGTCTTTAGAACACATTTACCCTTTAAACTGCCTAGTGGAACAGAGGGGCATCTCTTGTTAAATTTTTCACACCCACAGACGAAAAGTGGGTTTTCTGACTTTTAATTATTTAAATTTCGAATTCTTTATTGAGAAAGGACTGTAGAATCACAGGAATTTGCAAGTATAAGTAAAGATAGTACAGAGAGTTCCGTGTACCCTTCACCCAGTTCCTCCAATGGTTACATCTTACATAACTGTAATATCAATACCAGGAAACTGACATCGTACAGAGTGTCGTGTGTATGTGTGTGTGATGTGTGTAGTTCTGTGCCATTCATCACATGTATGGATTCATGTCACCATGACTGCAATCAAGTTACAGAACGATTTCGTTGCCCCAAAGATCTCCCTAGTCTCCTTTATGTTTACACCCATTTCTTTCTCACCACCAGCCCCTCAGTCCTGGCACCTGGCAACCACTAATGTTTCCCATCTCCATGTATATTATATAAGTGAAATTGTTCCTGGACCAAACTGAGCGGGAGGCTGCTATTTCTTGTGGCCCAATAGCAAGATGCAGATGAACTGGGGAGTAAGAGAGTTCTTATTTCTGTAACCAGTAATAGGGAGAAGAGCTGGAAATTATCACCAGACGAACTCAAAATTACAAAGTTGTTCAGAGTTTATATACCTTCTAAGCTATATATCTATGTGTAAGTGTGCATTCATCTAAAGGCATAAGCGATTAACTTATTTTAATCTGTAAATTAGGTCTGAGTCCTGAAGACCTTCCTCTGGAGCCTCAGTAAATTTACTTCATCTAAATGGGGCCAGGTGCTGGGGTGATTACCCTTATTTTGTCTCCTGCTGAATCACGGGGTTCCTTCAGACCCCAATAAACTTGTTTGTGGAGGCCTGGGGAGTTTCTTCAGACCCACAATAAAACTTGTTTAATCTTAAGTGGGCCCTGTTAAGAATTCCTTCATTATTTTGTCATGCTTTAAGGCCCAGGAAAGGCCTAGGCCAAACTCCTAATGGGCTTTTGTTACATCCCAACCTTTGTATAAGGGCACTGGTTTCTAACATTTAACTTAACCACTCAGTCAGTACCGAACCAGTTGTTAGTGAGACCTGGCCTGCCACAAACATCATACAGAGTTTGGGGTTTTTCACTCAGCATAATAATCTTGAGATTCAATCAAGCTGTTGCATGTATCAACAGTGGATTCTTTTTGTCGCTGAGCAAAACTCCTTGGTAGATGTGCCACCATCTAGTGAGCCCATCTAGTGATTCACCTAGTGAGCGTATTTTGGCTGTTTCCGGGTTTTGGCTATTACAAGTAAAGCTGCTGTGGTCAATCATGTGCAGGTTTTCTGTGGACATTCCATGGAATTCCACAGGGATGAATTTATTTTTCATTCCACTGGGATGCATGCCCAGGAGTGCAATTGCTGAGTTATTTGGTATTGTCTGTTTAATTTTTTAATAAACTGCCCAGTTCTTTTCCAGAGTGACTGTACCATGTAACATTCCTGCTAGAGTGATCCAGTTTCTCCACATCCTTACAAAAACATTTGGCATTGGCACTACCTTTTGTTCTAGCTGTTCTCATAGATCTGTAGTGAAATTTCATCATGACCTTATTTGCATTTCCCTAATGGCTGGCATGTGCCATTATCCATGTGTCCTCTTCGTATCTTTAGCCCATACTCTATTTGAATTGTTTGATTTTCTTACTGTCAAGTTTTTAATATATTCTTTACAAATTCTAGTTACGAGCCCTTTTGTCAGATCTGCAGTTTGCAAATGTTTTCTTCCAGTCTATAGCTTGTCTTTTCGTCTTTTCACCCTCTTCATAGTGTCTTTTGCAGAGTTAGGCTTCATTTTAATGAGGTCCTCTTCACTGATGTTTTTCTTTTATAGATCATGCCTTGCTATCATTTTAAATTACTTTTCACCAAGCCCTACGTTCCCAAGATATTCTCTATGTTATCTTGTAAAAGTTTTATTTAAATGTGAAGGGGTATTTCATTTAAATATAAAAACTTCATTTAAATGTAAAGGGGGTATAAACCCTTTACATTTAAATCTATGATCCATTTTGAGTTAGCTTTTGTAATAAGTGTAAGGTTTAGATCAAGGTACATTTTTTTGCTTATGGATATCCAATTGACCCGGCACCATTTGTTGACAAGACTATCATTCTTTCATTGGACTGCTTTTGCACCTCTGTCAAAAATCTGTTGACCACATCTGTGTGGGGCTATTTCTGGGCTCTCTACTCTGTTCTGTTGATCAGTGTGTCTCTCTCTCTACCAGTATCACAGAATCTTGAGGAATGTACCTATATATTAAGTATTGGAGTCTGATAAACTGATAGGTCTCGTTATATTTTTTATCTTCAGAATTGTTTTAGCCATTCTAGTTCCTTTGCTTTCCTATGCAGATTTTAGAATAATCTTATGTATGTTCACAAAAAATCTTACTGAAATTGTGTAGTAAGTGTGATAAGCCTGTTTACCAATTTGGAAGAATTGACACCTTTATTATGTTGAATATTCCAATCCATGAACGTGGTATGTCTGTCTTTATTTTTATTTTTGATTTTTCTTTTCAGCTTTGTCTTTTTCAGCATACAAATCCTATAAGCGTTTTGTTGGATTTACACCTGAGAATTTTGTTTCGTGTTACTGATTGTATGAGATATTGTATTTTTAATTTCAGTTTCTATATGTTCATTGTGAGTATATAAAAATACTATTGGGTTGGTCTTGTATCTTGCAACTTTATTAGTTCTAGGAGGTTTTTGTTCGTGTGCTTGTTTGTTTTGTCTTGTTTTATTTTGTTTTGGTTTTGCAAATGCCTTGGGATTTTTCATGCAGACTGTCATATTATCTGCAATAGGGACACTTTGTATCTTTCTTTTAGATCTACATGCCTTCATTTTCTTTTATTTTCTTATTGTGCTGGCTAGAACTTCCAGTCCTAGGTTGAATAGAAGTAGAGAGAGGGGACATCTTGCTTTTTCCCAGATCGCAAAGGAATGCATTCAGTCTTTCACCATTAATTGTGATGATAGCTGTGACTTTTTGCAGATGCTCTTTATCACATTGAGGAAGGTCCTTTCTATTTCTAATTTACTGAGAGTTTTATCATAAATGGGCCTTGAATTTTGTCAATTTTTTTGTATAAATTTATATAATCACATAATTTTTCTTATTAAGCCTGTTAGTATTGTAGACTACAGGGTTTGATTTTTGAAATTTTAATCCAGTCTTTTACCTTTGGAATAAACCCAAGTTGATCATAGTACATAATTACTTTTGTATATTGCTGAATTATATTTGCTGTATTTTCTTAAGAATTTTTGTGTCTATATTTATGAGGAATATTGGTCTGTATCATGTTTTGGTACTGTCTGCGTTTGGTTTTGGAGTAATATCCTGCTTACCTCAACAAATGAGTTGGGAAGCATCTCTACTTCTTCTGTTTTCTGGAAGAGATTGTGTAGAATTGTTGTTACATTTTTTATATGTTTGGTAGCCTTTTGTAGTGACACAATTTGGGTCTTGAGGATTTTTTTGAGAGTTTATAAATTCTGTTTTCTTAATAGTTAATAGGGTTATTCAAATTGCTTATTTTATATCATGAGAACTGTGGTAGCTGTGCTTTTCAATGAATTGGTTCATTTCACCTACATCATAAAATGTATCTGTGTTGAATTGTTTACTGTATTCCTTTAGTATCCTTCTGAGGTCTGTGGGGTGTGTAGTGATAGCCTCTTCACTCCTTATGTTGGTAATCTCTGCCTTCTCTCTCTCTCTGTTTTTCTTTTTGTCAGTCTTGCTAGAATGTCCCAATTTATTGATCTTTTCAAAGGTGTACCTTTTGTTTCATTGATTTTTCTGTTTTAATTTAATTTCTGCTTTTATCTTTATTGTGTCCTTCCCTGCTTGCTTGACATTCATTTTGCTCTTCTTTTTCTAGTTTCTTGAGGTGAGAGCTTAGATTACTGAGACATTTTCTCTCTTAAACTTCAGCTTTAGTTTTTTTTTTTTAATTAAGAAGTAAGGTTTTACATGATTTCAATTCAACTAATATGGAATAAAAAACTTTTCACACATGTGTATATTGTGTAAAGTTTTAGAATCCTACTATTCTTTTAAATGCCCCAATATTTAGCATTGTACTGATTGCTAGAGTGTACCATTTTCAGATGAGGACAAACCCGGAGGTTAAGTAGTTTCTTTATTACCCAAGAGTTACGGTGAAAGCAAGACAAGAAGCAAGCCCTCTACCCTCTGCCCACCCCCACACTGTTCTTCCTACAGCAGCATCCAGCCTGTAATGGCTGTCCTCAAGGTCTGCAGCTGGGGCTGTCCAAAAGGGATCTGGGTGGGCTCCATCCAGTCTCACCCAAACCAACCCATGATAGTCCAGATTTGAGAGTAGATGTGGAGGGTAGCAAGACTAAGGGTCTGTGATGGCATCTGTCCTCCCCACTCTGTACTTGGGCTCCAGCCAGAGCCCCTGGCTCTCCACAGGCACCCTGGATGGTGGTCATCCACAAAAAAGTCTTTCAGGAGTTGCCCAGTGTCTTTCAGGAGTTGCAACCTCCAAAGGGCTAAAATACATCAACAGACTTCAACTGGACAAGGCATCCCAGCCATCTTTACAGTATCCAGGGTCAAACCAGAGCTTGGCACTTACCAGCTGTGTGACTCTTGGCAAATGTATAAAGTTTCTCCGTATCTTGGTTTTCTCATCTGAACAATGGGATGATATTGGTATCAGTCTCACAGGGTTGCTATGAGGAGTAAGTGAGTCTGTGTGTAGAGCTCGCTGAATGGTGCCCAGCATGGCATAAGCACTAGGTCAGCAGTACTGGCTGGCATTTGCCCTTATTGCCCTATCAAAACTCTTGTCCTCTCTGCTTAAAATCCACTGCCTTTGATGTCAGAAGAGTAAGGAAATTGGCAATTACCCTTTATATTCATTTCCACGCTCTCTCTCCATTCCCACCATGAAGTAAACCTTTTGGTAGCCAAGAAGAAGAAAAGTTATTCAACAACACTGTCGACACTTGTTCAAAAAGCCAGGGGCAGGGGAGGAATACGCCGAACCAGTCTATGCAGAATGCAAACAGGTTTGTGCATAACCACCGCATGCCATTGAATGAATGATTCAGACACAACTGGGCACTTCTGTTGACTTACAGTTTACAGTGTGTATAAACAGTTTGTAAGCAAAAAGCACTCCTCCAGCAAGCCAGCCCCCACCATGCCCCCCAGGGGTGGTATCCACAAACACAAGAAAAATTTTTGGACTAATTTGACTCAGAGCATCAAGGCTGCTAAAAGTGGCACTGCCTGTTTGTGGAATTCATATGCAGACTTCACTATGAGCCTCCAGTAAGCCTCCGTCAAAACAGTAGAGTGGGAATTAAGAGTGCCTCCCCCAACAGTGTGTCTTCCAACCTTTCTCCTGGCTCTCAGAATGTTCAGGCTCTTGACAAAAACACATGTGCAAGAACATATTAGACCCTTGTCACCTCTGCCAGCGGAGTTCTTATTTTCCCGTCTGCTCCCACTGCATCTGAAAACCCTACATCCTGCCCAATGTAAGTCCGATTCCTCATGCCAGAACAGTTTGTTAATTTTTCTCCAGATCCTAAAGTGATGCTTCAGGTAACAACCTCTGAGTCTGACCTATGTTCTCCGAGAATGCACTGTAGATAACAATGCTCAATTCATATGATGGGGCATCTCTGTGCAAATGTCTCCTGCCAACTATTTGCTGCAATACTTCGGATATTTGCTCCTGTGCCTTTCATGTTGTGGTTGAACAGCGTGTTTCCCATCACTGGCAAGAGGTTGGGAACAGAATGGAGAGAGGAGACAGGGTGTGGTTCTGTAAGAAGCAATGGCTCTCTTCCTTACGGGCTGTGTAGACTTGAATGAGGTCCCTTCTCCAAGCCTCTGTTTGCTCATTGCTGCAAACGACAGCAACCTTTCTGCTTCACAAAGCGGCGTGTGATGCAACCCTAGCATGGCCTCCAACGGGCTCACAGGGCCTTCCTTCTCTGCCCCACCATATCCATGTGGCCTTTCTACAACTATTTCTATGTTTAAAAGAGCTAAACCTATCTGTTTTCCCATTTATTATAAGTCTTTCATTTTGCATATCTGTCTGCACATTGAGTCCTCACAATGCAGATGGATAGAGTGAAGGCTTTTCAGACCCTCAACTAATTAGGTGAGGCCCGCCCACACTCAACGGGGCCACCTGCTTTCATCACATGGCTATGCTGAAGACAGATTGTTGAAATAGCCGTTGTTTTTAATTTAAACTTGTTGCATAATATTGGTTCTTTTGAGTGATTTTCATCTCACTTTCAGGTCGTTTGAGAGTTTCATCTTACTATATAATGGTTGAAAAAGGAAAGGAAGTCATCACTTGCCCAAGGTGGTGGTGAATTCCCATTCTGTTACCAGCCAAGGGAAGGGATTGGGGGGAAATATTTCACCCAGAAAAGTGCTGTGGTTGTTTGAGTTTGCCTTTTTGTTATTAAGGGTACTAATATATTTTTCATCAACAACGACTTAAGGCACCTAGAAGTTCATGAACCTGGCCTGGGTGTGTGCTTCCCACTCAGATGTGCTGTGTAACTTGCACCTGAGAGTGTAGCACAGACTCTCCCTGGGCAAGATGTAACCCGGGAAAGGAAGGAGAAGGCAGAGCTCAGAGCAAGCAGAAAGCCAAGCAGAAGACCAAAAGAGGCCTCAGGGACCATGTTTCTGTCTTCCACAGAGGGACAGACACATTCCCTCCCTCTCCAGCAAACACACACATGCAAACATGCAGACACACACATGCACACATGCAGACACACACATGCACACATGCAGATACACACATGCACACACGCAGACACACACATGCACACACAGAGACATGCACACACACATAGACCGTACACACCACACACACACATACCACACACACACACAACTAGCTATGTTCCTGAATATTACAAATGTCATTACAAAATATGAAATGTTCAAAGAACAATTCCCAGTGCCTCACGCTTGTAATCCCAGAACTTGGGGAGGCCGAGGCAGGTAGATCACCTGAGGTCAGGAGTTCGAAACCAGCCTGACCAACATGGTGAAACCCCATCTCTACTAAGAAAATCCAAAAATGAGCTGAGCATGGTGGCGGGCACCTGTCCCAGCTACTCAGGAGGCTGAGGTAGGAGAATCGCTTGAACCCGGGAGACAGAGGTTGCAGTGAGCCAAGATCGTACCATTGCACCCCAGCCTGGGCGATAGAGCAAGCCTCCATCTCAAAAAAAAAAAGGAACAATTCCTGAAGCTTCTGATGGTTCCTGCTGGCTGACCGTGAGGTTGAAGATGGGGACACATTAAGGGTTTAATGATGGGGATAAAGTGATGTAACCACCGTGGAGCCACAGTTGAAGGGCTGAGACTGGGCATTGGTAGACATCTCTGTCACCAAATGAACACGCCTCCCTAAAGAGCTCTGGCAGTAAGTCAAAGGCTTCATTTGGATCAAGACAGGGTTATGGTAAAAAAAAAAAAAAAAAAAAAAAAAAGCCAAGTTTCATTCTACAAATCCACATTGGGGTCAATAGTTTAAAGCGATTTCCCCCAAGTTCTGCATAGAGCAAGCTGACAGAGAAGAAATGGCTCTAAGATAACTGGCGAGGCACAGATGGACTGACCACAAGCCGCTTGTCCCCAGTGTAGTCCCGCGCTCCCTTCTACCACAGATATGGCTCCCTTCTGGCCATATCTGTGAGGTTCTGCCCTTTGCCTGGGGCCACTGCATCAGTCAGGGCTTTCCAGAGCAATGGAATCCACCAGAGGTATACCTATAGCATACACAAAGGCTTTATTATAAGGAATTGGCCCACACAGTTATGGAGGCTGACACATCCAATGTCTACAGATCCAAGGTTCCAGTTCCAGTCCTAAGAGGATTCTCCTAATGAGAGACTTCTAACGAGGAGAGTGTTGGCTTTTTGTCTTCAATAACAGGCTATTCAGGCCCTCAACTATTGGGTGAGGCCCACCCACAGTAGGCAGGGCCATCTGCTTTCCTCAGTCTACTGACTCACACGTCAATCTCATCCAGAAACCCCCTCACAGACACATTCGGACCAATGTTTGGCCACATATCTGAGCACCCCATGCCCCAGTCAAGTTGACACATGTAATTAACCATCATAACTATCTATTAGACCCCACCTTGCAGGGGGCACTCCTCCTCTGGAAAGCTTCAGGACTCGAGGGGTCAAGCTCATGTGTGCAAACTGTGACCAACACACATTTTCCTGAGAAGAGGGCTCAAACCAGAAAAGAGCATGCGTGCACATTGACTCAGATATTGACTGTCTGTTGCAGCCTTTGTGCTAAACAGAGCTAAGAGTAGAGATAGTGCAGACTAACTCAGACCCAAAAACTTGGGGAGGCACCCTGGGATCCTGGAAGCAGAGGCTGGGAGGGCAGAAGGGAGGGAGAAAGGAGGTGCATTTATTCAGCTCTTCTGAGACAATTCTACTCTCCTGCAGGGCACTGGTTCTGCTGGAGAAAGGACTCACTTTGAGTTCAAATCTTAAAACTGCATGTCCTTTAACCATACTGTACCTGCTCACCAGGCTGTGGACACGAATTTGTTGGGAAAGTGAATGTATTTCATTTTTTTAATTAAAAAGCATGTAAGGTTATATTACATAATTATGATATGTAATTCGTTTATTCAAATCATATTTAAGTTTGCAGCCACATGATTTTCAAAAGTATACAGATATAACTCATAGTATCTTTTAATTTTATTTCCATAAACCTAGATTTGATTTAAAGTCTGACTGCAAAGGTAGAGAAATTTTTTAGTTGTTTAGTACCTGCCATTTTATTTTTCTCCAACTTTTATCAAAGATACAAAGAAAGGGAACAGATTGTACAACCCCTTTCCTGTATCCACCACCTAGAACCAATAATCACCAACCTTTTGTCATATCAGCTTATGTGCACGTACTGTGCTGAACAATTTAAAATAAATTTTAGACATGAAGACATTTTACCCTTTAATACTTCAACAGCACCTCCTAAAATTAAAGCCATTCTCCTAAATAAACATTATACTATTATCACACTTAAAAACATTAACAATAATTCTATAATATCATTCAGTATCCCCTCCAATTTGTAATTTCCTGCAAAATGTGTGTGTGTGTGTGTGTGCATGTGTGCGGGCGTGTGTGTGCGCGCGCGTGTGTGTGTGCGCGCGCTGATTTCTCTGGCTGGGAGTCAATCCGCATTTGTACTTATTGTTATACTTCTTCTTTTCAGCTGCTCTCATACCAGAAGAATCCCTCACCCTTTTTCTTGACATTGATTGTTTTGGAAGAGATCAGGCAACTGACTGCAGAACGCCCACACTCTGACAGTCCGGTTGTTTCCCATGGTGTCATTTAACTCATTGCTCAAGCTCTTCCATTTCCTGTAAACTTGCAGTAAAGTCTAGAGGCTTTGCTATTGATTCAATTGAAGCATCTTTGGCAAGCACACAGCAACAGTGATGTTGTGTGTTTCTTTTGCATCACATAATGCCAGGCTGAGCCAGTATTAGTGACAGTGAGTTTGATCTTCCTTTAAGGTACAGCCAAATGTCTCCATAAAAAAAATGGAAAATGGAAAACCTTTTTTTTTTTTTTTTTTTTTCCAATTAGCACCAGTTCACCTGCACACTTTCACCTAAGGGTTTGACACCCACTAGTGCACACTGCCTGACTTAATTATTTCATTCAGAGTTACAGAATGGGGATTTCCTCATTCTCCCATTTCTATGTTTATAAGCTGGCATTCTTCTGTTAAATTGCTTTCACTTGTGAACCAGGATGCAGAGGGGGAGACGTACTCAACAGAATTGTAGGGAGGGCTGTTTCCTCGAGAGGAGTGGTGAGAGAAGATGGTTTCTACGGGGGCATGGAGGACTCCTTGTCAGAGTCTAGTGTCTGAGCTTTAAGGCCCAGGAAGAGGACAGCAGATGGGGGTGGGGCAGTGGGTGAGTGAGAGGCCCGTGTGTGGGGAGACCCATTGAGGACAGGCATCTTTAGGGAAATGGAGCCTCACTGAAAGAGGAATTTCAGTGATGCCATGGGTCAGATCCCGGGTCTCTCTTAGGGAAACCCGCCATAAAGCATGAGAGCCACATTACTCCTCAGGGCTTCCGGGCTCCAATTCCGGAGACTAGTTTTGGAGGCATCACCACACCTCAAGGTTGCTCTATTGTATCAGGGTAACTGACTCTCTCTAGGAATGGAGACTTGGGTGCCGGTTAAAACAACCCTCAGCCACTACCCTAGCAGTACATTTTTCATCATGGGAAGCAAGTAATTGAACAGATGTGTTAATGAACCTATTGACCGTTTTGGTACGTATAGACACAGTGGCCACAGTATGCTGTATTGTTATCCCGGCTGGGACCAATGCCAAAGGAGCATGTTCCCTTCTTTTCTTGACTTGATGCTGTAGGAGTCCAACAAAGGGAAGCACATTCAGGCCCACATGAAACTTGGGACAGAAGTGGCTTCTCAGAGCCATACACCAGACACTCTGAACAAGTTGGAAGGCTGCAGTGCCAGGAGACTCCAGAGTAACACAGGCAAAATGGCCTAGGCGAAACGCTGGGAAGTCCCCCAGCTCCTGACGGCCAGAGCCTCTAGGGCCGGCAGCCTCAGCAGGCAGGGTCACTTGCCTGCTTCAGCTCAATTGCTGAGGGCTTGCGTTTCTCTGCAGGGAACAGGAATGCCCCCGACTTCCACTCTTAGTGCCCTTCACCGCTCAAACTGCACCCCAAATAAGCTTATGCACCCTGCTCCAAGGGAAGGATGCGCTGGGCTCATCCTCGAGGCAAGAGGGCGAAAGACAGAAAGTAACGAGCGGCCTTTGCACAAAGAATCCTCAACTCTCTGCAGCGGCCCCTGCGGCCCCAATCCTGCCGGCCTAGGAATGTACAGTCGGATGACAGGCCTCTCCTTCCTTTTTCGTCTTCTTCCTCCCGCTTCTCTCCTCTCTCCTTTTCCTCCTCCTCCTTTTTCTTTATTTTTTTCCTTTCTCCACAAGCTTCTAAGGTTGTTTGTGTATTCGCTCAATCATGGCCTTTGCCATTGATTGAAAATGTGGCAGTTCCTTCTCTGGGAATTCTTCTGTTTGAAGCCTTCATATGGATTTATTATTATTATTATTGCCACACAAAAGGGGCAAATCCGTGTGAGGAAGGGGGTCGCGTGGGGGCTGAGATCCGCCGGCTGCCGGTCTAGGAGGGGCGCTGCTCTGTGCCGGAGTGGGCGCTGGTGCACCAGCAGGGGCTAGGGGAGAGTGCTGCCCCGCCTGGAGTCCAAGTCTCTGCGTGCCTGGGGGTAGAGCTCGGAGAGGGACCAGGCAGGCGCCGGAGGGGACCAGTGCGGAGAAGGAGGAAGCCCAAACAAAAACGCTGTCCGGCGCCAGCCGCCCACCTACAAGCCCAAGCCGGTGGTTGGCCAGTTACAAAAGGAAATTGGTCAGGATCGGGACCAACGATAATGATAGTATTAATTCTATTAAGAATCGGCCGAAACAAACTCTCGTTGTCAGCGCGGCAGGCGCCCGCCCAAGCCCAGACCTCCGACCCGGTTTCGAGCCTGTTCCCGCCGGGTCGCTGGGCGCCCAGGGTCGGCACCCGATGAGGGCAGGGTCTAGAGGCCGGCCTGGGACAGGGGCCGAAGGGCGAGCAGGATCCTAGGGGATTGGCGGGGTCGGGGAGAAGAGGTCCAGGCTAGGGGCGGGCTGGGCGCCCGCAGACCTGGCTGCTGGGGCCGGAGGTGGGGAGCTGGAGGAGTGCCGGGTTCGGGGGCGGGGGGCGGGGACGAGGGCGGGGGTTGGGGGCGGCGAGGGGAGGGGCGGAGCGTGGGTCCCGCCCCGGCGGGCCGCTGGAAAAGTTTGGTCTCTGACGAGCTCGGGCAGAGGCCGAGGAAGCCGGTTCCGGGGACAGGGAACAGGGACTCAGGGACCCGAAGGCGGCGGCAGGACGCGACCGAGCAGGACTCCAGGCCCGGGAACGACGTCGCGAGCCCCGAGACTGCCGGGCTTCCCAGCCCAGCTGGCATTCGAGCGCAGGACCGGGCGCCCCGGCACCGTCGCGCGCCACCCGCCAGGATGCCGGAGGCCCCAGCGCCCTCAGCCGACGGAGGTGAGCGGCGGGCCCGTGCGGGGCGCGCGGACGCAGAACCCGGGTGGGGGGCTGGGGGCCTAAGGACCCACCTTTCCGACAAAATCCCCACCGATCCCGGGCGCGACGGGGACCTGGGCGCGCCGCGGCGGCCGCAGCGCTCCACATCAGCACCCCTCCCCCAGAGCCGCTGCAGGAACGCGGAGGAGGCCTTTTCCACCGCACCCGGAGCGTGTACAGCGGGCTGGAAGCTGAATACCTGGATGAAAGTGGAGAGGCTGTTTGTGGAGAAATTCCATCAGTCGTTTTCCTTGGCCAATTAAAAAGTTAGGCGCCCGCAGTGCCAGGGGCTGGGGACGCTGGACGTGGGAGAGGGTTGTGGTCCTCAGCCTGGGAAAATCATTCTTTTAAACAATATTCGCCGGAAAATTCGTTTTTTTCCTAACATTTCTCAAACAAGGCAATTAGGTCCGTCAGAATCGGTACTGGAAGACGAAGTCCCCACAATGCAATAATGAGGTTCCCACGAAAAATCAGTACGTTGTGTTCGTAAGTGAGATAACAGCTAGAGAAGGGGCTTTGGGCTTTTTGAGTCTCCCAATACTCTCTCTCTCTCTCTTTCTCTCTTCCTCTGACTTTCTGGCTTTGGACACTCCCAATGGCACATTTCTTTGTGGTGTTTTTATATTTAGATATAAGAAAGGAACTTCTTGTTGGATTTTTTAAGGGAACACACCTCATTTTGACCCTTAAACTAAGGAAAGGGGCGCTGCAAGAACAGAGAGCGCTTTAGAAGGTTATTTTTAAATGGAGGCCCACCCTATACATGGTACCCACTCCTACCTGGACCTCTGAGATCTCCAGAATTAGGTATCATTCTAAAATCTGGACATTAGAAGTCACAGACTTTGTATATGACCACATACTCATAATTTATCTTTTCAATATTTTTTGTTCATAGACAAAAATCTTGCAGGCATGGTTAAGAAAAATATAATTCCTGGAAAGCATAAGGGAAGGATTATGTTCTGCAGATATATGACTAACAAGGACAGCTGGCCATGCCCAGGGCTGGTGTTGGTTGAGGAGATGGTGATGGTGCGGGGCGTGTGTGTGTGTGTGTGTGTGTGTGTGCTTGAGGAGTTGTGGAAGTGTTCATATCTGTGGAGTATTATTTCACGGATGCAGACCTCAGTGCTAGGTTGAGTAACTTTGTTGCCATAGGAGAAGAACCATACATCAGGCTTTTTTCATTAGCAAACCAGTAAATACTCACTTTGGGCCTCCGAAGTCACGCCCGTCACCTGATACCTGAGATACAAACTGAAGCTAGCTCTTAAGAGCCTCCCTCTGAGATTTAGAGAGAATGATTTCTCAACCAGTTTTCATCTTTGAAAATGCCGCTTTCCTCTTTATCATTGTGATTTTTATTCAAATGCATGAGTCTCTGATTTTCTACCATATGCAAAGGGTAGGGACTACAGTTTCCTGTAGAAGAAACTTTACATCTTATTTCTCAGAATTCAGGGATTGGTTTTCCTCTTTCTGGAAATAATGACACTAACTTGATTTCATGGTATCTCTTTCATCTTCCTCAATACATGTACTGTATGTATATTTTTATTATACACTGTGGATCTATTTTTATTACCAAAAAAAGAATTTGAGCATGCCACAATTTTGAAAAATCTGAGGTTGCCCTGTTGTAGAACCCTTTAACTGCCAGGACTTTGTACTGTTTCCTCAGTGTTACCAGAGCCAGGCCGCCAGCCTTATGCAGTCTGTTTACCTCAGCTGGAACCAGGGTGCTGTGGGTTCTATGAGCCGTTCTGTTCCTTCATGTTTGGCTTCCTAATTCCTTTCTTATCAGTTTCAAAGCCATTTCCTATGATTCCTCTGCCATATGTTTTCTGCCAAATTAATTGCCTTAAGATTTTCCTTAAGCTTTTGCAGATAATATAATGTTTGAGAAAAAAGAAAAAGAATAGACTGAGTGGAATCGTATCTAGTTACAGTTAATAACACGTTTCAGTTGATGTTACTGTTATAGCTACTGGGCATAAAGTCTCCTTCCCTTTTTCGAATCCTATTTTTGAGGAATTGAGTCTGTGTCTGTAACAGATGGTAGGCCAGTTGGGTCAAATCAGTGATGAGATTGTCCAGTGCAAATTGGTGCGCAGTGAGTGGCTCTTCACTGCGCCACAGGCTGGGCTGGGGTCAGCTCACACAGCGAGGTGAGGACCCGCTCCTTAAGCAATGGGTGGTGCTCTTTGGCCTTGCAGATGCCGCTCCATTTTCCTGGCTTCAAAATTTTCCAGATATTTCAGTGCCCCTAGAATGACATTCTAGCATTCTGCTGGCATGGAAGCATGAGGCAGTTTGTCTCTAAAACATGCCAGAGAATCTCTTGTCACCACCTAGGCAAAGAACCAGTGGCAAGGTGGCAGCCTCCCAAAGAGCTCATCCCTAATGTGACATCCTGGAATCAGATGGCACGGACACCAGCCCAGCCCAGTCTTTTCCAAGCTCTGTGACTAAGGACAAGTGACCCCCCCCGCCTCCCCTACCGTTGGTATTCTCCTATGTACATTCGGAAGGCAGATGCTGCTGTGGGGCCATGTGTGCTATGTCCATGGTGCAAGGTGGCACACATGCCGGGTTACCAGGTGAGACTGCCCCTTTGGGAAGGGATAGGAAGGATCTCAGGTTGACTTCGTGGGCAGGATGGCTCTTACCTGAATGTGCCTTTAGCCCTCTCACAGAGCCTATTTCCACATCCCTGTGGATTCATCCCTGCGGAAATCTTGAGAGTCATTTATCCTATGCCGTCATGAAGAAGCAGCAGAAGGGAGAAAGTTTAAAAACACTCATGGACAGGCAAAGGGGTCAAACACCTCCTGGATCAGATGCACTTGCCTTCCCACACACCAGTCTGGAAGCTCAGGACGGTGTTCACAGAGGCAGATGCTCAGGGCCGGGGCCTGAGTTTCCTGGGGCACAGCCTCCATATCTGGGGTTCCCTGGACTATGCCCAGATAGCTCATAATGTCCCAGCCTTATTTGTGATGGAGAAGGACTTGGGGAAAAGCCACCAGGAAGCAGTAAGTGTAAGGAAGTGCACTGACTTGCATGCTTTGAAGAAGAGAAGGGAGAAAAGATCCAAAGCCCTCACCTGGTTTGTCTGTAACAGTTGTTATTTCTCAGGGGAGCTGCATTAATGGGCCAAGCGTGTGCAGCCGGGTGTGTGAAACATGCATTTTGCAATGGACTATCTCCAAAAGCAGAGTGGGGTCACCCAAGAAATCCAGAGCAAGGGAAAATACTCATTAGCAAAGACATTTTGCTGGAGCTGTGAAACGGCCAACTCATTTCCTTTCTAAGTTATTTTAAATGAAATTTTTTTTTAAATCTTGCTTTCCAAGAAATTTTGTTTGTTGGCATATGTTTGGTGTTTTAATTCAATTTGGAGGATGAGCTAGTTAATTTCCCTGGGAGTACGTGCCTATTAAAAATATAGCATCCTGCATGTGACCGAGAGAAATATCTTACTATCTTATTGTGCTTTTCTTTTATGCGGAGAGAGAAAGGGGGGTGTTGGGAAGGAGATCAGACTGTGGAAATATTTTCTTTATTTTTTCTCTTTTTCTTCCTTTTATAGTTTGCTTATTTTTCAACTTGACATGGGTAGAGAAAGCGAATCACTAGTATAGAAAGCACATCTGGAATCCATCCGGCCTTCTCTCTCTGGCTCACCCTCCCCCCAGCGATGCTTCTCCTTGAAAGTGGGGGGAAGGTGGGCACCTCTGACCTTAGCAGGGTCTAACTTGGGGTCATTCACTGCAGACTTATCTTCTGAAGGCGTCTTATTCCTTCTCTACAAAAAAAAAAAAAAAAAGTGTTGCTATTAAAATGCTTTGACATAGGCTGGATGATCCCAGCTTGGTGAGGATGACATGAAAACTCTTAGCTAATGAGCTGTTTGTTGAGTAGAACTGAGGGAAGCTCAGATGTGAGCAGTGTCTCTCAGTAAACATGGAAAGACTGAAGATGCAGACAATCAAATACTTAGTACCTTGAAGAGCTGGGTGGTGGGCAGGGTCTGTCCAGTCGGTCAGGGAGATGTGTTCGTGCAGTACTTGGAAGACAGTGGAACGTCTAGGCAGGGATGTGCCACGGAGGTGGGCAGTGGGAGCAGCCCAGCGTCCGTGTCTGTATCGGTTAGAGACCACCGCTAATGATGAGGAGCGTCTCTACTCTGCAGCTGTCCGTACTCCTGTGTCTTCCGTAATGTGCCCAGCTTTCTGAATATATACAAAACTAGTCTGCAAAGAGCCACATGTCTCAGCATCTGGCTTTATTTCTAAGTGTTCAGGTGGAATTTAAGCCGTGATCAAATTTACAACGTCACTGCCAGCTCTGGACACTTGCTTTTGGAATACAGCAAAGAGTGAACACTAATACTGCATCAGTCTTGCCCTTTGTTGGGGGCCACCCCTCCTCCCCACACCAGTTTTGTAAGATGAGCTGGCTGGGGTCTGGGAAGCCCAGTGCCTCCAAGTCATGGTTAAAGCCCATCCCAGACACCAACACACCACTCACAAATCAACATCGGCCCTGCAGAAACATGGACATGTGTTCGCCAAGAGAACATCCTCAATCAATCCCAGCAGTGCTACCCGATGATAATCAACACATGAGCCGTGGAAGAAATTACCCCATGTCCATAAACAAGAATGAATAGAGGGTAGTGTACCTGCCCACACCATGAGAGCAAGAAGGAATATTCAGCATGCAGGTGCATCTATGTGCATGACTCGTACAAGCATCATGGGGAGAGGAAAGCAATGGACACAACTATATCCTGCAGGGTTTCATTCATGTGAAGGTCAGAAGCAGGCTAAACTCACCTAGGGGAGAGTCCTAGCCCAGGTAGTGGTGATGCTTGGGGACAGGTGGTGACTAAGAGGGGCACAAGGAAGGCTGCAGGGTCCAGCGCATCCTCTTGCTGGCCTGGGTACTGGTCTCACTGATCTGTGTGTGGTGGGGCAGGCAGCCTCCCAGGCCTGTCGGTGCCTGCAGTGCCCAGCACTCCTGCAGTCCCTGCAGTGTTAGTACCAATCCTCCGGAGTGGCTGACTCCCCTCTTGCCCTGAGTAGGGCTCACTGACTCCAGGAGCCTCAGGCCGGGGTGGGCTCTGAGCTTTCTTCCAGTAAACTTGACGTCTGCGGCTGGTACCCCTCAGGAGCAGAGGGGAACTCTTGTCCATGAGATGCTTTTAACCGTGCGCAATCATGTGTAGATGCATCCAAAATCAATCTGGCCTTTAGCCGAGCACTTAACTCTTGGGATGAGGCCTGCTTTGTAAATGTTGATAATCCAGAGAAAATGAGCTTTTAGATTCTAAAGACGCCAGATTATCTTCCACTTAGGCAAAATGCGGAGAATCATACTTAACAAAAGATGTTCTGGACAAATATACTTCTTGAGGGATGAATATTTAATTAAAAGGGAAATGATAAATCGAACATTAATGGGAAAATATGTTTGCCCTCAAGATTCATGGTTTTGATGGGTCTCTGGCAAATCTTATACTATGTTTATTGGCGTTATTTTATTGCTGGTTATTCGTCTTTAATTGTTTGCTTGTTTTTTGCTCTGCTCAATTTTGTATGAGCCTGTGGAGCCATGGGTCTATTCACCCTCTTCTCTCCACTCCCGGGAGCAAGTCCAGATCTGGCTGTTGGATGCATGGCAAAAGCAAAGGTGTGGAGAAGGTTCAGAGGAGACAGGACAAGTAAAAATGGTAGGGTCAGGTTGTCATGGGGGAAACTGAGGCCCAGGAGGCAAACTGAGGTAGTACAAGAACAGTCTGAATTATAACAATATGCCAGTGTTACCTAAAAGGATGAGGAACATGGAGATGTGCTCGAATCCCTACCTGAGCTGGGGACAAGGGGCCTCAGGCATCACTGATTGGAACCAAGGTTTGTCTGCAGCTTGTCAGTTTCTGTCCCAGAAGCCCCACATACTGGAGTGGGTGTCCCAGCGATGCTGTGGGATAAACCAGGACACTGTGGCGTCACGGACAGCTGTCTGTCTGCCAGGTGAAGGCCCCTCTAGTTGCAGTGTGAGCCGGGCAGGTCATCCGTTTGGCAGCATGGTGACGGCTCTGGCTCCAGCTGCTATGGGAGGGAGGATGCTGGCACAGGGCACTGCCCACAGACTGCCTTTGCTCCATGCCTTTTCCATGAACATGAGTGACTGTTCATGTGGGAAACAGCAGAGCCCTCGTGGCCCTCCTCAGCGCTGTGCAATGGTACGGAGGTGGCAGGAGACAGCCTGCGGGCCCAGGTTGTCCTCATACCCGGCTTCATACCAGGGTGCATGCCGGGCACAGCACATGTGTCCCCGAGAGGCCCCTGATCAGGGTGGAAACCCAGCAAAGTGAAAATCAGAAATAGTGATTCTCCAGTCCCTGCTCACAGATACAGAAAGAAAGAAAGAATAAGCAATACTAGGCCTGGCGTGGTAGTTCACACCTGTAATCCCAGCACTTTGGGAGGCCAAGGCAGGCAGATCACTTGAGGTCAGGAGTTCAAGACCAGCCTGGCCAACATGGTGAAACCCCGTCTCTACTAAACATACAAAAATTAGCCGGGTGTGGTGGTGGGCACCTGTAGTCCCAGCTACTCAGGAGGCTGAGGCAGGAGAATCGCTTGAACCCGGGAGGCGGAGGGTGTGGTGAGGTGGAGGGTTTGGTGAGCCGGGATCGCGCCACTGCACTCCAGCCTGGGTGACAGAATGAGACTCCATCCCCAAAACAAAACAAAACAAACAAACAACAAACAAACAAACAAAATCTAAAGGGACAGTATCTTTTCAGCACCCGTCGTTGTACAGGACGCTGGGGAGGGTACTGTGGACTTACCCTTGGTGGAAGGTCCCTGTGTGAATGGAGAAGCTCAATGCTCAGCAAATGCTGCTGCGTGTGGTACTGCCCCATTTAAAGAGACAGTTTGCAGTGTTTTTTCAAAAGTGGCATGCAGCATCAGAGAGAAGTCACTGGGGCTGACATGATTCCAGAAAATGTTACAGGGCAAATAGAATTTGACTTGAGGTTTGAAGGATGGGCAATATTTAAATAAAAATCAGAAAGGGTAGAGAGGGAGGGGCTGGGGGGACGGCTGCCCACTGGACTGTCCTGTTCACCTCCAGGAGAACCTACAGGTGAGACATGGTCTCTTCTCAGGTGAATGGGGAGCCAAGTAGGGCTTGCATGGGTGAGCCACGCTCGGGGCAGAGGGAGGCAGGCCCAGGGCCCTGCGCTGCCTGTCGTGGCTCATGAGTGATGGGAGAGATCTGGGCAGGCAACTCCCTCTCGTCCTGCATCATCAGCCCTGTCTTGGAACTTGGCTGCTTTTTCTTTCTGCAGTTAGCAGAGGGCCTTGACCAACACATAAGCCTTTCTGCCAGTACTTGGCATTCCGGCTGACCTCGACCCAAGGCCTCTGTGACTTCAGGAGGCGGCAGCTGGGAAGGATCAGGGCAGTTCCAGGCAGAGCACAGACGTCAGCTCGGACATCCCCCCCCCCCCCGCCCCACCAGCCCCCATCCCTGTGGTCTCCAGAACAACTAACACCTTCACGCTCCAGGACACTGGAAAAAAATCTTTGCAAAGAAGCAAGGGGCCATCTCAGAAAATCCAGGACCCCCAAACTGATGTAGAGAGAGGACTTTGACAGCATCCACCACTCCGGAGGCTCACGAGGATCCAGAAACCAGCTGGAGCCACCTCTGCTTCTCAGCCCCAACCAGGCAAGCCCTAGATCTTCAAGGGACTGATTTGTACCTGGGAATAAACTCATGGGTGGATGAGATTCAATCTATCACACCCTAAAATGCAGAGCCGGTAGTATTGGTGAGTGGTTCGTGTGTCTCTGAAGCAAATTTAGGGCTGTGGTTCAAACACTGTAAAAGTTAAAGAAAAAAAAAATCACTGGATACACACAGTGGGCTCTTCTAAATTAGTCTCATTTGAACTTAATTAGATATTTAACTACTCAAATAATAAATGATGGCTGGGCGCAGTGGCTCACGCTTTAATCCCAGCACTTCGGGAGGCTGAGGCAGGCTGATCACTTGAGGTTCAGGAGTTTGAGACCAGCCTGGCCAACATGGTGAAACCCCGTCTCTACTAAAAATACAAAAATTAGCCAGGCATGGTGGCAGGTGCCTGTAATCCCAGCTACTTGGGAGGCTGAGGCAGCAGAATCACTTGAACCCGGAAGGTGGAGGTTGCAGTGAGCCGAGATTGTACCATTGCACTCCAGCCTGGGCGACAGAGCAAGACTCCGTTTCAAAAAAAAATTTTTTTTAATAAAAATAAAAAATAAAATAAAATAAATGAGTCCACTGAAAGCGGTTTCTACCTTGATAGTTGGGTATGTGGCGTCATCGACATCACAGAAGGCTGATTGATATTACCTGTTACCAGTGTGGTTGAGTGCAAATGTTTGAGGTCTGGTGGGGGAAGAGTTTGGAATTCAGAACTCATCGAGGCCTTCACTTACCACTTTCTGTCTCTTGCAGTGCTCCCAGATGTGCCGCTTCTGTTGGCTCACATGCTCCCACGTAGTTCTATCTGATATTCGGGGCTCTGAATTTCAAGCCAGACTCAGTGAGTGTGTCTGTCACTGCTTTCCTGTCCTTCCTTTATCCTCTGTAGACTTAGGTCCTGTTTTTGCAGGTTGATGTTCCTTCTTCGCTGGGTCCTGGACTCGCTGCTCACCAGTGCGGTGTCTGCATGGGCACTGCCCAGACTTGCACTGTTGGTCCCTCGATGACCGCATGGTCAGGCCTCAGGGCTCTCTGCCAGGCCAACCTACAGCCCATTCAGACCTGATTTCTGGGCCTGGATCCAGGGGACGCCATCTGGGAAGGGAGGGAGCTTCCCACGATACCACTGTGAAACTCACCAGGGAGGTCTTGGAAATTGAGCAGGCATCATTCAGATTCCATCCTGCTTTTTGGTCCTGAGAAAATCCTGCTTTTCCCTGGGTAACTGGGATAATGGGTCACCAGCTCCCGTGCCCTAGATGAGGACTAGTTAGCATTTTCTAGTGCCTGGAGATTTCCAGATGGAAGCTGTATTTGGGTCTGTGTATCTTTGTTACAGGATACAATAATTCATGCACTGAATTTCCCTTCCCGGCAACTCCAGACACCAAATCGCTTCCCACGGTCTCCCCCAATCACTTAAGAACTTAGCCTGTGTCTAAAGACCCTCTGTGCAGCCTGACGTGGCCAGCCATCCCAATACTTCCACGTTTTTCATGCCTTTCTCCAACAGCGTGGCCGTGGCCCCTTAGGCGGCGATCGTTTTATCAATGGTCGCTCCCTCTTTTTATCTGTTGGCAGGAGCCCTTTTTCAACGCCCTCGCTGGAGTCTGGCCTGCATGCTTTGCTGAAAGAAGCCAGAGCCTCAGCCCTGCTTCCCTTTGAAATGAATGTTCCTCGAGCGCCCTCTAGTGGATTTTGGAGCTAATCGTCTGTGAATGCCCAGTGATGGCAACTGCCCTCCCGCCGCGTCTCCAGCCTGCGCGGGGGAATGAGACCCTGCGGGAACATTACCAGTACGTGGGGAAGCTGGCGGGCAGGCTGAAGGAGGCCTCCGAGGCCAGCACGCTCACCACCGTGCTCTTCTTGGTCATCTGCAGCTTCATCGTCTTAGAGAACCTGATGGTTTTGATTGCCATCTGGAAAAACAATAAATTTCACAACCGCATGTACTTTTTCATTGGCAACCTGGCTCTCTGCGACCTGCTGGCCGGCATCGCTTACAAGGTCAACATTCTGATGTCCGGCAAGAAGACGTTCAGCCTGTCTCCCACGGTCTGGTTCCTCAGAGAGGGCAGTATGTTCGTGGCCCTCGGGGCGTCCACCTGCAGCTTACTGGCCATCGCCATCGAGCGGCACTTGACGATGATCAAAATGAGGCCTTACGACGCCAACAAGAAGCACCGCGTGTTCCTCTTGATCGGGATGTGCTGGCTCATTGCCTTCACGCTGGGCGCCCTGCCCATTCTGGGCTGGAACTGTCTGCACAATCTCCCGGACTGCTCTACCATCCTGCCCCTCTACTCCAAGAAGTACATCGCCTTCTGCATCAGCATCTTCACGGCCGTTCTGGTGACCATCGTGATCCTCTACGCACGCATCTACTTCCTGGTGAAGTCCAGCAGCCGTAAGGTGGCCAACCACAACAACTCGGAGCGGTCCATGGCACTGCTGCGGACCGTGGTGATTGTGGTGAGCGTGTTCATTGCCTGCTGGTCTCCACTCTTCATCCTCTTCCTCATCGATGTGGCCTGCAGGGTGCAGGCGTGCCCCGTCCTCTTCAAGGCTCAGTGGTTCATCGTGCTGGCTGTGCTCAACTCGGCCATGAACCCAGTCATCTACACGCTGGCCAGCAAGGAGATGCGGCGGGCCTTCTTCCGTCTGGTCTGCAACTGCCTGGTCAGGGGACGGGGGGCCCGCGCCTCACCCATCCAGCCTGCGCTCGACCCAAGCAGAAGTAAATCAAGCAGCAGCAACAACAGCACCCACTCTCCGAAGGTCAGGGAAGACCTGCCCCACACAGCCCCCTCATCCTGCATCATGGACAAGAACGCAGCACTTCAGAATGGGATCTTCTGTAAGTGATCCTCTCCATGCGCCCTGCTCTGCGGCTGTGTTCTTATTTATTGCATGCGTCGCTTCCACACGGGCCCCTCGAGAGCTGTGACTCGGGAGAGCTACCCTACTTTGACCAACAGCCTGCCCAGTGTGGACGTCTCTTACAGAGGGGGCCGGAGGAATCACCACCCCATTTCAGTGTAGACAACGTGCCTTGTCCGCTTTGGGCTCCAGAGCCTTTCAGATGTACTAAGCTGCTGACATCATCCACAGCCTTCTGCTGAATCCCAGACACCCTCCCTGTTGCTCACAGAGAGGGAAGGTCATGGGCCACATAATGCTGTGTGATTCTCCGTGTGCCTCTGAACGGTGTTTTGATGATTTACACTACATTTCCTATGCATAGAATGGATGCTTGTTTATTCGTACATCTCTGTGTTACACAGAATTTGTGTTGCAGGTGTTTGCCATGTGGTACGTACATAGAATCTCCATACAACACACAGGTAACAGGTTATACAAGTGGGTTCGGACTGAACCCCCGGTACAAGAACGTGGTTGTGAACTAGGTGGACATGCCATCCCTGGTCTCCTTAGACTGACATGAAGTCTCATGTTCACCAAGTTTTTGAAGTTCAAATTCTCCAAAAAGGGCTTGTCCCCAGATGTGAGGGTCTGACCCACACCAGCCCTGTGTCCTTTCAGTCATTTGTCCCTGCGTAATTTTAATCATATCCCAAAGTCAAATGATGTGATGGTTTTCAGGTTTCTGCAAATCACAGAAAAGCCAGTCGAGATCACGCAGGAGCTTGTGCCCCCAGGCGGGCCAAAGAAAGAGCCTATGAGTGAGCAGCAGAAGCGGACGGCTGACCTGGCTCACCTTCCCATACCACTGGGGCGGGGGTCTGCTTCAGGAAACAGAAGGTGTCTAGGAAATGAGCAGAGATTCACAAGACAGCACTTTGATTCTATGTTGAGTTTGTTTCTATATTAGAAAAGCACCAAGTCAGTAATCCCCCGGGCGTCACAGCTGAGTAGCTGTGGCCACCAGCAGTTTCACAGCTTCCTGAAAGCTGGGACTGACCGTGACTATCAGTAAGAGAAGTTTAATTGTCAGGTTAGAAAATGTGATCTGGCAGTTGATGCATTCTTCAAAGTGATCTATTGTAATAATACCTACATGATACTGTAATTTTACTTTTCAACATAAGTTGAACCTGTAGCAGTCTGTTTACCTTGTAAAGGGATTACTTAGAAGACATTTTTGTACATGCTCTTCCCCAAGGATTGTACATGTTATACAAATAGATGGAAAGAAAAGTGAACACGTTTGTAGAACTATCAATAAGCACACAGTTGCCGTGTTGAGTTCTCTTTAAAAACAAAGACAAAACCAACCAGCCTTCAAAGGAAGCTCACATCAGAGTCCCCTAAAGTATTTTAGGTTCAGTGAGCATTTGCCTGAATAAAACCTAAAAGAGTGGTCTTAACACATTAATAACTTTTTCTAAGGGAAATTGATTCCTGTTTTGTCAACTGATGCAAGTTGCTCTTACACAGAGACATTTTTGTGGGTTCAGGCTAACTCACCTCCATGGGCTGACCAAAGACTTTTCTAATTTTTTTTACTGATGAGATGAAACCTATTTGTAAGGAAATCTTCCCCAGGAGCATTTCTGTTGCCTTCTTGACATCAATGAAAAGTAGCGTATCCTCTTGTGAAATAGCATGAGAAAACCCAGGGCATTTCTAGGACAGTAAAACATTAAAGTACTGGATTAAGAAAATGACAGACCAGGCGCAGTGGCTCACGCCTGTAATCCCAACATATTGGGAGGATGAGGTAGGCAGATCACCTGAGGTCAGAAGTTCAAGACCAGCCTGGCCAACATGGTGAAATCCCATCTCTACTAAAAACACCAAAATTAGCTGGACGCGGTAGCGCATGCCTGTAGTCCCCGCTACTTGGGAGGCTGCAGAATTGCTCAAATCTGGGAGACGGAGATTGCAGTGAGCCGAGATTGTGCCATTGCACTCCAGCCTGGGCGACAGAGCAAGATTCTGTCTCAAAAAATAATAATAATAATGAATAAAATAAAACAACAACAAAATGCATCGGAGAGTCAAAACATTCAGTATTGCATTTTCACATAGGTGATGAAATGACTTTGGAACTTTATCTGTGTTATAGTTATGAGTTGCTTTGGGAGCCTTGGAGCTCTCTCTAGCTATTGTTCATAACGCTTTGCTCCATAACCCAGATGTCCCCAATATCTACGTATCTCAGCCTTCATCCATTAACTCTACTAGGGAGCCCACAGCCGCCATTCCCACTAGGAGGTGTCAATGTGTGGTATGACATAAGGCTCCCTTGAAATAACAAGACCTTTGAGCAATCTGAATTAAAAATACATCCAAAAAGTGATTGTGCTCATTTGCTAAATGCAAAACATAATCACCTTTGATACCAATGTGCTCCAATAAGTCTAACTAGCTAGCCAGCTGGAGATAATTTAGCAGCTGACTGTTTCAAAGCCCTAACCTTGAAGTTTGGAAACAGGTGGTCTTCTGTGCTGCAGAGAAACTATGCATTAGATCTCTTTTCAATTAGAAACCTTTACTATTTCTGATGTATGTTTGTTAAAAAATAAAATGAAATAAAACCAAAAGCCTTCGTGTAAACCCACTCTTGGGAAGCCGTGGGATGGGATTGTTTTATTGTTTTCACCGGGTGCCCTCCCCACTGCAGGGGTGCGCACTGTTGCAGGCTTGCTACCCACCTGTGTTTCTCAGCATTTCAGGAATTAAACCACATGCAGAACCCCAAAGAATCTTTCCCCTTTCTTCTTCTCCACTATCATAGGTGGTGTTTTAATGAAACTTCGGTGCATTGGGTGCTCTTTACACCAGTTTGGTAGGTCATACTATTTTGAGAATGGTCTTTTGGTAGGAAGACATTTGTAAGACCCCTGGCAGCTCAAAGACATAGGACCTCTTGTCCTGCCCCATTTGCTCTTGTTTATGCAGCAGGAGAGAATAAATCAGAGCCAACCCTTTTACACTAGCTTTCTCCCATACAAACGGTCCATTTTCGCCTCTCTGACCTGCGTGCTATGTAAAGAGGAGGCCAGTGCTCGGCATAGCTGTTCTGGTAGCGATGCTTGTTACAACTCATGATGAAATGCCCCAACGCAAGTGAGGACACAGCTGCCCACCCTGGTGCTAGAAGGTAAGGTGAGTCCTCTAGGAGTACATCTGCCAGGATACATTTTCATTCCACAGCCTTGGTGGATGGGAGGAGGCTTTGTTGTAACTGTTTTTTAAAAAGTTTCCCAGGGAACCACTGATAATACCTCCTTCCTAGAGAAAAGTTTCAAGCTCCCCTCCTCTCTTTAGTGAGGCAATACAAAATCCATCATCCAAATGAAAGACACTTTTCACAATAGCCTTTATTGCCTGCAGACTTACATGTATAGTCCTTGAAACAATTAACTGTTTAGAAAATGGTTGCTTTTCTCAACCCTTGAGCCGGTTATTCCACGCTGGTAAGACCCTTTCACAGAAATGTAACAAGGTGCATTTTATAGAAAACATCTAATGAAATCACCAATTTCATGCTTTTAAATTGTATCTACAAGTGCAAAACTGCAACACCCAAATGTTTTTAGTATCTAAGTCAGATATCCAAAGGTTAGCTACATAATCAGAAATGCGCACACCACTGTTCTGATAATAAAGGCACATTTTCCAATAACCAATTATAACAAGAAGTGCAGCATTACCTAAATTGGGTGTGTCATCTTCCCCTCGTGGGTCACAGGATGGCGCTGGGGGATGCGATGCCGATGCCGTGCCTGCACTTGGCGATCCCAGGAGCACAGAGATGCACCAGACAGATCATGAAGGGCTCATGCTTGGAAACCACACCATTTCCTGACAGAGTGAAGGAATTGCCGTGGATTCATCGAAAGGGAGGAGGGAATTTAAGCTAATTCTCTCCACCTGCTGTGTTGTCATATCTCTAAAACATTGACCAGATAACTTAGGTTTTATCATTTGTCATAGAACAAAGATTAGAGAACTTGAAATTCGTTTTGTATTTCCACTCCTCAGGGACGTCCAAAAAGCGAGTTCTGTTCCAGTACAAAGTAGAAAGTGGTGAATTGGCAATATGCCAAGACATAGACCGTTACAGTAATTCTTTTTGTTTCACAAAAAGTTAATGGAAACAAAACAACTTTCAAATAATATTCATTTGTCAATATGTATAATTTGCCATCCAAATGCTTTTTAAAAAGTTATTATCCTATTATTACACATTAAATTTACATGGAGTTGTCTCCTAATCCTGGGATTTTAACACCAAATGTTTAATTCTGAATACAAAGAAACATTCACATACTTAATTTTACAATATTCTGGAACAAGTTATATTCAAAAGTCAAATGAACAGAGAACATTCCACTTGCAACCAACACATAGTTGTTAACAAAATTAACCCCATTAATATTTAAAGATGGATTTATCCATTAATGCCTGTTTTAATTGCCACTTGATGTTGGTGGTTAGAAACTTTGGTTATGGTAAAAACGACCACGTGTGGGAATTCATCACCTCAAAGCTCGGGACCACATCTCCCCATGCGTGTGTTTTTCCGTCTGCAGTATTTCAAGGTGAGACAATAAAATAGTCACCTAAAATTGTATGAGATTTTATTCCTGGTGCTTTTTCAGCGAGAACCGTTTTTCCAGCCCTAGGGAAGGAGCCTGTGTGTTTTTGGCCGGAGGGATTCATCAATTCAGAACATCTGTGACAGCCAGGAGGAGGAAAGAAGGGAGGCTGGGATCACCTCCCGCCCCTTCTAGCATCTCTACTGAGAGTGGCAACTCCAGGCTGTCCCTCCCCATCCTGAGCCTTCCACGCTGTCCTCCATGCCACTAACACTCAGTATCTGACACCTGCAGTGCGAAGCCTCCAGAGTCCCCAGACTCACCTGGGCACTCCGCTCTTGTTGGTTCTAGTTTACTTGGACACACGGTTACCTTAAGGCTTGTCACACTCCAACACCTTTGTGTGTGTGTGTCTATTTCTTTCTAGGTTATAAACTCAGGCAGAGACCTCATACATTCACTTCTCTATCCCACGATTCTAGTACAGCGTTGGCCACATATTAACTAATGTGCAAATGAGCCCAAGAAGCTGGCCAGAAATCCCAAGAGACTGTGCCAAGTACATGCAGCTGCACCTGGGAATCCACCAAAGCATGACATCACGAGCACAGCCTCCTCCACCACACCTTCCCTTTCTCCTCCTTCCCCGCTGGCCTCAGACAGCTATGCATGGCTGCATGAACAAAGGTCTAAATCTAGACTTGTTTTAGCCTCCTCTTCCCTTCTTCTCATCTTTATTCTGCCTCCACCTTCTTCTTTCCATGTCTTCCCCTGCTGGCTTCTCTGTCGTTTCCCACGGTGGGTTACCCCAACCCCTGTGGTCCTCATGTCCTGTTCTTGTTCCCTTTGTGCTGGATCCCACATCCTACAGCATCCAGGACCATCCTCCATGGCTGATGCCACAGCCTGCCAATTCCCAAATTCTTCACGTTTGTTTGACTTCCTAGTTAGTTGTAAAACCAAAGCCCAGGGAGGAGTCCCAAGGTGCACAGCACAGAGTCAATCTGCATGTGTACAGAGATGCAGATCCGTTTTTAATCAATGTAAGTATATGCATGTATGTATATACATATGCAATTCACATTCACAAGTCCTGGTATAAAGTTGCAATTTTTCTGGCTGCTATAAAATGTGCCAGTTTTAAAACTGTGCATTTGTTGCTTGCAAACTTATAAATATGTATAAACCCCATTATAAATAAATTGTGGCTGGCAGATGGCATTTAAGCTGCCAGCAATGGTTGCATGGAGTTATAAATGCTTATTAATTCTCCACTTTTAAATTCACAGCACGGACCCTGGGATCTGTGACATGAAGTGGTGTGAAAACATAATTATAAATTAGAGGGGGGAAAGCCATCAATAAGAGACAGGTAAGGGCTGGAAACTCTCACTAGTGAGCGATTCTCAAAGTCAAGACTTCAGAGCAGCTGCACCAACATCGCTTCGAGAATTTTTGAAATGCAAATTCTCGGGCCCCACTCCAGACCTAGGGAGCCAGGAACTTGGCGGGGCCAGGGGGTGGGAAGGCCTGCAATCTTTGTCTGAAGCAGCTCGCAGGGTGGTTCTGATGCCTGCCTTCCACTCCAAGTCTGCTTGTCATGAACGCCTGTCTCTCAGCCCAAGGACTTCCCCGGCTTGGGAAGCATGTACAGGTGTGTGCAGGGCCAGTCAGAATTGTTTCCAGAAACAGCCTTCCATAAGTGATAGACTGGATGAATAAATACCCCAGCTGTCTCCCCGCTTTGCTGGGTTAACTCTGGGGTATCAGCTCTGTCTCTCAGGGTTCCCCAGTGGGATTCGGCTCCAGCTGTGCACACGATGGTCACTTACTTGATAATGCATGTCTTCCTCGTCAGCTTCCTTCTCTCCCTACGCCTGGGATCTTCACTCAAATAAACTACATACCCTCAAGTCCTCTCTCAGGGTTTCCCTCCGGAGAAACCCCAACTAAGACAGAGGAAACAGAAACACTGCCTCTCCCATCTGAATGACTCAGGCTTTTATGCATTTCGAGATGGAGCACAGATGTGGAACCCCAGGAGGGAAGCACTGCTCGCCATTTCCATGGGGCGGGGGGTGAGCTTTACATACAGGTCCAGGACTGAGAGTCCTGTGCTCTTTCCTAAGTTGATCCCCAGCCCCTTGCATGGCTCCAGTTTCCTCTTCTGAAAAGCGGGGCCCCCAGCTGGGCTGTCTTGCCAAGCTCCCTGCCCTGTGATCCTGTGTGGAGCTGACAGTCCTAGGTTGGCACTACGTCCAGGAGTGGGTTTGTGCACTTCATCTGTCTTAGAGCCAACTTTGAAAGTTCCACGGGAGAACCTGAGTATTACTCTGAAACCCGCTGCAAGGTCTGTCTGGGTCCCGCAATGACCTCTTTGCGATCTTTCCACAATCCTCCTGCTCACTCCCAATCCTACTGTCACCGTCCACAGAAAGGGATTTATGGACAGCACGCAAAGTTGGGCCAGCAAGAGAGAACTGATGGGCACGTTGGGAATGCAGAATTTTAGAAAATCATTGCACTTTACATGTTTCATATATTTGTCAATCCCCAGCACTCCCTCAAGCTGGGAACATGTATAACCCTGCGGTGTAGAGCACACCAAGGCTCAGAGAATTCCAGCAACCCGCCTGTCCAGCAACCCGCCTGAGTCCATGCCGTTCTGGGTGTGCCAGGGTGGAGGCTGGATGGAGGTATCTACTCATGGCCAGCCCTGCCCCTGCCCCAGGAACGTCTACAGTCCGAGGCTTCTGCCCAGCTCAGCCCAACAGAAAAAAAATGTGTGACTGCCCTTCAGGTGGCAGCCAGTTTGGAGGAAATGAGAACCCAGACGTCCGTCTTAAAGCATTGCTTATAGAAAGAAGCTACCCAAGTTTCAGATGCTACTGAAAAGGAAAGCTTTATTTTGGGAGCTAGGGGCCACCTGCAGAATCCTAGCACCAGGCATGGAGGCCGGGCCGGACACACATGTCCACTGTGCTCCCAGCACATGGGCCCTTTAGGATCCACCCTTCCCTGAGCCTGTCCTTCCTTTTAAGTTAGGCCTTTACCTATACACACGGCTTCTCATTTCCTTTCTTCATTAGAAATTACCCACGACCTCCTCCACCTCCAGGAGGCCCTAAAGAAGGCCATATATGGCCCAATCAGGCCTTTGTCCATTATCCCAACATTAGAGATGGCCTGACAAAATAGCTGCTCGCTCACCAAGGCTGAGCGGACGCCCAGTCTTTGGGCGCTTCTGATATAAAAAGCAGCAACAGTGGTGTCTTAAGCACAGGATTTAAGATTGAGTCATTTGACTGCGGTGTTTTTCACCTCCCCACCTGATTCTCCAGTGAGCTACTCAGAGGCAGCCTTGGAGGTCAAGAATCAAGCTGAGTGAAACCACAATGAGCACCCCCATGAGAGGCCCAGCCGGCCTCTGCGGGACAGAGATGTCATTTGGAGCACAGCTGATTCATTCGTGGGGTTAAGAGAGGTGGGTAGGGGTCTCTAGGGCCACTCGGTAAGAGCAGAGGGGCCGTTTTAGGACTGCTGGCCCCCACCTTGTACTCCCAGAAGACATAAGAGTTTGGGGTTAAGTGTTGGGGGTGCCCACTGGAGGGGCAGCAGGGCCCAAGTGCACTCTGCAGGGCCACAGTGGCCCAGCACAGCAGCAGCGACTGTGCTCTAGAAGCCTGAGGCCCTGGAACGCAAGGTATAGTGCCATTCCCACTGCATTCATTGTTCAGCTTCCCTGCCCTGCCCAGGCAGAGATGTGGCCTGAGAAAGTGTGGGGAAGAGGGGCCCAGGCTAAACAGGGAGGAGGCTCCACTGCTTTTGCCTTGGAATCCTGAGCTCAAAGCACAGGCTGGCACACAGCAGGGCTCAGGAAATGCTGAGTGAGCAGAAGGGCTCTGCAGCCAGATGACAACATGGCCTCCAGCAAGGTGTGGCACCAGCCCCAGCCTCAGTTTCCCCATGTGTCAGTGAGGCTCACAGGAATGGCCCAGCACACGGTGCTGGAGGGAAGAGTTGGGATAACTAATGTGCACTCTAATCCGCTTTACAAATGGAAGGGAACAAAGATTAGAAAATCGCTGCCATCTGCTATGTCTGAAGCCTGCTCACTTCACTGGCACTATTCTAGTGTAACCAATATTATAATCTGAGATTTAAAATGTATATTTTGAATTAATATTAAAAAGAAAAAATTTGACTCTAATACTTTGAATTTTTAAATTGATTCTCATGCAAAAAAAGTATTATATATATTTTCTATCACCATCGAACGAGTCACTGACTTCACAGCAGGAGCTACTAAAGCTGCAGATTACCATTCAAGTCCCCCCAAGAGAAAAATAAAGTAAATCAAATGTTATAGCATTCACAGCTCCTAATTTGCGTTTCCTACTTTGCTATTGTCCCTGAATGTTATAATAGCATTTTGACCTTTCACAAATGGGGAATGCATGAATGTTGAAAGAAGGTCATTTCGCACATTTTTCTATGTGGTGCACATGCACACACAGGTGGGTCAGAGCTGTGTGTGTCTCTCCAGGGCTCCTAGCCTCCCAGAGGACAGATGTGCAGGGCGGCTCTCAGAGCATCCAAATCAACACTGTCTCGGGGCAGAAGCCTGATGCAGCTGCTGCCAGCATCCCCATGCGGCCCTCTGCTTCTAGATCACTAAGCAGAGTATCCACATGATGCCTGAAGCCAAAACCATTTCAGGAAACAGTAGCTCAGTCTACATTAGTGCCAGACTCTCCAGAGTGTCAATCCACTGCAGAACATTCTAGAACACTGACTTCACTGTCATCTCAAATTCATTGGACTCTCAAAGGCAATACTCCCCTAGAAAGCCATGTATGAAGGCTGGGGCCTGCCCTGACTCATCCTCACTGGTTAGCTCTAACCTATCCTTCCATCTGGCCACATGCACACCCCAAGGCAGAAATGGGGCTCACACCATTGGCATTAGAACTTAGCAGTATTATTATCTGCCAGAGTTTTCAGACTCCTTGTAACTCTCCTTACAGGATCAGATTTATCACTATCCAACTCTAAACATGTTTAGGGTGTCTTTCTGTTTTGCTGACCTGTACCCTGCAGGGTGCTGTACCCTGTTGGGGTCTCACCAGAACGAGAGCCAAGCTGCCAACAAGCAAATGGATCCATCCATTCTTTAAAGGGTATCTGTGAAAATCACAGGGCAGTCTCAGCCGAGATAGTATTTGAAAGCCATAAACATTGCCAGTTTTCTAACACCAAATGGCTCCTCAGGAAATGACAGTATTTTACCTGGAAGAAAGGGAGTCAAGACAAAGAGTGCGGGTGGGCACAAGCTCTTCCCTGCAGCGACTGGGAAAACTTGTTGGGACAGGAGGCCTTTCCCCCATCCCTCGTGCCAGAGGCAGAACCTCAAATGGATTCCAGTGACTCCTGGGCTTCTGGCACATGCAGCCCCAGAAGCCTCAATGCCTGAGTCTCCGGGACTGAGCTCTGGGATGGGTGCCTGCTCTTGCTGTCACACAGGCTTCTTCCCTATTGGATAAGGTGGGAGGGGGACTTTACTAGCAACTACCACAAGCAGCCTGTAGTCAAACGCTGATGAGAGGGAGATACAAACAGGAACTTGCCCCGGCCACCCTTCTACAAATACCCATTTTAGCATTAGATGCACAAGAACAGGGAAGCACTCATCAACCAAGATCTTGGTTGGTGAAGCTTATTTTGTGCCATTTTGGCATGAAATGAATTCCCAACTACTCCTCGCACAACTGGGGTCAAGGGTGGTGGGGTCCGGTGCTCAGCAGGACCTGGAGGAGCTGGAGTGCCACCTGTTCTTTAGTGAAGCTGCAGTGAGTCGTCTGGTGCTGGACACCCCAGGCACGTGGAGTGCAGTGCAGGGAGCACAGGAGGTATCCTAGGGAGGCCAAGGGAGGATGTCTGCTCCCACCAGCAAGCACAGTCATGCCTCAGAACAAGTATCTCACAGCTTTCAGCGCAGGGCTAGGCATGCTCTGAGCAGCACGCCTTGCAATTCCATCACAGTTCTGTGCGTCTATTCCCCTCCAATTGTGCTTATTAGGGAAAACTGCAGGCTACACCTTCCTAGTGGCATTTCCCGGTGGAATGGGTCAGTTGAATTAAATTTTTGCCTGGACAACTACAGTCAAACTTATTTTTTTTTCATTAAAAACATACAGCACAGAACATTAGTCTTACATCTTTCTTAGTCTTAAAAAATATAAATATAGAGGGATACTTTGTACAGGATGTATAGGTATGTACACCTTTAATATGCATGTGAGAAATTCAGAACCAAGTTTATGAAACTTGACCTTAAAGGAAGCCATCCTTTTGAAGCTTTTGAAGAAGGCTCTGAGCCATAGGCAGCTGTCCCAGTTCCTGCAGCCCCGATTCCAGTCCACTCCAGGTCCTCCTGACCTGGTGCACAGTGCTGGGAGCAGCGCTGGCTGGGTCACTGCTTCCTCTCCACTGGCTGCTGGAGGCACAGCTCACTCCCTGCAGAGACGATGGGCAGGCTGCTCTCTAGGTGGTGGTTGATGAGGTGGCTGATACTGTCAAAGACTCTGTCCTTCGTCCGGATCTATGAATGAAGCAAAGAATGGTTAAGCACATCCCACAGGCAGTAAAAAGAGAACATGCTTTGCTCAGAATCAGCCAGACCATCTGAACTGGCCCAGAAGGAAAGGAGGAGGGGACAAGGGGCTTCCTCCACTTTAGAGATGCTGTCTGCAAAGACCCTGGTCACTAGCAATGGCCAATCCATTTCATTGGTTGGGCTCACCTCCAAACTACCTGAAGACCTTTCAGTAACCATAAGCCCAGGCCCCTGGGACTGAGCTCTGGAATGTCTCAGCCCACTGTCCTATAGGCATGGCCTCCCCAACCTTCACCAACCAGGGCCACCTCACCTGTCTCTCCTGCTTCCTCCCTGGGAGGGAGCCCTGCACTGGGCTCTGCAGTCTCCCATGACCCTCCCACCTCTAGGCCTTTGCATGGCCATCTCCCGGCCCAGAATCAGTGTCTTCCATCTGAGCCTGGCCCCACCTCAATGCCAGCACCTCTGGGCAGCCTTCCTTCCTCCCCAGGCATCCTGGGCACCCACCAGGGGCAAGCTCCACAGTTCCCCAGAGGAGCTGCTATTGCCCCTGCAGTCCCCCACTGGAGAGTGAGCCAGGTTGGGTCACAGGTACAGGCTCCATGTTCCTGGGCTTTCAATTCTACAGCCTGCCCATAAACTTTTAATGCCATGTTAGGGGAGAGGAAGTTGAACACTCTGCCCTGCTTGCTGGCCTGCACTGTGGTCCCTGGGGTCCACCAGCTGCCTCCACTCTGAACCGGCACATTCACAGATAAGGCTCACACTTGAAAAAGGTGGGGTGGGGCCTGTCAGGAGCTGTCTTTCGAGGAGTTCTGGACACAATCCCCTGGGACTTGCATGTTTGAGAAGTGGGAGATGGAGGCAGAAAGCAGCCACCTGGCCATGTCCATTCACCCTCACAGGCCACCCTCGCGGTTACGCTCGAGGGTCAGTTGAATTCCCTGGCTTCGCTCTCCAGCCTTAGTAGGGGTCTCCTCTCCATCAGTGTGTACAGATGAATTTCCAGGAGCCCACCCTTTCATGGGACACCCAGCTCTCCTCGTCCTCCTGCAGGGACTCCCGAGGCTGTGTTCATTCTCCGGTTTTCCCCAATATTATCTTTTCCCCAAATTCTGATTGTCACTCCTGCTTCCACTAATGTGGCCACTCTTGCCTCTCCCCCTCTGTCAACCTACCAAAGAAACATCAGCCTCTGGACTTTTAACCACCATCCCGCCCCCACCCCAAATCTATACTTCAGGTGTGCATATTGGAAGTCCCTACCCAAGGTGCTCTGAGAAGCTCATACCATCTGCTCACGGCTCTACCAACTAGCAGCTGAAGGAACCGAAGAACTTTGAAATTAGAGTGTTTGCCTCCTGCAGGAACCCTCGCCACCCACCTCTGTAAGCACCAGAGGGAGAAGAGCTCTCCGGACCAGAGGGTCTCCTGATTTTTGGGCACTAAGCCTCACTAAGGAAGTAACCTGTTGGGCAAGTTCAGAAAGGAAGCTTTTGGCAAGACTTCCCAGCATCTTTCTACTGAAGTTGTTTAATTCTCTTGGGGCTCCTCAGCATTCCTGCCCCAGAAAGACCCCCTGGGTGACTCAAGCAGCATACTTATTTGGAAGCTGGGGGCACCCAGGAATTCGGCTTGCTACCAGTACTGGGGTGTTGCCTTAACATTGACTCCTTACTCTCATTCCTTAATGACTGACACTCACGTAAGTTCTGAGCAAACTTGGAACCCACTGGAATGGGTGAAGCGTGGTTTAGGGCAGGGAAGTGTCTGAGACAATAGTCTCAACCTGGTCTCACCTCCAAACCTCCTGAGGACCTTTTAGTAACCACAGTCCAGGCCCCAGGCCAGTTCCATAAGGAGCTCAGGGTGTGGCCTGGGCACCAAGTGTCTTAGGCTCCTCCGATGATTCCAACACGCTGTCAAAGCTGAGAACCACCAGTTAGCATATTTCAGTATACAGGCTGGCCAACATAAACACATATATATGTATTTACTGACTAAGGAAGTAGAGAGGCCAGCTCACTTCTTTGCCATAAATACTGAAGTCTGGCTCCTGCCCAAAGAACTTACAGCCGACAGAACTCTCTGTGTGGACTCACCTGTTATGCACTAGAAATGCTGATGGCTGATTAAAACCACTGGCCAGCCAAGACAAACCTAGACTCCAGACACACCTGCAAGGATTCTGCCACAGTGAAGACACATGGAATGTTAACCCCAGACAACTGGTTGAGGCTGTGCATAGTAAAGAGGAAATAAAAATCAAGATAAAAGCCTTCATTCTAGTCAGGCTACAGAAGAGACTAAAATGTACATATACTAGAAATTAAGAAAAGTCTAAAATTAATCATCTAAGCTTCCACCTTAGGAAGCTAAAAAAAGAAGAACAAATTAATCTAAAGTAAGCAGGAGGAAAGAAATAATAGATAAAAATTAGGGCAGAAATCAATAAATTGAAAACAGCAAATCAGTAGAAAAAAATAAATGAAACCAAAAGTTGGTTCTTTGAAAATGTCAAAACAATTGATAAACCTCTAGCCGGGCTAAGAAAAAAAGATGATAAGGCCCAAATTATCAATATAAGAAAGAAAAGAGGGGACCCCACAAGAGATCCCATGAACATTAAAAAGACAGTAAAGGAATACGGGAATAACAGAATTCAACCTTGTGGCCAGTTTATCAGGTTCTTATTTGCATTTGATTTACAATATTCCCCACATATGATAGGTTTATTGGGATGTAAGCTCATCCTAGGTTGGGGAGCATCTATGGATGACTCTATGCTCATAAATTTGATAATCTAAATTTTAAAATTCCTTGAAAGGCACAACCTGCCAAAACTCACACAAGAAGAAATAAACAATCGGAATAGGCATATATATATTAAAGAAATTGAACCAATAATTAATAACCTTCCAAAACAAAAAATACAAGGCCTAGATGGGTTCACTGGTGAATTCTATCAAGCATTTAAGGAATAATTTATTTCAATTCCCTACAATCTTTCTCAGAAGATAGAATCAGAGAACATACTTCCTCATTCTATGAAGTCAGCATTACCTTAATACCAAATCCAAAGACATTAAAAGAACTCTAACAGAACAGAGCCCCCAGAAATAATACCACACATCTATAGCCATCTGATCTTTGACAAATCTGACAAAAACAAGAAATGGGGAAAGGATTCCCTATTTAATAAATGGTGCTGGGAAAATTGGCTAGCCATAAGTAGAAAGCTGAAACTGGATCTTTTCCTTGCTCCTTATACAAAAATTAATTCAAGATGGATTAGAGACTTAAATGTTAGACCTAAAACCATAAAAACACTAGAAGAAAACCTAGGTAATACCACTCAGGACATAGGCATGGGGAAGGACTTCATGTCTAAAACACCAAAAGCAATGGCAACAAAAGCCAAAATTGACAAATGGGATCTAATTAAACTAAAGAGCTTCTGCACAGCAAAAGAAACTATCATCAGAGTGAACAGGCAACCTACAGAATGGGAGAAAATTTTTGCAATCTACTCATCTGACAAAGGGCTAATATCCAGAACCTACAAAGAACTCAAACAAATTTACAAGAAAAAAAACAAACAACCCCGTCAAAAAGTGGACAAAGGATATGAACAGACATTTCTCAAAAGAAGACATTCATACAGCCAACAGACACATGAAAAAATGCTCATCATCACTCGCCATCAGAGAAATGCAAATCAAAACCACAATGAGATACCATCTCACACCAGTTAGAATGGCAATCATTAAAAAATCAGGAAACAATAGGTGCTGGAGAGGATGTGGAGAAATAGGAACACTTTTACACTGTTGGTGGGACTGTAAACTAGTTCAACCATTGTGGAAAACAGTGTGGCGATTCCTCAAGGATCTAGAACTAGAAATACCATTTGACCCAGCCATCCCATTACTGGGGATATACCCAAAGGATTATAAGTCATGCTGCTATAAAGACACATGCACACGTATGTTTATTGCGGCACTATTCACAATAGCAAAGACTTGGAATCAATCCAAATGTCCATCAGTGACAGACTGGATTAAGAAATGTGTCACATATACACCATGGAATACTATGCAGCCATAAAAAAGGATGAGTTCATGTCCTTTGTAGGGACATGGATGCAGCTGGAAACCATCATTCTCAGCAAACTATTGCAAGAACAGAAAACCAAATACTGCATGTTCTCACTAATAGGTGGGAATTGAACAATGAGATCACTTGGACACAGGAAGGGGAACATTACACACCAGGTCCTATTGTGGGGAGGGGGGAGGGGTGAGGGGTAGTATTAGGAGATATACGTAATGTAAATGACGAGCTAATGGGTGCAGCACACCAACATAGCACATGTATACCTATGTAACAAACCTGCACGTTGTGCACATGTACCCTAGAACTTAAAGTATAATAAAGAAAAAGAACTCTATAGCACAATATCTCTCATGAACATAGATGTAAAAATGCTCAACAAATATTAACAAATTGAACCCAACAATGTATAAAAATAATTATACACCACAACCAAGTGGAATTTATTTCAGGTATGCAAAGTTGGTCCAATATTCAGAAATCAATTACTTTTATCCATCTTGTTAAAGAAGAAAAATCACATGATCATATCAATGGATGCAGACAAAGCATTTGACAAAATCCAACACCTCTTACCAAGAGATATTTTTCTTTAAAAAAAAAAAAGGGCTAATATCCAGACAAAGGGCTAATATCCAGAATCTACCAAAGAACTTAAACACATTTACAAGAGAAAAACAACCCCATCAAAAAGTGGGTGAAGGATATGAACAGACACTTTTCAAAAGAAGACATTTATGCAGCCAACAAAGTATGAAAAGAAGGTCATCATCGTGGTGATTAGAGAAATGCAAATCAAAACCACAATAAGATACCATATCACGTCAGTTAGAATGGTGATCATTAAAAAGTCAGGAAACAACAGATGCTGGAGAGGATGTGGAGAAATAGGAACGGTTTTACACTGCTGGTGGGAGTGTAAATTAGTTCAACCATTGTGGAAGACAGTATGGTGACTCCTCAAGGATCTAGAACCAGAAATACCATTTGACCCAGCAATCTCATTACTGGGTATATACCCAAAAGGATTATAAATCATTCTACTAAAAAGACACATGCACATGTATGTTTATTGCAGCACTGTTCACAATAGCAAAGACTTGGAACCAACCCAAATGCCCATCAATGATTCACTGGATAAAGAAAACGTGGTACATATACACCATGGAATACTATGCAACCATTAAAAAGGATGAGTTCATGTCCTTTGCAGGGACATGGATAAAGCTGGAAACGGTCATTCTCAGCAAACTAACACAGAAACAGAAAACCACACACCACATGTCCTCACTCATAAGTGGGAGTTGAACAATGAGAACATGTGGACACAGGGAGAGGAACATCACACACCAGGGCCTGTCAGAGGGTGGGGGGCTAGGGATAGCATTAGCAGAAATATCTAAGGTAGATGACGGGTTGACGGGTGCAGCAAACTACCATGGCACGTGTATACCTATGTAACAAACCTGCACGTTCTGCACAGGTATCCCAGAACTTAAACTGTAATTTTTAAAAGGGTCTTAAAACAAACAAACAAACAAAACTCTTGATAAAGCCCTCTTGATAAAGTAGGAGAGGAAATTTCTCAGCTTGATAAAGAATATCTATGGGTTGGGCACGGTGGCTCATACTTGTAATCCCAGCACTTTGGGAGGCCAAGGCAGGTGGATCACTTGAGGTCAGGAGTTCAAGACCAGCCTGACCAACACAGTGTAACCCCATCTCTATCGAAAAAAATTCAAAAATTAGCCAGATGTCATGGTGGGTAACTGTAATCCCAGCTACTCAGGAGGCTAAGGTAGGAGAATCACTTGAACCCAGGAGATGGAGGCTGCAGTCAATTGAGATCATGCCACTGCACTCCAGCCTGGGTGACAGAGCAAGACTCTGTCTCAGGAAAAAAAAAAAAAAAAAAGAATATCTGCAAAAAAAAACCCTACAGCTAACATTATATCTGATACTGAGAAACTCAAAGATCAAGAACAAGACAAGGATATTCCCTCTCACTACTCCATTTCAATATTGTACTGGAAGTCCTAATATTCCAAAGAAAACCTATAGAATTTATTTTCTGATTTCATCTTTGTAAACCATTATTGCTAAAACGTGTTGCCATTTTTAGGTAGAAATCTCCAAGGTTTCACAGCAGCTTAATTAAAATATGCCTCTTCTCTAGGCTGGGGGAAGAAGTGCACACTTGACTTTGTGTGGCCGGTGGTCAGTAGGCATCACCTACAGTGTCCAAAAGTAAGACAGTAAGAGAGAAAAGAAAAAAAAAGGTATACTGATTGGGAAGGAAGAAATGAAACTGCCTTTGTTCACAGATGGCATGATTGTCTAGAAGAAAATCTGAAAAAAATCAAAAATAACTCCTTGAACTAATTGTGATTATAGTAAGGTTGCAGGATATAAGGTAAATATACAAAAGTCAATCACTTTCCCATATATCAGCAATGAACATGTGGAATTTAAATTTTAAACACAATACCATTTACATTGGCACCCCTGAACATGAAATCAGTATAAATCTAACAAAATGCCTATGAGATCTATATGAGGAAAACTACAAAAGTCCAATAAAAGAAATCAAAGAACTAAATAAATGAAAAGCTATTTCACATTTATGGATAGGAATCCTCAATATTGTCAAGATGTCAGTTCTTTACAATATTTATTAAATAATATCAAATAAAGTTTATTTAAAAACTGAAAGAATAAATGAATATTCAGTTTGAGAGCACTGGGTGGGACTCAGTTTTCAGGGAGAGAAGCTGGAGGAGGTGAGGTTTTACAAAGAAACGAAAGCAACATCTCCTACTCCTAAAGCAAGAGCACTTTGGAGCCTCTGGAATGGTTCATAGTAAGGAATTTCTTCTTTGATTTGATTTTTGTAGACCGTTCTTGTTAAAAATGTGTATCATTTTTAGGTAGAGATCCCCAAGGTTTCACAGCAGCTTAATTAAAACATGCTTCTTCCCTAGGCTAGGGAAGAAATGCACACTCAGCTCTGTGTGGCGTGTGGTCAGCAGGAATCACCCCCAGTGTCCAAAAGTAAGGGTCAGGTTAAGGGGTGAAAGATGGAGAGGTGACACGGGGTTGGAAGGTGGAAGATAGGAATGGTGGGGGTGAGAGGTGAGGGTGGAGGGTCAGAAGCAGCAGGGCAAGGAGGTGGGGTGCCAGTTGTGGGGCAGGCTCCTTTGTCCCATATTTTGGGTGTGGGGACCTCTGTGGTCTGTGGACAACAGCAGAACTGGCTTGTCATTTTCATCCTTCCCTCTGGGCCTCCCTCAGGACTCCCTAGATGGTTGGTGGGAAGGTGAGGGCTCCTGCTCTGGCTGTGACCTATGTCCAAGTCAAAGCAGGACAAAACATGGATAGTTTCTGGTGCCAGGCTCTAGGGGGACACTAAACTATCACCAGCAACAGAATGAGACAGATAAATCATCCTTAAAGAAGCCCTTGCAGGGGCTGGCACAAAACTGCCCTCACGTACAGTAGGAGATGCAGGCCCAGGAGGAGAGCAAAGTGGGCAGGCCGACCTCAGGATGTGGGTGTTGTGAGTGGAATGTACAGGAGTGGGGCAGGGGACACAGGTTAGTCCCCCTCATCGACTCTCCATGTCTCCTCCATCAGCAGTGACTAAGCTGGGCACAAATGTCTGTTTGCAGGATTGTGTGTCTGGGTGGAGCTCTGCCACTGGGTGCTGTACCTTGGTGATCCTCCAAAGTTCCCAGTGGTGGAAGGATGCAGGGGAGAGCCTTCTGCTCTGTGGTGGCACACATGGGCCTCATGAGGACACTCAGGGCTTGGGAAGGTGCCCAGGGGAGCGGTAGGGATCTGCCGAGCTGCAGCCCCAGTTTGACCTCACAGGGACATTTCGCACCGAGCTTCAGTGCCCACACAGGAGATGCCCACCAGTTGCACCAGCCTTCTGGAACAATAATATTCTAGCAGAATCAGGTTTGCAACTTTTGTTCTCACTGTATGGAAAGTACACTCATTGTTAGTATTGACTATCGCTGCCAATTCCACCTTAAAAATGATTTTTCAGGAGCTCTGCAGCTGGATAGAGGGATAGTCTCCTCCTGCCCCAGGGAAAAGCCCAGGCTACCTTGGGAACTGTGCCATCTCCATGAGACCTCCAGGACAGCATTTGATGAATCACTGCTCAAGAAACCACAAAGAAGTCTTCACTCAGCTGCCAGAGTAGGGAGGCCAACACCACCACACTCAATGTCCCCACAGCCATGACCTCAGTGACCAAAGACAGCACCAGATCTGCTCACAGAGTGGAGGGCCTAGGCCCAGGTCACCTCTGGGAAAGCACAGCTGTCCCACAAAACTAACAGGAAATCCATGTAAAAACCCACAAACCAGAAGCAAAGCAGGCAGAGAGAAGGAAGTACTGTAGGAAGCTGAGCAGTGGCTCTCCCTGAACCCTGCCTGCATGCCGGGGCTCGCCTGCCTTGGGCCATCCCAGGTGAGGCTCCTCTGTCCTGCACCAGGTGGAAACTGAGTGTTTCCAGTACCCCTTGGGGCCAGTAGAACACAGTGCTAGGAATCTTAATCTTGAGAGCTGGAGGGCTCCTTCCACCTTGCCTGATGTTGCCCTCTAAGACATTTCTTTCTTAGCCATGGAACAACCCTGTCACACAGAGCCCTACCTGGATGCCCAGCATATATGACTTGGGAATAAAATGGGAGGAGGCTGGCCCTGGAGCACTCTCAGGACCCTGCCTGCCCCTGCGGGCTTCCAGAGCAAGACTACAGGGTGGTCTTTCCTACCCAGAACTTCCACTGTGTGGGTAAGTCACACAACTTGCCCAAGCCAGAGGTGACTGAATGGGCTGCGTAATTTCCATATTTCCTTTGTAGTGAACAAAGGCATGATGTCAATGAGAGAAGTCAGCTGGTCCTCCAGCAAGCAGAGCAGAGGCCTCAGCTCATTTTGCTGAGCAGGGAGCTCCACCCCACCCTACACCCCAGCAGGCCTGGACCACGATCTCAGCCAAGACCCAGGGCAGGAACCTGAAGAGCCTCGGGCAGCATTTAAACACTTTAACTGTCCCCTCGGGGCTCCAGGAGCCTAGAAGGAGATGCAAGGACCCTTCAGCCCAGGAAGGGAGGGTTGGGGGAGGCAGGAAGCTCCTACAGTGGGGAACGCTCAGCCTGCCCACGTCCTTCTCCAAAGCCTGCTCCACCAGTCTGGCCACCGTCACCTGTGGCTTTGAGGCAGGATAGGTAGTCAAGGAAGTAACCATGTTTTTGGGACGTGGCAACCATGGGATGTACAGTCAACACAGTAAGCGTCAGCATTCACACTGTAGTCCAGCTAATTCAAGCACAGCGATCTTCAGTAGGGAATCTCCCCCTCTAGAGAGCACTGTGCGCTTTAATTTTACTTGTGCTCAGACTGACCCTTTGCTCATTATAATAGCAAAAAACACATCCCTGGGTGGAGATTTAAGATGCTAATGAGATATGACTTATGAACAAGCATGTTCAGCTACTGCGCATGTGCACCCAGAGGACCACCCAGAACATGCTTATAGCAACACCTCCTTATGAATAATCATGAAAGACGCCCATAAAGGGAGTCTCCCTAGTGCCCGTCTTTGCTGTGTCATCCTTACCCTGCAGCCTGCCCTGAATTCTCTCTCTCAGGGTGTACTATCTATTCTGCACCTAACTTTCAAAATATTCTTTCTCCTTTGTAATAAATTGCACTATTTTGCATCTCCCTTGCTGTGTGTCTCTTGCTTAAATTCTTCTAAATCAAGAAGGTAAGAACTGAAGTCTCACAACAACCATAAACCCCTTGGAAGGTTTTTCCAGGCATGTGATGGGTTTGAACGAGTCAGCCACTACTGGCCTTGCCTTCTTTGGAAGGGAGGGCAGGCACAGGCTTCCTCTATGAGAAGCGAACCCTCAGGGAGAGAGGTCAGCCTGGGGCCTCAGGCCCACCCTGATCTTAGCATGAGAGCTGACTGCCCTTCAGGAGTCAGGAGCCCAGAATAAACTCTGAGGCCAGCTTGATAAGCCTTATCAACAAGGTTTCTTTGAGTTGGTTACAATATTTTTAATCATCTGAGAAAGTCTAAGAGTAGAAGAAAATCAGATCCCACAGATCAAAGCTGCCAGCCGCTCAGTGGGAAGGAACCAAGCTCCATGTGTTCAGAAAGGCTGGGTTTACTTAGGCCCAAGGATGCTTGGGAGCCTGAGAAGCAACTCAAAAGTGTGGGAAATTAAAATCATTAAGAAATATGCAGCGTATTCTGATTTCCCAAAACCGCCATTGAGGCCATAACCAATCTTACTGTTTCTCTTCTCTGCCACAACCTCCAGAAAACCGCTTGGCTTGGGGGAGGCGGAACTTCTTCCTGGCTACTTCTTTTACCGTCTATTCTTATCTACTTTCCAGAGATTCAATAGAAATTAATTTTTCAAATTTTATTCATCCAAGTATCTAGACAATCTCCTTCTGTGTTTAACTGGCCATAGGCAGCAGAACAGAATCAGAAGGTATGACCATGTAGAGGAAAAAAACCACTGGTCAAGATATCACAAGTCGTCAGTTCAAATCCTGTTTCTACTGCCAATGTGCTGTGTTTGCCTGACAAGTTACCTAACATACCCTTCCTCATTTTTCAAAGGGTCTGTTACCTAGACCTGTGGTTCCCAACTCTAGCCCCTGAAGAAGGGCTTGTGAAAGTTCAGTCTACTGCCTCACCTCCATCCCACACCCCCAGGCCCCATTCTGAGTTCCTGACTCAGCAGGTCTGGGGTGGGAGCTGAGGATCTCATTTCTAAGCAAGCTCTCTGATGCTGAAGCTGCTGGACTAACAGCTGGCCTAGAACAGCAGCTCAAGCTGTGGGTGTGATTTGTAAGTTACCTGTAATGCAACAATGCCTTCCCAGTTCACTCAGGCCCCTCTCATTGTCCAATCAGAAACACACAGCCCCTCTCAGGATGCTCCCCTGATGTGTAAAGGGCATGGTCATCCCAAGCCATTACCCTTGAAGCCCTTTCTCTCCTGGGTGCCCAAGCAGCATCCTGTGCATCTTATTTATTTACATATTTGTTTATTTTTATTTATTTATTTAGGAAGAGAGTCTCACTCTGTCACCCAGGCTGGAGTGCAATGGTACGATCATAGCTCACTACAGCCTCAAACTCCTGGTCTCAAGCCACCCTTCTGCCTTAGCCTCCTGAGTAGCTGGGACTACAGGTGCACTCCACCACTCCCTGTGTGCTGTATTAAGTACTGCCTGTCCTGCAGTGCAGTGACAAGTGAGGAGAAGACAGTTTTGAGCACCTGCCACAGCCTGGCCTGCCACCTGCTAATGACACTCCTTATATAGCAAGTTACTGACCTCTCTGTAAAATGGCTATCGCGAGTCCTGCTTCACAGGACTGTTTTCAGAATGACAGGATTAATACAAGTGAAGTAGTACAGTGCGTGGCATCAAAGACATGCTGGGGAATGTTTGCTATTCCCCACACTGCACAGTTTAACCTTACACTGGAGGTGATGACACCCCAGAAGGATTCTGAGCAGCAAATGGATATCAGCAAGCCTCCTGCAGGGTGGGCGGGGGCTGTCACTGGGAGTCCAGGTGGGTCAGGAGGAAGAGGCAGCTTGCAGAGATATTTAGGGGACTTTGTTTAGCATCTGAATGCAGAGTATGAGAAGAGAGGTGTGGTGTGGAGGGGAACCCAGGAGGGGCAGCTGGGGCTGAGGAGATGGGGACAACACCTTCCACTGCAGACGCCATGGGCTTCAATTGCCTGGGAAATGTGTAAGTGGAGTTGCCCTGTGGGCAGTTAGAAATACTGGTTAAAATTTTTCCATTAATGACGACACTCCATCAATGACAAAATGGTTACATCTGCCCCTTCTAAAGGGTCACACTTCTGGAAGAGGCAAAGTCATCAGATGGGGACATCTCGTGATTAAAACATTAATTACCCTGGAACAGGTCACACACACACATGCACGTGCACACACACACACAAACATACACAGTAGCTGACCTTTGCCCACTTTCTCACTTCTGCTGGATCCACTGAGAGACCCCACCCCACCTCCAGGCTCATAGGCTCATGCCTGGATCCAGCCTAACCCAGGTGTGATATAGACCTGCCCCAGACACAGACATGCCACCCAAGCCTCTCCTACATTTGAAATGAAGATGTGGTCCAGGTCCATCCCAAACCTGAAGGCTGAGCCACAGAGCTGGACCCACATCAGCCCCCAGGGCTGCATTGTGTAAACTAAAAATAAAATTTGAAGCCCCCCAACCATCAGAATGAACCCATCCTCTTAGCCAAGGCCATTCCAAAGTTAACCTGAAAAACTAGGTCAGGCCATGATGGGAAGTGGGGGTCAGACATGCCTCATTATATCTTCCTCCCTTTGGAATTCAGGCACAACTGACCAGCAGTAACATTTAAACAGGGACCTTAGGACTTTTGTAGCAATAAGACACCCAATTCCAGCCTGACTCTAGCATAGCATCACATGACAGATAGCAGGCCCTGAAACAGATTGAAGTATTTTACACTAAAATATATGTCTTTGGCAATATGTCTTTGTCATATTTTGAAATAGCCCTGCAAAGCTGTCTCTTGTGGGTAAAATCTATATTCTGTGGAGAACCCCTGTCCCTTTCCAGGTCTTTTCCTTCATCCAGGAGAGAATTAAGTTAAGAGTCTGACACCTTTTTAAGTCTGATGAAAAACATTGGCTGGGCACAGTGGCTCACGCCCGTAATCCTAGCACTTTGGGAGGCCAAGGTGGGTGGACCACCTGAAGTTAGGAGTTCAAGACCAGCCTGGCCAACATGGTGAAACACTGTCTCTACTAAAAATACAGAAAAAAAAAAAAAAAAAAATCAGCTGGGCATGGTGGTGCATGTCTGTAATCCAGCTGCTCTAGAGGCTGAAGCTGGAGGATCGCTTGAACCCAGGAGGCGGAGGTTGTAGTGAGTTGAGATTGCACCACTGCACTCTCTAGCCTGGGCAACAAGAGTGAAGCTACATCTCAAAAAAAATAAAAAATAAAAAAAAGAAACATCTACGATCTTTTCTTTCTGAAGCCTGCTACCTGGAGGCTTCATCTGCATGATAAAACCTTGGTCTCCACAACCCCTTATCTTAACCCAGACACTCCCTTCTACTGCTTCCAGGTCTTTAGATAAGCTCTTGCAACCAATACTCCCTTCTATTGATTCCAGGTCTTTAGATAAACTCTTTCAACCAATTGCCAATCAGAAAATCTTTGAATCCACCCATGACCTGGAAGCCCCCTACTTCACATTGTCCCGCCTTTCTGGACCAAACCAATGTACATCTTACATGTGTGGATTAATATCTTACATATAAAATCACGCTGTAGCTTGACCACCCTGGGCACGTGTTCTCAGGATCTCCTGGGGCTGTGTCACTGGCATGTCCTTAACCCTGGCTAAATAAACTTCTGAAATGATTGAGATTTGTCTCAGATATTCTTTGGTTTACAAATGCCAAGAGCCCAACTTGGAACCCTGTCCACCCAGGGCTTACATGCCCACAAGCAACCCCTTTGTCCAGGTGAGCACTCAGTTTCCACCTGACGAGTGAGCCTGACCTTGAATCCCTGCACACCTGGGGCCTTGGACAAGTCCTCCCTTCCCTGCTCCTGTGGTTTTCTGGACCAGCCTTGTCCAGGGGATGGAGGAGACTCCTAGTCTCCCCTGGCCCTGTTCCTTCTGGATCTCACTTCCTTTCCTAGTTCTGAGCTACTGAGAAGTCCCTCGTCACCTCCAAGGTTGCCCAAGAGTCTGCAAGGTCTGTTCTTGACAATAGAAATGAAAAAATGGTAGAGAACTGACCATGCTGACCAAACAGGAAATATGTAGGAAACTGTTCCCAGTCATGATTTCTTCAGAGCCTTGTCAGAGAAGAGCAGAGAAGCTGTGGACACAGCTCTGAGTTCCCCTGGGGCTAGACTCATTGTCCTGGTCATTTGTGTATTTACACAGAAAAGACAGGAAACTTCCTTACCAATTATTAAGCGGGCATGATGCTAAAATTTACCCATGTGTTTTCATTTGTTTAATTTTGCTTGATTTTGAAGTTTTTGACATTAGACAACTAGAGATGGATGAAATGCTGATTTTTTTATAGCAGTTAGGATGAGTATAGGAATTGCCCTATCCCACCTTCCCCAAACCCAGAAAAAGGACAGTACAGGAATTAACAACTTCTAAAAACAAAAGAGAAGGAGGCAGTGATCTCAACACATTACAGACTAACAGAAACATGGAAGTATGTTGAAGGATAAAAGAGAGTGAGGAGGAAGGCAGCCTAGAATGCATGGCAGGGGGGTCTCGCAGTGGAGGAGGGGGACCCTTGCAACAGTGGGAGGGAGGACAGCCAGGCTGCAGAAAGACTACTCCTCAGTAACTGAGCCTGCAGCTCCCACTGCTCCCAACTCCTTACAGCCAAACTAGCATTTTGCCTTTAGGGAAGAAGTCTGGGGAATACTTATCCAAAGAAATTAAACATGCTGCCTGGGGAGAATTAAGGCAGTAGGAGGAGGATGGTGACCCTAAGTAAAGAACTCTTGGGAGGCACCCAGGCTAAAAGTCCAAGCCCCCTCCCCTTCTCAACCTAAAGTCTAACCTTCAGATGACAAAACCCCGCCCACACACGTCATTCCCTCTATCCTCTGCTGACACCACCTCCACACACACAATTCACACATAATCTCAGTCAGTCCTCTGATACTGGGGACAGACTAGAGGGAAAGAGAACTATACATATTGAAGCAGAAGAGAACAACCCCAGGAAAATCCATCCAGCCTCTTGTTCTGAAATCTCATGGTATAAGAATGCCAGACATCTTAAAAACACCAGCACCATGAAGAGAAAGATCATGATGAGCAAATCAACACCTGCCTCAGAAGATAATTTGGAAAACAGAAAAAAAAAAGTTAAACAACTTATATTAACATCAAAAACTCAAAAAGATACTGACTGCATGTATTAAAAAGAACAACATGTGTGAAAAATAAAACAATTGCAGGACAACAAGAATCTTTTATAAATTAAATATAGAATTTGTAAAATTATATCTATCTATATCTATATCTCTATACCTTTATCTATATATATCTAATCTATATCCAGATATAGATATAGATTATATCTAGATATAGATCTAATCTAGATATAGATTA
>NC_045447.1:102748100-102831513 GCF_002776525.5 Piliocolobus tephrosceles
TCTAGATATAGATTATATCTAGATATAGATCTAATCTAGATATAGATATAGATTAGATATATATTGCACACACATGTTTGTGTGTGTATATATATACTATATATAGATATAGATTATATTTATATATAGATATCTACATCTATATATACATCTAGATTATATCTATATTACACACACAAAAGTTTGTATAATAGTCAAGGAAAGCTCCTGGAACATAGAACATAATTTCAAATAACTAGAAAATTTTTGAAAAGACAAGAGACAGAAGGTCAATACAGAAGGTCTACTCCCTCAATCAGGAGTTCTGAGATGAAAAAATGTAGAAGGCAGGAAATTACAAAAAATATTATATAAGAAAATTGTTCTGATTCAAAGAAAAACAGGTCTTCAGAATGAAAGGTTTCATCAAGTTCCTAGAACAATTAATAGAAAAAGACATACATGTAGATTCTTGCCTCTGTCATTACAGAACAGAAAGATAAAAGAAAAAAGAAAAAATTTACAGAAAAAATAACCATAAGTGACGAAGAATCACACCAGTCACACTACAACTAACCATACTTTTAATCAAAAGTAACTGGAAAACATATTTTCAGACATGTAAGGATGAGAAAATTTATGCTCATGCACCTCTTCTGAGAAAGGCACTTAAGGAAGCAGTCCAGTAAAAAGTGAGTGAAAGCCAAGATATAGGAAGATATAGGATACAAGTCCAAGAGTCCAATGAAAATATGTCCCTGGGATGATGAGTTTGCTCTGGAAATTTATTAGTTCACCTCAGAAGAGGAAGTCCATCTGTCCATGTGTCCTAAATAATAGATGGAATGAGCAAGGCACTGCTTAAGGGTAAACACCCTGTGAGGAAAACATAGCTGTCTTCTCTCAAGAACAGGGCAATTAGAAACTTCAAGATTAACTGATTTTAAAAGCATTTGTATAAAAAAGCACATATGTAATGTAATGTTATGCCTAACATATAGAACTATAATATACATATTACATAGAAAACAAAAAGTCAAATGGCAGCTATAAATCATACTACACCATAAATAACATTAAATATGAATGGATTAAAAAATACTATCAAAAGGCAGAGATTTTCAGAGTGGCTAAAATAAAACAAATAGATTGAAAATAAAGGAGAGAAAAGAATGTGTCATATACATAGCAACCATGAGAAAGCTGGAGTACATATACTAATACCAGATAAAATAGATTTTAAAACAAAAGCAGCAAAAAATGTTACTAGAGATAAAGTGGGACATTTCACACTAATAAAAGGTATCTCCATCAGTGAGATACAACAGTTATAAACATATATGCACTTAATAACAGAACACCAAAATACATGAAGCAAAATTAATAGAAATAAAGGGAGAAATAGACAATTCAACAATAATAGAGATTTCAATACCTCACTTTTAATAACGGATAGAACAACTAGACAAAAGACCAACAAGGAAACAGAAGACTTGAGTACCACCACAAACAGACCAGACCTAACAGATATCTATAAAGAACTCCACCCAACAACATTATTTATACATGCTAACCAATTTGATACTTAGGTAAAATGGACAAATTCCTAGAAAGACACAAAATATCAACAGTGACTTATGAAGAAATAGATAATCTGAATAGACCTATAACAAGTGAAGATAATTCATAATTTTAAAAACTTACTAGAGATAAAGACGGACATTTCATACTAATAAAGGGTCATTCCATCAGGAAGATACAACAGTTATAAACACATATACACTTAATAACAGAACACCAAATTTGTCTAATTGTCTCAAGGGCATTCTTTTCATTATCTGTTTGTTGGAACCAGAACCCAAATAGACGTAGTCTACACTTGGATTCCATTATTTCTCTTAACACTTTTCTATTCTACTTATACTTTCCTTCCATTTTTCCTCCACACCAGTGATTTGTTTGAAAAACTAGGTATTTGTCTGTGGAATACCCCACCTTATGATTTGGCTATTGCTTCCTTATGGCATTGTACAGCTTGTTCCTCTGTCCTCTGTAATTTTTTTTTTTTTTTTTTTGAGACATAGTCACCTGTCACCCAGCCTGGAGTGCAGCTGTATGATCATAGCTCACTACAGCCTTGAACTCTGCCTCAGTCTCTCAAGTAGCTGGGATTACAGGTGCATGCCACTATGCCCAGCTAATATTTTATTTTAGAGATGGGGTCTCACTATATTGCCCAGGCTGGTCTTGAACTCCCAGGCTCAAGTGATCCTCTCACCTCAGCCTCCCAAAATGCTAGGATTACAGACGTGAGCCCACACACCTGACCTGTATTTTCTATAAACTTGCAGATACAGAGATTCTTTTTACACAGCTTCATTGAGATATAATCTAGATACCACATTCATTTAAGGTGTACAATTCAATGGGTTTCAGTATATTCGCAGATACATTCATCACCACCACTACCAATCTTAGAACATTTTTATCACCATAAAAAGAAATGCCATACCTTTCAGCTATCACCTCCCTGTCCTCCCATCCCTCTCTCTCACCCAGCCCCTAGGAACCACTCATCTATTTTCTCTCTCTGTAGATTCTCCATCCTGAACTTTACTATGAATAGAATAACATATGATCTTTTGTCACTAGCTTCTTTCACTTAGCATAATGTTTTCAGGGTTCATCCAAGTTGTGGCATGTATCAATACTTCATTCTTTTTATAGCTGAATTATGCTCTATTGTATGGATATACCACATTTTACTTTCTTATTTATCTGTTGATGACACTTCAATTGTTTCTACCTTTGGGCTATCATGAATAATGCTACTATAACTATGTGTGCACAAGTTTTTGCATGGGAATAGGGTGAGAGTGGAAATGGTTTGGGGGAGATTAGTGTTTTCCTTAAAAGCCTTCTGCTGTATCTCCTTTGTTTATATTTTTCAGTGTTACATTGATAAAAATGTAAAACGCATGTTGCTGAGACAGGCTCTTGGATCAAATGCTCCATGTTTCTCAGCATTTCTCAGTTTTCTTGGAGTGAGGCTGGGACTCATGGACTAGGGGGAGCTGATGTGAGTCCCCTCCACAGCACAGCCATTGACAGTCCACGAGTTTCCTCCAGCCTCTCTTCTCCTTCGAGCTCCCATGTTGAGAAGGTGAGCCCAGGATATGGACAACAGCTCATCTGGATCCCAAGTCACCCAAGGACCTGTGGGACCTGGGGAGCCACACAACACACATGGGACTTGGCACGCAGGGGACTGAGCTCTGCTGGGTTAAGCCACTGAGAATACAGATTTTATTTGTTATTGCAGCACAGCCTAGACTGGCTGATACAAAGGGAATTTAAAAATAACAACAGGACATTATAAAGTGAGGATTAAGGAACATTTAAAAATTATTCTCAAAAACTAGTGAATGTAGGGGTGTTGGATTGTCATCAATGTTTTCTGATTTTATGAACAAAATTCCCAGCATGTGCTCTTAAATGTGCAATGACCAGACACCATGTGAATCACGCCCACAGGAAACCCACTCACCGGCGGTAGCAACGCATTCAAATGCAAGCACAGTGCCCACCTCACTTAGCTGGTCCTTCAAGACCAGAGAGATGAATCAATGATAAATGACTCAGGGAATAATTTTAGACATAAGAGGGCTGACTAAACAATTCTGAAGATGTTGAAAAGTAAAGTGTTCCAGACTCCATCTCTGAGGCTTCTCTTAGAGACCCAGCTACTGGCACTTTCCAGATACTATTTTAGAGTCAGTGTTCTTGACACCTTACGAACAGGGCTCAGAAGATGCCCCAGGCAGCTTCTCATCACGTTTCCAGTGATCTCAGTGAAAGGTGGGAAGGCACAAAGGTTGGTATACTGTGGAGTAAATTTAGATGCAGAACTGTTTTGCATCCTTATTTCTCTGAGTAATCTGTTCTCTGCCAAGTTTCCCCCTTTATAGTCAGGGACCAACCAATTACCATGAAAATCAGATGAATAAATATTGAAGAGAATGTGTTCACTGCCTATTTTGGTGTCCCCACAGCAAGAATGCAATGTTACATTTTTAATGAAGTCTTTCATTTCCATTTTCTTTTTCAGCTAAAGCTGTCCTCCATAGGATCAATTTAACTAAAAAATTAGATCCAACAAAAGAGCCCCCCCGCCGAAGAACAGTCATTAGTAGGTATGACTTGACAAAATTTCTCAACAGTACTACAAGTTTCTCCTCCAAAATTAAAATTGTATGGTAAACACAGCTTTGGGCATTGGCTCGCTTGGATACCTGGTTTAATCATATTTCCACAAATTCATACTCTCTTTATCTGCTACATTATGATACCGACTTTTAATGTATAATAAATATGTTATTAGTAGTACACAGTTCTTAAGTCATTCTTTGACATATACAGACTAAGTAGACAAACAAATTCAATCATCTTTGTTCTATGACATCTTTAACTAGATTTTAGCTTTCTGTTTTTTTAAATATCTAATATTTTGAACTGAAATATTTATATTCTCATAGAATTGCCTGGGTATCTTCTCCCCTATTTTCTTTTAGATAACCACAACTGTTAGTTTATGCCAAGAGGAAGAAGTCCGAGTTGATTCTACTTCGAAAATTTCGTTTCTGATTCTATGTCTGCCAGTAGCATGTGACCCTCAGCACCCCATCACCTCCACAGGCTCTCAACTCTTAACCTGTAAAAGCCCAGGACAATCTTTGTGTTTGTTCATCAAATGCTTGTTGAACACTGCTATGTGCCAGGCACTATTCTACACGTTGGGCGCTATGGCACTAAACAAGTTTTCTACTCTCATGGGGAATACAGTCCAGTAGAAGAAACTAGCCAAATAATGAAGAAATTAACAAAGAAACAAATATTTGTTTGTGGTAAGTGCTTTAAGGTAAAAACAAACCAGAATGCAGAAACAGGGGGTATAGAGGGGATCCTATTTGAGATAAAAAAGTTAGGGAAGGCTTCTCTGAAAAGACTTCTCTGATGTGTAGGAAGCCTAGCTCATCTTAAGAGGTGAGTAAAATGGCAAAATCTTGATATCAAAATCAGATAAGCATATACAAGCAAAGGCAGCAAAGACAAGACAGGTTTTACTTACAACAGAGATTCAACAAAATCCTAAATAAAACATTCGGTGACCAAATCCAATAATGTATTTCACGAGAACGATGGCAAGGTGAAGCAGAGTTTATGACAGGATTACAACATCAAAAACATCTAGCTGTGTAATTCTCCATATTAACAATTTAAAAAACAATTATTATCTCAAAAGGTGCTGCAGAAGTAGTTGATGAAGTTCAACACCTATATATAATCAAAGTAATTAAATAATGTGTAAGTTCCATGAGAGTAGATATTTTCTTTTAAAACAGGTTCATAGACATTTTCCAGCTGCCAAAACACAATGTCTGGACATAGTAGACATTCAGTACATATTTGCTGAATGAATGAATAAATGGATGAATGAAATGTTTTAGGACAATCAATGAAAAGATAATCTCCCCAAGGCCTACTGCAACCAGTGCAACCATTCCTTTTCAGGTTTGGAGTGGACAAGGACACTCTCCCCTGGTCAGCCTCTGTAGGTGCCTCTAGTCAGAGCAATGGGGTGAGAATACCACATAAGGGTGAGCCCTGGAGGGCAGGAGGTGAAACTGTCCAGGTCTGCAATGGCGGGACCAATGTTCCAGTAAAACTACTGGAAGAAGCAAAGCGTCCAGGCACAAGATCACACAACATTCCTCTCTCTCCAGCAAAAATGGTTGAGAAAAAGAAACTCAAAATAACATGCCACTTACAACAGGAGCTAAATCTAGACACTCTAGGAAATAATCTAATAAAGGAGATAGAAGAATTTGTGGGAAAAATTTTACAACTCTACCAAAAAAAAAAAAAAAAACTGAGTTACTGGAGACTTACGCCATGCTTGTGGCTGTGTTGATCTAATACAGAAAAATTGTTGGGAAAAAGCTGAATGTTGGGAGGGAAACTGAGGTAGGGCTTGCATAATGTCCTTGGGAATGTGTCTAGACTTGCTGGCTCCTTGCTTCTAGCCCTCCTAGACTTCTAGATCGATTGTATTCCCATTATCTCAAGTAGCAGAACATGTTCCATATAAAAGCTGTAAATCATGTGCTTAATGCAACGTGTCCTTTTGACCGCCACATTCTCACCCCCTGTTTCTTTGTTGGATTACCAATAAATACCATGGGCTCCCAGAGCTCGGGGCCTTTGTAGCCTCCATGATCGCAATGGCCCCCTGGTGTCCCACCTTTCTCTCTCAAACTGTCTTTTTCTCAGTCCTTTGACTCTGCTGGACTTTGTCACCCCCACGACCTAGTGCTGGGTCTGATCTCCCCAACAAAAATGTCTGTTCTTCCTCAAATTAATCTATATACATTCAATGCAAGCCCAATTGAAATCCCAGCACGTATTGTTGGTGACTTGAAAAACTGATTCTAAAATCAGTGTAAAGAAGAATATATATCTGCGGCTCAGTAAAACAGTTTAGAAAAAGGAGAATCAAGAGGAAGGACTCACACCACCAGATGTTAAGAGAGTTCCAAAGCCATAAGGATGGAAACAGCATGGTACTTACACAAGGACTAAACAGATCAGTAGAATAGAATCCAGCATCCAGAAACAGACCATGATGCAAAGAACTTAGTATGTTTTCAAAGGAACATCAGGACAGCAGCGAAGAGATGAATGATTTAGCAAATGGTGACAGAAAAACTGGCTTACTCTCTGGAGATTTAAAAACATGTTGAACCTCAGCCAGGCATGGTGATTACACCTCCCAGCACTTTGAGAGGCTAAGGCAGGTTGATCACCCGAGGTCAGGCGTTCAAGACCAGACTGGCCAACATGGAAAAACCTGTCTCTACTAAAAATACAAAAACAAACAAACAAACAAAAAATGTGTGTATATGTGTGTATATTGAGTCTCTATGTCATTTCAAATTCAAAAGTACCTTCAGTTGGAATTAAAGCCCACATGTGAAAGATGAAACTATAAAGCTAACAAAAGAAAATATATATGCAAATCCAGTATATTTGTGATTTGTGGGGGAGAAAAACTTTAAAAGTCAAAACCATCAAGCACAAATGGGAAAACTGACAGATTCAGATGCATCCCATGAAAGACTTCTATTTGATGAAGACTATCACAGACAAAATTATCAGATGGATGACAAAAGCAAGAGAATACATAGGAAAATTCTGTTACCGAAAACCTCAACAAGAAAGCCCAATCAGAAAGTCAAAAGAAAAACATGGAGAAAGGATAAGAACATCAACTTTACAGGAAGAATCTGCTAATTTACTAATGAAGTGCAACCAAAGAATTACAAATCAAACAATGAGATGTTCCCTTTCTCCTTACTCCCACAAACTAGCAAACCTAGAGACTCTCTCAAGGAAGAGCAAGGATGTTGCTGGTGTGCGCCTCAGTAGCTCAGCCATTCTGAAAGCAAATCCAAGCCCTAGTGAAATTCAATGTATGTGTACCCTGTGAGCAAAACGCCACTCTTGGCTCCTGTCCCAGAGATACCGTGCCCAGGTACAGAGAAAAACATGCATGAGAATTTGCAGCAGCTTAGTCATCCTTCTCAAGAGAGCTCAGTAAGTGACATGTGGACTGCATATGTGACCGGCCCCAGGCAGCCTACCACAGTAATGATCTGATAAACAGAAACCACCATGGACACATCTCAACAACATGTACGGTGGTGGAAAAGGAAGAAACAAAATGGGATTTGTGGAACAATATCATGTGTGCAAACTTTTTTCTTTTTTTTTTTTTTTTTTTGAAACAGGGTCTTGCTCCATCACCCAGGCTGGAGTGCAGTGTTGCGATCACAATTCAGGGCAGCCTTGACCTACTGGGCTCAAGCAATCCTCCCACCTCTGTCTCCTGAGTGGACTACAGGCAGTTGCCACCACGCCTGGCTAATTTGCAAATTTCTAAAAGGCACAAACACAAAATGTTTTCTCAGAAGTACATGTATGTTAAAAAAGAAGATGGACCGGAAGGATATACACATATACGTTACATTCGTGAGGAAGTGGCTGTCTCCGTGGAAGGGAAAGAGGAAGTAGCTACTGGCTGGAAGTGGGAAGTGGCTGCTCCCAAAGAAACAGAAAGAGGAACTGTTCCGAGTGCCAGGAGCTGGGGTGTTCAGGCAACTGAGTCTTGGTACCTGAGGTAATAAACCATTTTGGATAACACCCCCACCCCCGACACAGGCAGTTTAATTGTGTTCCAGTCCAGCTGAAGACAAAGGCTTCATCCCTCCCTGTCAATCAGAAAATGCAATGTTTTTCACTCCTATTAAATAACTCTACCCTGCTTTGTTGTTCTCACTGGATAAAAGGTTTTAAACAATCCTGGAATTTCACTCAACAGTTAGGTTGATTTAACTACATTTATGGAGCTTAGCAATTCTTGGACTATGCCCCAGGTAAAGTCGAATGTGTTTCTTGACGGGAAGATGAAAAATTCAGTGAAACCTACAGGATTATTCAGATACAGTTATAGTGCCAGGGATGGCCAACATCACTAGGAGTTACTTCTCTAAACGGGAAAACAAGAGACTTAGCAAAGCGGGTTTCATTTACTGATCATCACATTTTACAGCCTTAGAACAAAATCCTCAGTGATTCAACTTTTTGACAGAAGCATTCAAGGCAAATATTAAAAGCCTAGACGCCTGTACTTCCTTGTCCACTGGAAACATGTTTGTAAGGAAAATGCTCTCAGTTTCTATATTTATTTACTTTAAAGGACATAAAAGTCAAGGCTTTCAGCCTAGGCCATAATTCTAAAAGTTTTAAAACTTGTGTGAGGCCCTGACCACTGGCTCCTGGCTCCTCGCTCTGGCCTAATGACAGGAGTTATCTGTCCCTGGGTTCCCCTGAAGGACTCGGTAGGCACTTGTGGATAGAGGTGGGAATGTGGAGGGCATTTGACAAAGTGGAAACTGTTTAAGGCAGGTCTGCGCCCATCAGCAGGTCCGACCCCATCCCCACTGGGTGCTCACCGTGCCTTCCGGGTCCACGAGCAGCAGGTGCTTGGCCTGGCCATTGTGCATGCCCGTGAGGACAAAGGAGCCCGGGTTGGTGGTGCTCTTCCTGACCAGGAAGTCTCCGTCTTTCTCCAGCAGCCCCTCTGCCTCCTTCCTGCTCATCTCTCCTTGGTACCAAGTCTCAGCTTGCAGGTCCTCCAGCATCTTGGCATCCGGGGCTCTGGGTGACACAGGGCTGATGCACTCCACGGAGGCTGCCTTGCTTAACACGGGCCCCAAGGGCTGGTTCTTGAGAGCATCTTCAAAAGGTTCTGTCATCAACAACATTGACCAGCAACAAGTCAATCTCAAGAAGAGCAAATTATTAAAAAAAAAAAAAAAAAAAATACAGTGAGAGAGATGGAAATGCAAAGGCAACTCCTCCAGAAGGGGAAAACAAAAACCACTGGGAAAAACTAACTGGCTGGTAATATAACAAGAGCCATCATAACAAGCATCGAAAAGCACAGCCCAAATTTTGGCATGACTTTCTGATGAGTCTGCTTTCCCAAGACAGCTGGGAGTTGTGCTATGTGCCAAGGAGTCAAGCACACCCTTTGTCTAGCTAGTTGGAATGACTACATTTTTGCATGCTGCAGGAGGCCATGAATATCACATGCCATGTACTTTCTCTGGAACTTCAGCCAGCCTCTTTAACAAATTCTGAATAAAAATCTGCCAATACCAAAGGGAAAGACAAGCTACAAAGCTTTGATTTTATGCAAAACCAGAGCCCAATCCACCAAAGGTTTATTTCAAAATCTTTGCATCAGGCAAATTTTTAAAAGAGAAAGCTTATGGGTATTGGGTGCCTCTCGTGTGACTTGCCCCAGGCTAGGAGCTCCACCTCCCCTTAACCTTCACTTGTTTCCCTGTGGAACGAGGCTCTCGAATGAGTGCTTGAGACCATACTTGGTTTCATCCCCTTCAGAGCACACTTCTCAGTGCAAGGCATGTGTGAATGGTGAGACGGCTGCTCTAACAATAAATACCAGCAGCAAAAGAAGTAGCCAGGCATGTCTAACTAAATCCCGATGTTCGACTTTCACATAAGGTAGTGTGTATGAAAGAACTCTGAAAACTGCACACAGTGCTATGCAAGTGGAAGGTAGTGCGATGATTATTTCAGCCTACACTGTCTACCCAGCACAACATAAGCAGCACAAGAACAGGAATAGTTCTTTCCTGAGCATAACTACACCCTCAGAGCACAGCATTGCTCCTGGGACACAGTTCATTCACTATGGTCAACAAATGCTGTAAAATAAGCCAAACTTGCTCATTGTTATTACAGGGTGGGCAGAAGTGAGGTGAATAAATGAAAGTAAAATTAGCTCTTTTTGAAGCTTATTAATCTTTGACAGATTTGGAGATAAAAATAAGTTAGAACCATTGGCAAAAATTATGTTGGTGGATGTTCTTTTTCATCTGACTTTTTTCCTGATTACCTGGAATTGACATACATTGACAAATGTATGTCAACACATACATAACAGTATTATACTGTTTCAACACCATCACCACCTTTGTTATCATCTACATCATCAAAATTGTCAGCATCATCTCCACCATCACCACCATATCCACATTCACTTTTATTGGCACCACCACCAACATCAGTATCACCACCATCGTCACCATCATCACATCACCATTATCACCATCATTCCCATTGTTACCAGCATAACCATCATCAACACCATCATTGTCACCACCATCACTGCCACTACCACCAGCAGCAGCAGCAGTAGCAATAGCATCACCACCATCAACATCATCATCACTATCCCCTCACCATTATCACCACCACCACTACCATCAGCATCATCAGGATCATCACCATTATTACCACCATCCCCACTGTCATCATCACCATCATCACCATCACTGTCACCAGCATAACCATCATCATCACCATCACTGTCACCAGCAGCAACAGCAGCAGCAGCAGTAACAGGTGCAGCAGCAGGATCACCACCATCAGCACCATCATCACTATCACCATCACCATCATCACCACCACCACCACCATCGGCATCACCACCATCATCACCATCATTATCACCATCACCACCACCACCTTCACCATCAGCATCATCACCATCACCATCATCACCACCACCAGCACCATCAGCAGCAGCATCACCACCACCATCATCACCGTCATCATCACCATCATCACCACCACCATCAGCAGCATCATCACCACCACCATCAGCAGCATCACCATCACCATCATCACCACCATCATCATCACCATCATCACCACCACCATCAGCACCATCACTACCATCAGCAGCATCACCATCACCATCACCATCATCACCACCACCATCACCACCACCATCAGCAGCATCATCACCACCATCTCACCATCACCATCATCATCATCACTGTCACCAGCACCAACACCACCACTATCATCCGCAGCAGCAGCATCACTACCACCATCATCACCATCATCATCACCATCATCACCACCACCATCAGCAGCATCATCACCACCATCATCACCATCACCATCATCATCACTGTCACCACCACCACCACCACCATCATCATCATCACCATTACCACTACCACCATCACCACCATCATCACCTCACCATTATCACCATCACCATCAGCACCATCATCACTATTACTACCATCACCATCATTATCACCACCACCACCACCACCATCAAAATCACCATCAGCAGCAGCACCACCATCACCACCATCGTCATATCAGCACCACTATTATTTAGAGCTACTGGTTCAAAATAAAGAACACGGAGTGCTGGCTTTATTTAGTTCCACACTTTTCAACAGGCACCAGCCTTTCTAAGGCTCTTTTTACATTCTGTTTCCCCTCCTTACGTTTTGAGAGCAAGAGGAGAAATTAACTGATGGGAAAAGGGTAGCTCTGGTTCTCATGTTTTCATCCCAAACACCAGCCAATCTAACTCTCCTTAGGGTCTGAGTCCAGGAGTCATTGGTAAATTGACTATATTAAACAGTAAAAATGGTCTAACCAAATATGGGACTATTAAACTGCAGTTTGGAGGTACTATAACAACTCCAGCAGAAGCTTGGAGAGCTACCACTGTGCTTTGCATCTTGAAAATGTGGCTTCACATTTCTCAAGCTGTTTTCACATTTTTAAAAATAAAGGCACTGGCGGGACTGAATTAGGTGATCTAGCATTGAAGGTGGCTTCAAGCATTGAGATTCTACAGTTCTTGCTTAGATGATTTTTGTAAGTCAAAATGGGGGTCCAGTGTGTCTGGGAAGTCAAATTTGCTAGGGAGAAACAGTGTTGTTGTGATGAGGTTGCCTAATTATGAAGGCACTTAACCCTGTCCTCACTCATAGAAAATACCACAAATCACAGGTATTGGACCAGCAAGGCTGCCTTTCACAAATGATAAAGTTAGTTAACTTCTAGGATTCTTCATTTCCTCTTCTGTAAAATAAAGATAGCAGTAGTTATCATAATACTTACCAGTAAAAATTTAAAAATAGGTGTTTAGCACATGGTAGAAACTCATTCAGAACTAGTCTCCATTCCCTCCCTCTTCAGCCTATAAAATTCTCAAGGAATATGAAAAGCAAATTTTAGGATATAAAGCTCTTGTGAGCTTGTGATGCTCTTTCAAAATTCTTTAACAAAAATTTTCACTTTTGTTAATCAGTTCATGAATGATTTAATTTCCTCAGTCTATATTACAAACAGAAAGTCCGTGGTACATATCCCACTACATTGCTGTCTGCAATAAATTCCTATTACTCTCCTTATCCTGTTTAGTTTTCATCACTGAGGAGCACTTAACCACTACCTGGTAATAGATACAGTTGTTTATTTAACCTCCATGAGGTAGAGACTTTGCTGGTTTTGTTTTCCTGTGTATCTCCATCAAGTAGAATAGTATTTGACAAATGGTAAGTGTTCAGTAAATATTTGGAGAGGGGTAAGAGGTGAGCAAGAGAGAAAAAATGAGAGAAAACAATGAGAGAGCAAGTGGGAGGAGGGGAGAAAGAGAGAAAACCCTCATAAGAGAGGGGTGTGTTGCAATTTCTTGCCTATATGTTAAATGTTGGTCTGCTTCATAGACCGAGAGCTCTGTGGGAACATGGGCCATGCCATTTCATCTTTGCATCCTTAGCAACTAATACACCAGCTGGCACATAATAGCCAATTACTATTTAAATGAATAAATAAACATTTGTGTATGTATACTGTCTTAATATATTTGCAGATCTTCAAGAGGAACGTCAGCTCCAAAAAGAAGGGGAAATTGCTCTGTCTCTTGACTACAGAGAGGGCTATAATCCTAAACAAATCCAATCATCACCCAGAAAAGTACAGCTAATCATCACCATTAATCAAAACCCTGCTATCAGAAAATTTAGTAATTACACAGATTTCAAACAAAAGGCAGGGTAAAAAGCAACCTCAAAAGAGAAGAAAACCAGAGACAAACAGAAACCCACTCATGTCAAAGAGGTCTTTTCTCGGGCTGCTCTCAGCGCTGCTGACCGCAGTCGGCCAGGCCTGCGGTGGGATCTGCTGCGTGTTGACGTAGGTGGGTGCTTCTCCTGTGGGGGCCACGTGCAGTTTCCCTTCTGGCATGCTGTAGATGTCCAAGGACCCTGCAAGAAGAAAGTGAGCCCCTTTTCTTTTATGACAGTGACACTATTCAAGCCACCCAGCCCTTCACAGAGAAGCTCTTCTGCCTGCAAATGGGAAAACTCCTTCAGATTCCTATCGGTGATATTGTCCTCTTCTGAGCTTGTCACCACACACTGCTGTAACCTGGCCAAGATGTTTTCCAGTCCTTCATATCAACAGGGGATCTGCCAGCCAATGTCAGGATGGACACCTTGATGGCTCCACTGTGATGGCCTCAGCAAAGATTCTGGCCCTTGCTGCCCTAAGACGGCAGGAGGCTGGCAGGCAGAACATGCCTGGGCTCCACCTCTCCTTGACAAATGCTTCAAGATCAGATAACTGAGCAGAAGGACCACAAGCCTTATTTTAATGGCTCTTGTTTTTTTTTTGTTTGTTTGTTTTTTAATATAAGCAAATGCTTTATAAATTAACTTCATTCAAGCAATACAATAGAAGCTCTGTTCTATTGTAGGAAGGAACTGAGACTCCTTCCTTACAAAATAGGGCTGCAGTTACTGCTTCTGGGTCTGTGAAGGAAGCCCAGGGTGGGTGTGCAAGGGAAGAGCCCCCTCTGCTGAGGCAGTGACGCTGCCTCGATGGGACTTCACAGCGAGGCAATTGGTTTGCTGAGGCTGGGCCTGGGCTGTTCTGTCACCCAGACCCTGGGTGAAAGTGTCACCCAGAGCTAGTAGCCTGAGAACGCCTGCTCAGATCCTTCTCGGAGTCTTTTTGCGTGTGCGCCCTGTCTCCAATCTTCTTACATAAACATGTTCGCAAGAACACCCTGTGGTGTTCACATTTCTGGAAAGAGGGTGTCTTTCATACCCTATGGGCGGTGGTGTGTTGAAGCCAGCTCAATCCAGCTGGCAAGAGTTGGTTCAGGGCTTTTTAAAAAGCGTTCCCAAGAGCCTGTGGCTGGACGTTCGCCAGCATACCACTGTCTCCCAGCCTGTAGGTGTGAGAATGAAGTGTCGTGCTGACATTCCCTCACTGGGGAGCACCACCTGCACGGACTGCGTTTCTACTCTCCTATTTCTCAACATGCTTTCTATATTGAAGAGACTAGTCAGATTACGCATCCTTGCTTAGTGACAGCTATTTGCAGTTCACACCTTCTGCAAGGTGATTTGATTGCAAACAAATCAGCCTTTAGAAAAGAATTTCACAAACAAAATGTTAAAAGGAGAAGATCAGGAGCCCAAATGTATAATCTTCCTGACTACCCTTTCCCACCGGAGATGACAGCAGATACTGAGCCGGGGCAGGAGGACATGTGCCATGGTAATACCTGGAGTTCACGTCCATTGGGGATAATATCTGCAGCAAATTAATAAGTGACATTCTAATTTGTTCTGTGAGAAAAGATATTTATTAATTTTTTTTTTTTTTTTTTTTGGCAGAGTTCTCACTCTGTCACCGAGGCTGGAGTGCAGTGGCACGATATCGGCCCACTGCAGCCTCCACCTCCCAGGTTCAAGTGATTCTCCTGCCTCAGCCTCCCAAGTAGCTAGGATTACAGGTACGCACCACCACACCTGCCTAATTTTTTTGTATTTTTAGTAGAGACAGGGTTTCACCATGTTGGCTAGGCTGACCTGGAACTCCTGATCTCAGGTAATCCACCTGACTTGGCTTCCCAAAGTGCTGGAATTACAGGCCTGTGAGATACCACACCCCACCTATTTATTGTTTTCAAAGAAGAGTTGGAAATTTATTGAGAGCTCTGAGTCTCAAGTTCCAGGCCAGGAGCTCATTCTGCTACATCATCTGTTCTCGATCTGGCTGGAATAACTTTAATATATCAAAAACAAGACCTATTTTAAAATAAACCTGACATATTTTGCAATAAAGTAAATATCTAACAGAAATAATGTGTCTCCTTTATTCTTTAGCAGTTATTGTATGTCTATGCACACACATGTAATGGAAATACATTTTAAATGTATATAGAACAAGGATAAATAGCCCATAGTGAAAATGTCCCTCTGGCAAAGTTATGACTCTGAGTTGCTATTTCCAGCCTATTCTGAGGCAGAACATGTGGTGGCTTCTGCCAGGCCTTATGTTTTATTGACTGGGCCAGCACTGTGGGTCTTCCTGCATCTGGGGCAGGCAAGACATGAAATTCTCTTACACAGAGGACATTTAAAAAATGTATTGTCATTTGCTTCCTGGCATTAAGAGCCATAATGAAGGAATAAGCCTCAATATTAAACCAATAAATGTTTAAATTTAGATACACAGAAGCATCAGTTGCCCCATCCCCTTCAGATCTTATGGACTTAGTAGCCAGGATCCCAGAGCTACTGGAAGAGTTATAAATTTTTTGAGAAGGGAAAAAGGTTAAAATTAAAAGACATTCTTAAAGGATTAGACTGAGCTATAAATACATTCATACATATTCGTATGTGTATATATAACTGTCTAGAGAATAAAGACTTACGTGAGCAATTAGCAGTTACTTCTTAGTTGTATCTGAATTATTATGGCTGTATCTAAATATATTTGAATTATTTGCAGATATCTGACTTATAGACAGTTATATCAACATTAGTTGTAATGTATGATGTAGGTGTATGTTATTATGACTGTAAGATGCAGAAGTGTTCTCTAAGAATATCCAGGGCCTGTGAGAGACGTATATCCCTGGTGCCACCTCTGCCTCAATCCCCAGCTTAGAGTAGGGGGCTTCACATTCCCCAAAAAGTGCACCCTGAGTAAAGGGAAGGACAATGAGACAAGGAAGGAAAGGCAACAATTTGTTGTGGGAGTCACTGGGGCTCAACCTCAACCTTAGAGTTGCCTCACGAGTTCCCATCAGAAACTGGGGTGAAGGTGTGCCTGAGATGTCAACTTCTCAGCACCCCTGGGCACGGAAGCTCTCCCAGCGTGGAGGTGTACAGTCTCAGGGGCATGAGGCAGTGAGTGCCCAGGAGGTGTGAATGGTCCTGGAGCTGCAGGGAGCCACCACATAATTGGTGCCAGGAGATATCTACAACACTGTTGCTTTTTTTTTTTTTTTTTTTGAGACAGGGTTTTGCTGTTGTTGCCAGGCTGGAGTGCAATGGCGTGATCTCGGCTCACTGCAACCCCCACCTCCTGGGATCAAGTGATTCTCCTGCCTCAGCCTCCCAAGTAGCTGGGATTGCAGGCACCCGCCACCACGCTCGGCTAATTTTTTTTTTATTTAGTAGAGTTGGGGTTTCACTATGTTAGTCAGGCTGGTCTTGAACTCCTGACCTCAGGTGATCCTCCCGCCTCAACCTCCCAAAGTGCTGGGATTACAGGCGTGCGCCACTGCGCCTTGCACCACATTGTTGCCTCTGTTTCTATGGTCTAGTCAGGATTCTATAGCAACACACACAGCAAATATATCCAGGGGTCATTCTGTCAGTCCACAGAAAATAGGCGACCCAGTGGTGAGCATGTTACTTTTGAAAAGTGTCTTTTGTGTTTCTCACCCATCTCACCTTGCCTCTCACTTTGCCTGAAAGGTGTTTGCTGCCAGTCTTCGCCAAAGGTGTCTCCTAAGTGTCTTCCCTGGTAATAAGTCTGCTCTTTTCCTGCAAACTATAGACACATGTAAATAACACAGAACGAAAAAATTATTTTCTTCTCATTTCACTTTTGAAAGCCACAAGACAGTCGGCAAATTGATCCTTAAGGTGGATCAAATCCTCTGATACACCCAATTTTCCCTTCATGCCTCACGGTTGGCATTAAGATTTGGGAAATAAGTTTGTGTGAGTGTGAGGAAAAGGCTGCATCTCCATCAAAATTACACATGCCCCCCCTTGTTTTCATTACCCCCACCACCCCTCCCGAAGTGTGACTGTAAATCAAGTTCTTCCATATGTATGTCCTAAAATAAATTTCAATTACAGAGTATCTATGTGTCAGAACACACTTCCCACATAACACATACGCCCATGATTGTTCACACTTGGGCAAGTCCACTCTGTAAACCAGGAAACTTCCTTCAAAAAATCAGGAAATTCCCTCTCAGTGTCAGATCCCTGAGCTCAATGTTATTTTGCCATTTTTAGTGGTGCCATTATCATTCACAAAAGGTAGTGATGTTAAAAATTTCCTATAACAAAATAGAAATATCATAACTCTAGAAAGCAATTGCCTTACTAGAATTTTGAGTTGGACATAAAGCAAGGGAATGAATAAAATAGAAAACTCATAAAATTCTCATCCTTTTAAGGGTCTATATTCACTCCTTTTCAGAGAACCCAATGCCTCCCAAGCCTTTTTAAAATCTTAAATTCTCTCTTTCCCTCACTGAGATCACAGTATGATGGAATACATCTGAGGGTACAGAGGACGCCCCCAGACTCATATCCCAGGAATCACAACACAGTTCCAAAGCGTTTGGCTAATGCTTTATGATGTTAACACAAAGCCTCTCCTCATCTACATGCCGCATGAAATCCAGTGAGAGAAAGTTCATGATTTACCGTGTCGAAAATGGAATAGAACATCAGCCTGAAACAAAACAAACAAAAAAACAAAACAAAAGGAAATAAAGTTGAGTTCGCCTCCATTCCTTATAAAGAGAAAAAAATATGAGAGTTACCTGTGCAGTGTCAGGAGCATGGGGTCTGGGTTTCAGTCGAGCATCAAGAAAACCCCCTGGAGGAGGCATCTTGCTTGGGATGCTGTTGTAGTATGGGTGGTCTGAGCTCTCTCCCTCCTCTTCTGTCCATGGCTCATCCAGACTCTGCATTCTGTTAAAGGAAGATTTCCAAGGGCTTTAGCCAAAAGTTGAGCTTGCAGCCAAAACCAACAAATCTAATGTTAGCGCCTGTTATCAAGAAAAGAGAGTTTAGTCAGTGCCTCTTCAGCCATCCAGGTCTCATGCATAGATGAAAAGCAGATGAGTGGTTTAGCAAAATATCTCTGCCATATTCAGAGTTTCACTCACTGGAACATTTCAGTCATGTTTGAATGAGGTCCTTTTGTAAAAGTACATTTTAATTAAGAAAGAAATTATGCCTAAGGATAGCCAGCTCCTCAAGGGACAGCACACACTTTTGTAAGCCATGAGATTGATCCCAAACAAAACCAACTACAAAATGGAAATTTAGTGATATGAAGGAAAATGGTAGAATATGAATCTCTCAAAATTCTCCCTTCTGCTATTTGAAAAAACTGTTGTGCTTCAAAGGACATTATCAAGAAAGTAGAAATACAAACTGCAAAATGGGAGAAAATATTTGCTAACATGTATCTTAAAAGAGACATGTAACTAGAATATATAAAGTACTCCTACAACTCAACAATGAGAAGACAGCCCGATCTTAAAAAGGAGCTGAGGTTTTGAGCAGACTTTTCTCCAGAGATACACAAAAGGCCAATAAGCACATGAAAAGAAGCTCCACATCGTTAGTCATCAGGCAAATGCACATCAAAACCACAACCAGAGACCACTTCATCCCCACTAGGGTAGCTGTAATCAAAGAGATAGACAAGAAAAAGTGTTGATAAGAACATGGGGATATTAGAACCCTCACACATTGCTGATGGGACTGTAAAATGGTGCAGCCACTTTGGAAAATAGCTTTGCAGTTTCAGCATAACCATATGACCACAGAATTTCACTCCCAGTTATACACATAGGAATATTGCAACATATGTCCACAAAGAAACTTGTATACATCTTCACAGCAGCAATGTTCATAAGAGCTAAAAGGTATGGCTGGGTGCAGTGGCTCACACCTGTAATCCCAGCATTTTGGGAGGCCAAGGCTGGCAGATCATGAGGTCAGGAGTTCAAGACCAGCCTGGCCAACATGGTGAAACCCCATCTCTACTAAAGATACAAAAATTAGCCGGGCGTGGTAGTATGTGTCTGTAATCCCAGCTACTCGGGAGGCTGAGACAGGAGAATTGCTTGAACCCGGGAGGCGGAGGTTGCAGTGAGCCGAGATCGCGCCATTGCACTCCAGCCTGGGTGACACAGCAAGACTCCATTTCAAACAAAAAAAAGGTAGAAGCACCCAACTGTCCACAAACTGATGACTGGATGAACAAAAGGTGATATATCTATACATTCAAATATTACTAAGAACTCTAAAATGAAAGAAATACTGACAGATCTTACAACATGAGTGAATCTTGAAAATATTCTTCTAAGTGAAAGAAGCCAGATACATACAGCATGATTCCATCTATATGAAATGTCCAGAATGGGCAAACCCATAGAGACAGAAAGTAATTTAGTGGTTGGCGGGAGAGGGGGGAGTGGAGAATGGGGAGTAATTGCTGATGAGTATAGAGTTTCTTTCGGGGGGGTAATGAAAATGTTCTGGAATTAATGGTGATAATTGTACAACTTTTGAATATAACAAATCAACTGAACTGTAAACTTTAAAAGGGCGATTTGATTATATATGAATTAATTATCAATTTTAAAAATAATAATAAATGGAGTCTTAGTGGCATCTGATTTGTTTTTCAATGTCTTCTTCGGTTTTGGGTTGAAATACCCTTGGATTTCTGCAAGGAAAATCCTCCAAGAAAAATCAGATCATACCAAAAAATCCACTGATGGATTGAGTGATTGATTTTTTTGAGATAGGGTCTCGTTCTGTCACCCAGGCTGGAGTGCAGTGGTGTGATCATGGCTCACTGCAACTTCTGCCTCCCAGGCAAGCCATCCTCCCACTTCAGCCTCCTGAGTAGCTGGAACTACAGGCACGCACCCTTGCACCTGGCTAATTTTTGTATTTTTAGTAGAGATGGGGTTTTGTTATGTTGCCCAGGCTGGTCTCACAGTCCTGGGATCAAACGATCCACCCGCCTCAGCCTCCCAAAGTGCTGGGATTACAGGCGTAATCCTGCAATCCATACCTGGCCAAAAATCCATTTATACAAAAGTACTATTTTTTTCTGGGTGCAGTGGCTCAAGCCTGTAATCCTAACACTTTAAGAGGCTGAGATGGGCGGATCACCTGAGGTCACGAGTTTGAGACCAGCCTGACCAACATGGAGAAACCCTGTCTCTACTAAAAATACAAAATTCGCCGGGCATGGTGGTGCACGCCTGTAATCCCAGCTACTTGGGAGGCAGGAGAATCGCTTGAACCCAAGAGGCAGAGGTTGCAGTGAGGTGAGATAGCGCGATGCCACTCTAGCCTGGGCAGCAAGAGTGAAACTCTGTTTCAAAAAAAAAGTTCTGTTTTTTATTTCCAGTTGAAGATGTGCAATGAATCCAGATATCCAGATCAGAGTCTCTTCCCCAGTAATAACATAATGAACAACAACAAAAAAATTCACAAATAGTAAATCTATACACTCACCTGCAGCGAGAGAAGGACCGGAGAAGCCTGACTCCCCGACACTGAACGCACAGCTTGGTCGGCCTCACACTGCCACACTCCCTCTACCCTCACCTGTCCTCATCTCTACCCCAAAGAAACTAAGCTGGATGTAGCAAATCCTAATACCTCCAGAAATATTTCCCAGTATGGAGACACATGGCCTGAGGGATTGAGTAGAAAACCCAAGAACTTCTCCAAAACAGAAGCCCCTGTCTTGCTGGCCCCTAACATCTCGGCATCCCAGAAGGAAAACCTGCCAGTACGGCCACAGGTCAGGTTCCCAGAGAATGGGGCTGGAACAGCTGGATGCAGTGGGGTTCTCTCATGCTCCCAGGCTGCTTCCAGTTGGAGGAGTGGAGCTGGAACGGAAGGCAGGGCAAGCCCAGGAGGTCCCCCTCGCCCCTCTCTCAGACAGTACCCTGTGGACACCAGCAGCCTCTGCAGGATAAGGTGAGGCGGGTGTCAGGTCACCGACAGTATGAAGCTACAGGCAGGGCCCCTTGTCGCTGTTTTGTTTTAGAAATGATAGGCCAGCTGGGGGCAGTGGCTCACGCCTGTAATCCCAGCACTTTGGGAGGCAGAGGCGGGAGGATCACAAGGGACCCAGACCTTTCTGGCTAACTCGGTGACACCCCGTCTCTACTAAAAATACAAAAAATTAGCCGAGCATGGTGGCGGGCGCCTGTAGTCCCAGCTACTCGGGAGGCTGAGGCAGGAGAATGGCGCGAACCCGGGAGGCGGAGCTTGCAGTGAGCTGAGATCGTGCCACTGCATCCAGCCTGGGTGAAAGAGTGAGACTCCGTCAAAAAAAAGAAAAAAAAAAAAAAAAAATGGAAATGATATACCAATACTTGCATTTGGAGGTGACATTTTTCTCAGTGGATAAGATCCTGTCTACTACATTTTCTTTCCCCAAAAGTCCTTCAAACTTCACTGTATACAAACATGTACAGAATTTCATACTTTAGGTACACTGCCAAAGGAGTATGTATGGTAGTTAAACTAACTTCCTCCATTCATTTTTGTATGTATTATCTTAATGGCATTTATTTGGCTCTTATTCAACATTTCAGAAACAAAGGCTAGCATAATAATTAACATGAAATATACTTATGCATCCCCCATGGAGATTAAATGTTAACTTTTTGATCTATTATGTTAAATCAAGTTTAGCCTAAAGCTACCTCCTTACATATTTGAATTTGGCCTAAAGGTTTCTCTGTACATCCGGAACTATCCAAGTGGAGGTGTAAACAGACTGTAGCCTACTCTTGTGCCAATCACCGAGTTTTGGCCAATCAAATGCAGCCAACTGTTTGAACTGTGTTCAAATAAGGCAAACACAGAGCTGTAACCGATCTAGCTCTTTCTGAACCTCACTTCCATTTTCTGTAAGTCATTTTCCTTTTTCTGTCCATAAATCTTCTTCCACCACGTGGCTGCCCTGGAGTCCCCTAGTCTATCCTGGCTAGGAGGCTGCTCTGTGCGTGAAATTGTTCATTGCTCAATTAAACTCCTTTAAATTTAATCTGGCTGAAATTTTTCTTTTATCAATTACATGCTTCCCTTTTTAATAAAATTTGGCAAACTTACACTGGATGGATACATAGATAAGTTATATTATAAGTAAAACGTTAATGGTAGAAGCTAGATGTTGTCTATACAGTTCTTTGTGTATATTGGAACATTTTTATTATAAAATGGTGTAGGGGGGATATGCTTGACAAATACAAACACAATCCATCCACCCACACCCCTGCCGTGTCCTCACATACCCTGGAGTTATGTATAGTATTTTTGCAGTTTTTTGTTGTTGTTTGTGTGTCTGATTTTTTGAGATGGAGTCTTGCTCTGTTGCCCAGGTTGAAGTGCAGTGGCACAATCTCAGCTTACTGCAACCACCACCTCCTGAGTTCAAGTGATTCTCTTGCCTCAGCTTCCCAAGTATCTGGGACTACAGATATGCATCACCATGCCCAGCTAATTTTTGTATTTTTAGTAGAGATGGGATTTCACTATGTTGACTAGCCTTGTCTCAAACTCCTGACCTCAGGTGATCCGCCCACCTTGGCCTCCCAAAGTGCTGGGATTACAGGCATGAGCCACTGTGCCTGGCCTTGTGTATGTTTTTATACTCTTTCCACACATTTATTTATCCATATACTATATATGCAATCATGTATGTTTTTAAAATTTTCATAAATGGTTCATATCCTTTTGTAACTTACTCTTTTTTATTTCACTATAAATTTTGAGATTTATGCTGGTAGTACATGTATATTGGTGAATTCTTATTAACTATTACGTCCTATTATACACAAAATAAAAAATCTGTTTCCTCACTCTCCTACTTACATTTGGGTTGCTGTCACTGTTTGCCTCTAACTCTTCTATACACGTCTTCCTGTCCCAATTTGTTGAAGTTTCTTTCTTTCTTATTATTATTTTTTAATGTGATGGCCATAAGGGAGAATTGAATTCTAGCATTTTCAACCTCTGGAGTGAAGGTTTTAGCAACGTGGAAACGGTGGGTCCTGCAGAGGCACCTCCAAAATGAATGTCTTAAACAGAATTTTCCAGGGAAAGAGGAGAAGAAATGAAAAGTCTCTTTGAAGAAAGGCAAAGACTGAGAAGAGAGATGAAAGAAGGCTTCATAATCATAAAAGCAAAGGTAGAGTCTGACTCTAGAACTAAGGCATAGAAGAATGTGACTTTAGAAGTTTGAAAAAAGTACAGAGTAAAGTTAGGAACAGTAAAGTTTTGTTTATGGTGAACACACCATTAGAATAGATTTTCATTATGCAAGTTCAATCAAGGACAGAATATTGAACAACTGAAATGCCCCATATTACTTTTCTTTTAATGCTTGATGCTGTATGGAATATTCTTACATCCTAAGGAAACTCAGTGATAGAACCTGAACACTTTTTATAATAAACTAAACATCTCCCAACTCCTCTTCACACTCACAATTTTGTTGAACATTAAAAAAAAACCTATGGTGCCACTCTTATTTGTACTTCACAGATAAAGCTGCTGAGACTCAAGGAGTTTACAGAACTTGCTCAGGGCCACCTGGAAGGTAAACAAACTACCAAGCCATTAAGCTGCAAAGGCCAGTGAAGCAGAAACTATGCTGGTAGCCAGCACAGTGCCTCACGGAGGGGACCTCTTGCAGCACGACTTTGGCTAATCGTAATGACAAGGACAATGGGACACACAGAACCGGTGGTGACATAGACCCAAAGAGGTGACATATGGAAGCATCACATGGCTGCAGAGGAAACAGAACAAAAAAATTTATAATGAAGTCGCTTTTCTGTAACCTTGGCGACCGTCACTATAGTTTCAAGAAAATGTTTTTCTACACATTCAAAGCATCATCCATATGTTGGCTTCCATCTGTTGGTTTTCTGTGCCATATCCCGGCACCGACCAGGTGTCTCAGAGCCCAGGAAGCCCTGTGATTAATTGTGCCTGTCCAGAGCACAGCTCAGGGATGTGGTTTTAAGAGGAAAGGTCATGAAACCCACATAGGCTATTGCAAATGGTGTCACAGCACTACTCACCGATCATGGAGAGCGGGAATCTTGGTAGGACACTGTAAATATTGCTTAAACCGGAGCTCAAAGGCTTGTCCTATGGAGCCGATGACATCCTGGGCCAGCCCATCACAGCATTCCAAAATGTGACAAGCTGGGAAAGCAAGTGACATGGGCCTATTAGAGACAGACACTGGTGATACCTGGGCTCCTCTACAAAGAGCCCTTGCTGAGGTCAGAGGCACAGAGAAGTGCATGCTTCTTCCATAATATGTCCTAGCAGATCCAACCGCAGCTTCATCTCTGGGTAGGGAATCCTATGGCTACAACATTTCACAGTAGGCATGCATTTCTTAATAGCCTATTGTCACAAAAGTACAGGTTTCATTTTTAAATAAATTAAATAATTTTCCAGTTCAGTTTGATGGTCTTCAATTTCTTTAGAGTCTATAAAGCATCAGTTCGGATGTCAATAGGGAAAAATTGTTTAAAAGGAGACCTCAGCATGACAAAGAGCCTGATCTCGACATGAACTAGGCCCCTTTAAACCCATGAGGCCTTAAAAAAATGGACTGAAACCAGCACCTGATGAATGAATCTTGATTTATTCAGTAGACTTAGAGCAAGTTGTTCACTTACTTCTTAGTGGGGGTAAAGTGTCGACCACCCTATGTGGCCACTCAAAACAATAAGGAGACCTTTGAAGATGAATATAAAGAGATATTAATTATCAGTGTGACATGCCAATAACATGATACATGCATCTACGTAAATTTGAGACTGGATATTCATGCAGATTCTCAGAAAAGCAGCTTGTGTAAAGAGTAGATAAAAGTTAGGGGTGGCAGTAGGCCAAAATGAGGCCACTCCAAGGCTGGTGGTGAGGCCTGGAGCAGTCCTTATGCTCGAAGCAGGCACCAGCTGTTACACAAGGACATGCTGTCCTAGTGGCAAGGCTGCGGGATTATCTATGTGAAACTTTCAGAGAAAAGAGGGCCAGCCTCTGCCTCATAAGGAAGTAGTCCTTTTTCTCCACGGTCCTGGAAGATACCTCTACTCTCCAGACCCATTTCCACCCTGCCCTACCACAAGCGTCCACATGTCCCTCCTGAAAGAGCCACAGGGCTGTCGCCATGAGGAGCCCAGCATGATCTGTTTACCAGTGGGATAAAGGAATTCTCAGGAATTCCTGGGAAGGATGACAGCTGCCTTTATCACACCCCACCTTTCTCCTGCAGACAATCGTATGCCAAGGAGGGTTCCTCCAAAAGCCGCATTGGTCCCTGCAGTGAGGAGGACGCATTTCCTCATGAGTTGTTCCCCAGCCCTGGCAGTGATTAGGGAGACACTGAACCGTGCCCTCCCTATAGGAGAAGCCAGTACATACTGGAAAGATGAAAGCTGTCAGGGAGAGGACAGAGAGACAGACACCGCTGCCTCTGCACAGTGTGGAGCCTCTCAGCATAACACAGCACTGGGACTTTACCCCGGAGGCAACCAGCTGGGCTCTGGGGCCTCAGCTACTTCTCCCCCAGACTCCAGGGCAAGGTGACTTCTGTGGACACAGGAAATGTATTTCCTCGGAAGAGCAAGTGCTAATGTATTGCTGCTTTGGGTGGCAATGCAACCCCTTGGATACAGCAGTCTTATTTTAGATATTGCCAAGGGATTTGCCTACAAAGTTTCAGGCATCCTGGTTGTCTTTTGATGATTGATTATTGATATTATTTTAGTATTGACATTATTTACTAAGTATTGCCCCCAGGTCATCACAAAGCAATACCAAGCAGCTGTTACAGTTGTGCAGGTCATTGACAGGTATACATACATGCAACCATCTTTCCAGCTAAGAAGGAAGTAGGAGTCCAGGCCTGAGCAAGGGAAAGCCAGTGAGACACCTCGTTCCCCTGACCTGTCCTGTGCCATGCCCCTCCTGGCCCTGCCGTCCAGCATCAGCACCAGCCAACAGCACTGGCTGGTCGGTGTTTTAGAGAACCAGAAAAAAGACTGGAAAAGGCTCAGAAAGGGTAGCCTATTTTTTTAAGGAGCAAATAGGTACCCTAGCCTTTAAGATGAAGAATGAAGAATACGATTTATTGAGAGTGGGCTGTACAATCTCATCCACACGCCATTAACCTTCTACACACCTGAGAGCATGAAGCCTGGGAAGGGGCCTCTGTGGGAAATGTCCAGAACATTTGGAGCAGGTCTGGGATTGAGGTAAAAGCACTCTACATGCTGAGAAATGGGCCATGTTGCTCTAAGTGACTAGTAGGGGGGCAGGCCCTGCAGATAGTGAGCAGACCCACGGACTCTTGGGAATTAACACATGCCTGCAGCTCCTGGCACCTGGCAGAGTCCTCAATGAACAGAGAAAACAAGTCACCTGTTGCTTTGGTCTGAGGATTCCTTCTACAAAATGGCCTCTACACGTTCCAGAAACTCACTCCAAATCCAAAGTTAAACCTGGACTTTGTCTCCCTGGGCCTGGTATTTCTTCTGAGAGTATTGACACTTAGCCAAAAGTCACTGTCTTCTAGCCTGCCCTGTGTGATTTGATGTGTGCACCAAATAATGAGGCCTTCCCCAAAGGCAGTCATCAAGCCTGCTTAGCTTCACCTCTCCCTGAGGAAACAACAAAACCAGAGATGTCATTCAGAAGCAATGGAGAAGAAACCGAGAGAGATGTGCAGCGCATTCATGCACAGAATCAAGATTCCAAATGACGCAAAATCTAAAACATAGTTCAGTGCAAAGGTCAGCTAAACAGGGAATTCCACAGTCCTTCTCATTTGGGGAAACTACCCATTGGTGAAACTCGTACCAACGGCCTGCAATAGTTAATCTACTTAAAAGCAAGGATCCTTTGCCAACAATCGTTTCTCTCTTGCTTAGCCCTGACCAATAAAAAAAGCTGAAGCCACTCTCTAAGAGGACTAGCCCAAGCTGCCCCGGAGCAGCCAACTGAGCAATGACATCAGCAAGGGGACTCTCAGCAGGTCACACCACAAGGACTACTCCATATCTGAGATGGGCAACTTGAGAGCAAACCACTCCCTTAGGAGTGTGTTGTGGCCCTGTAGACACACTGTAGGAGCTGGGAACATGGTGGCTTTCTGCCATATGGTAGCTCCTGGCATGTCAACTCTCATCTCCTGCTCCCTGAAGAATGGTTAACAGTGGCGGATGAGAAGGCAGTGCCTAGATGCATCCCAATCCATGAGACTGCCAGTTCTCAGCTTCATCTCCCCTAATAAGTCCAGAGGCTAGTAGCTGCTCCCAGCTTGGTGCTAAGGGCTGCCCCTGGCCATCTGCCTGCCACAACAGGGCCTCCAGGAAACTGGTGTGAGGCTTGTTCATCTGAGCACGTTCTCAATACCCTCCCTGTGACACCTATTCTGTGAGTCAGGGTGTGCAAGTTATGCCACAGTAAGAAACAATCCCAACGTCTCTGGCTGAAAGCAACCATTTCATTCTTGCTCACTCATTTCTGGGCACCTCTCTAAGGCAGCCATCCTCTTGTGGTGACTCAGTGGCCCAGGCTGGTTTGATCTTTTGATCCTGGTACTCAACGCAAGGCCTTTCCCACAATCTGCAGAAGAAACAGACAGCAGGGCCTTGCACCAGTACCAAATGCACCTTCTGTTCTGCTCTCAACCCGTCACACAGAACCGTCATGGGCGTCTTCCAAGCAGGAGGGGGCTGGCAGATGCCATCTTCTGCAAGTTTGGAAGGATAGGAGAGCAGGATATTAGGAATGCCTGTCACACCCACTGAACCCCTTCTCTAAGTCACAGGTATCCATGCTGCTTCTCACTCATGCCTACCACAAGAACTTTCCAACCCTGCATCCCCAATAAGTGTCTATTTATAAATTATTAACATGCGTTCCTGTATTAATATTATGTGTATTATAAAAATACCTTTTAAAAGATATCTTTTGTCTTCAAAAAGGTTAAAATAAAGAGAAAAATAAAAGTTTAAGCTGTCTTGTTAGCCATGAAAGCATTACACTGTCAGTTAGTATCTCAAGACATAACCACATTAGGTGTGATCCATTGTTATTCCGATGGATAAAAATTCATCTTTCCATCCTGGAAATACATTTCTCAATCACTTTGAATGTGGAAGGACTGAGTTCTTACTTTACATGAGTAGATGATCAGTGTTTTTACTGTGAAATGCAGCCTGTGAAGTTTTCAAAATGGAAGTAAATGTTACCAGTTCTTCCTTTTTGTTTGTTTGTTTTTTGAGATGGAGTTTCGCTCTTATGACCCAGGTTGGAGTGCAATGGCGTGATCTTGGCTCACTGCAACCTCAGCCTCCCGGGTTCAAGCCATTCTCCTGCCTCAGCCTCTCTAGTAGGTGGGATTACTGGTGCCCACCACCATGCCCAGTTAATTTTTAGTAAAGACAGGTTTTACCGTGTTGGCCAAGCTGGTCTCGAACTCCTGGCCTCAAGTGATAATATGCTGGGATTACAGGCATGAGCCACCACGCCCAGCCAGCTCTTCCATTTCTTTCTTATTTGTTTGAGCTGCCATGATGAGTATAATCCCTAATGTACAGTTTCTCTCTGAGAGGTTTAGTTTAGTTAAAACTAGTTCACACAAGCTGAGAACCCACTTCGCTTCGCCACTGCACCCCACGTCCCAGTACGTGGGCTGGCAGCAGAGAGCCCTGCCTGCTGCGCAGCCATCGTGTCCTTTCTCTGCTATTATGGACGAAGATCATCCTCAGTTTCCAGATTTGAACTGTGAGCCAACGCTCCAGCCTTCACGTCCCACACAGTGGGCTGTTTGCACACTTCTGGCATAGGCCACTGCCTCGGCAAGCTTTGCATGAACAGCGAGACCCTGCCCAAGCCGAGGCAAAAAACTTCTCGGGATCCATGCTCCACTTTCAGGAAGCCACACCCCAGCCCCACAGTTCACAGGTCCCAAGTGCTGTCTATCAGCCTCTCCAGGGTGGCTTGGCTCCCACAGTCCATCTGGGGTTCTCCAGTGGCCACTCATCCAGACACCAGTAGCATCTGATCCAGCCACATTCTAGAGCAGCTGGCCAAGGAATGGGGAACCTTGAAGACACTTGAAGTCATTACTCAAATGAGGAAAAGTCCTGCTAAATAAGATTGGCTGTCTTTTCCTCTTAGTGAGCTGATAACCCACAGTCCTTAAAAGGAATATCAAAAACAAATGAATTCTACCAGAGAGATGAGGGCTCCTCAATCTCAGACTGGTCAGACAACCTTAGTTTGTTTATTCAATGTAGCCATGCACTCTGAATTGATCCAGTTTTCTTTCTTTCTTCCTTTTTTTTAATCAGAGAAGAATAAGAAATCCAACATTCAGCCACTCTGCTATGATGAGTTTCTTAGTACATGTCCTAGCCCCAGATAGGGCAAATTAAAGTAATAAGGATATAGTATTTTGCACCCATCAGATTTGTGGGAATTTAAAAGTCTAAAACTGTCAATTGTTGAACAAAAGGAGACCTCGTATACTACCCATGGAATTATAAAGTAGAATGACCATTTCAGAAAAGTTGAAGATGTCCAAAACAGTGATTAGACCTCCAGGTACACACCCTAGGGAAATTCTTGGACGAGAGCACAAAAAAAAATGTACAAAATATTTACTGAAGACTCTACTTAGCAGACATTTTTTGAGCATCTACTGTGCACAAGGCCCTGCCCTAGGATCTAGGGACAGTTTCAGTGGACACTGAAAATAAATAAATAAATAAATAAAAAGACACCTCTGTAGTGAATTGAAGGGTGCCCCCCACAAAAGTCATGCCCCCTGACCATCTGGAACCTGTGGAAAAGAGTTTTTACAGGTGTGGTTAAGGATCTTGAGATGAGATTATCCTGGATTGGGGAGGGCTCTAAATCCAAGGACAAGTGTCCTTATAATAGACAAGAAGAGGGGCCCAAACACATAGGAAGGGGAGGCAGAGAGAGGAGTGATGCTACCACAAGCCAAGGAATGGCTGGGCCACCAGAAGCTGGAAGGAGTCTCCCCTGGAGTATGGCTCTGCTGTTGCCTGACTTCAGACTCCTGGCTTCCGGAATGGTGAAAGAATCAGTTTCTGTTGTTTCAGGCCACCTAGTTTGTGACATTTTGTTATAACAGCCCTAGGAAATGAACACAGCAAGGAAGACAATGTAAAACAAAGAAGATGGAGGATGGCAGTGGACGATGTGGTAGAGGGTGGTGGTAGAGGATGGTGGCATAGGACGTGGTGGAGGATGGTGGCATAGGACATGGTGGAGGACGGTGGTGGAGGATGGTGGTGGAAGACGTGGTGTAGGATGTGGTGGAGGACAGTGGTGTAGAACATGGTGGAGGACGGTGGTGGAGGATGGTGGTGGGAGATGTGGTGGAGGGCGGTGGTGGAGGATGTGGTAGAGGACATGATGTAGGATGTGGTGGAGGATGGTGGTGGAGGACACGGTGTAGGATGTGGTGGAGGACGTTGGTGTAGAACATGGTAGAAGACAGTAGTGGAGGATGACGGTGTTAGGAGGTGGTGGAGGACAGTGGTACAGGATGTGGTGGAGGACGGTGGTGGAGGACATGGTGGAGAACGGTGGTAGAGGACAGTGATGGAGGACATGGTAGAGGACGTGGTGGAGGACATGGTGGAGGACGGTGGCAGAGGATGGTGGTGTAGGACGTGGTAGAGGATGTGGTGTAGGACAGTGGTAGAGGATGTGGTAGAGGATGTGGTGGAGGATAGTGGTGGAGAATGTGTTAGAGGATGTGGTGGAGGATGGTGTTGTTAGGACATGGTGGAGGACATGGTGGAGGACAGTAGTGGAAGATGATGGTGTTAGGAGGTGGTAGAGGAGAGTGGTATAGGATGTGGTGGAGGATGTGGTGGAGCACGGTGGTGGAGGATGGTGGTGGAGGACGGTGGTGGAGGACAGTGATGGAGGACATGGTAGAGGATGTGGTGGAGGACATAGTGGAAGGCAATGGCAGAGGACGGTGGTGTAGGACGTGGTAGAGGATGTGGTGTAGGACAGTGGTGTAGGATGTGGTAGAGGATGTGGTGGAGGATGGTGGTAGAGAATGTGGTGGAGGTCAGTGGTGTAGAATGTGGTAGAGGACGTGGTGGAGGATGGTGGTGGAGGATGGTGGTGGAGAACGTGGTAGAGGACGTGGTGGAGGATGGTGGTGGAAGACGTGCTGGAAGACGGTTGGTGTAGGATGGTAAACAGGATGATCAAGGGAGGCAGCCCCAGAGGTGGCACTGGAGAAAATGCCTGAAGGGAGTCAGGGAGAGAAGTCCAGGAAGGCCAGTGGTAGAAGGCCAGGCACAGGGACCACGAGGCAAGAACTTACTTGGCACCGTCAGGGTCAAGGAAGACCCGGAAGCCAGTGTAGCTGGAATGGCAGGGAGAGGGGATCATAGGAAGCGAGACGGGATGGAGTGGGAGTGAGCTCACGGAGGGTCATGTGGGGGTTGGGGGAATGGGACATTTTATTTGGAGTGAGCAGAGGAGAACAAGATTGCACCATTTTAAGAGGATCCTTCTGGCTGCCATGTGGACAAAAAAACTTTAGAGAGGAAGAGCGGGCAGAGAGTGACCTGATGATTAATTATGGAGCCTGTCAGGGGGCAGCAGGGCAGCAGCAAGAACTGGTAAGATGGAAAGCTTTGCCAGCAGGTGCAGGTGACGGAAAGAAGGCAGAGAAGTGGGGAAGTCGGGGAGGGGTTGCTGTTGATAGAGACCAGCAGGTGCTCCGCAGGATGAAAGTGCTGGACCTGTCTGTGACTGCCTATGTTTGAGAGGCCTGTGAGACACCCAAGTGGAGCTGGCTTTCAGGCAGAGGCCAGGGCTGGAAAAATATGTTCAGCATTCTCAGCCCAGGCATGGTATGTAAAGCACAGAGTCTGGCTTTGTTTGTAAAAACACTGCTCATAATAGCCAAATGTGGGAAACATCCATCCCTCAGAAAATTCACCTCCTGCCGTGGTGTCATTCGATGGCATATTTAACCACTTGGTCAAAAAAAAAAAAAAAAAAAGCCATTGCTTTCACCCATTACACACTTGAGGCCTTGCTGCCAAGGGAAAGAAAAGTTAGAAGCAGTGCTGTGTTACTTCCACCAATGAGTTCAAAATATTTAAGGCCTCTTTTGGAAAGTCACCTCTTGGGGCCTACAGCAGTCCAGGGCCAAAGAAAACAGAAACTCCTTTTGTGGAAACCACCATATTCAAGAAGCCCAGAAGAGGCAAGCTTGGCTGTGTGAAGCATCATCTTCCCCATGTGGGCTTCCCACTCAAGCCCTCTCACTCCTAAGACCTCCTGTTCTTCAGAAAATCCTGGGAAAAGAGCAGCAAGATGTCTTAGGAGCCACTGTTCAGGCTGGATACGTAGGCTTCTCTCCCATTGGGTCAGCACCACCTAAGCATAGTCATCACGGTTTATCCGAGGTTTTTGCCTTCCACAGTTTCAGTTACCCATGGTCAACCTCAGTCCAAAAACACTAAATGGAAAATTTCTGAAATTTACAATTCATAAGTTTCAAATTGCACGCCATTCTGAGTGAGTAGTGTGATGGAATCTCATGCCATCCTGTCCAGTCCCTCTCGGGACGTGAATCCTCACTCTGTCACAAGTATTTGCACTGCATATGCTACCTGCCTGGTACTCACTTAGTAGCTGACTCAGTTATCAGATCAAAAAAAACATAGTATGTGTAGGATTTGGCGCTATTTGTAGTTCCAGGCATCCACTGGGGGACTTGGATGGAACATACCCCCGCAGATAAGGGGAAACTACTATATAGGAAACAACTTTCCATGTCTCGGTCCAGGGAGTACCAGAGGGCGCTTGATCAGGGATATTATGTCAGTTATAAATTATACGAATTATATGCCTTCTGTAGGCAGTCATATGCCTAATTTGAGCATCATTTGGTGGCTACTTTTGTGACCCAAACAGTCCATTTGGAACTGTCTAATATACACATAAGGTTGCAGGGCATGGGAGTCACCTGGTAGTAATGAAAGTTCCAGTGTAAAAAGAAAATGGTATGTTAGAATTCAGCAAAGTCTGACTTGTTGGGAATTGCATCCCTACAGGTGCCAGTAGTCATCGCCTAAGGCCTCCTACTGGTCCTGACTTTTAGCTATAATCTACCAACCTTGTGAAACATGGCTCATTTTCCACCCTTATCTCTTTGAGATTGTGGTGGTGATGGTGGTGGTGGTTACCATCCAACTTAATGACTTGGGTCAGAGACCTTTTGTCCTTTCATTGAATTAACTATAGAAGCCATGGATTCTTGATACCAGAGAGACAAATATAGATTCTCATTAGAATTATTCTAGATTAACCACAAACACATGCAAGAATGTAGAAGCAAGAATCAGCATGGAAAAAGACAAGCAGTAACAGCATTGAGGGACTTGAACCCGTAACCGTAAAATTTTACAGAAGACTTTCCGGGATGCGTTCTGTCCCTGATGGTCTTTAGGGGCTGTGCCTGTAGCCACAACACTACAAGGTCAGCTCATACACATAGGCCTAGGAGCCCCTGTGTGGGGACTTGGACATTTAAGAGCCCAAATAAGAGCATTCACACCCAGAATTTCTTGCTACTCTGCCCAGTGGTAGAGGCCAATCTTCCTAAATTAACCCCTCTCTACATGGCTTAGGAGAGGAAGAAAGAAAACAGAGCAGTTGGGAGAAAGCCCTGCCACTGGCTCCTTCATGGAGGAAGTCATCCTGGTAAGAACACTGATGAGATGGAGCAGAACATACTCACAGCTGGGCTGCTGGAGGGATGCAGCTAGACCCACCCTCCCTGCCCACACTGTCATCCGGTAGGCTGGGCCTCCTCATATGTGGTGAAAGGAGGGTTAAGGGGTAAAGATGGCTGCAAATTCCTTGACACTCTTTCCTTGAAGAGCACATGTGACTTCCTTCCCCTTGAGTCTGAGCTGGCTGTGGCAGCTTTTTTTTATTTTGAGATGGAGTCTCACTCTGTCACCAGGCTGGAGTGCAGTGGCATGATCTTGGCTCACTGCAACCTCTGCATCCCAGGTTTAAGCGATTCTCCTGCCTCCGCCTCCCAAGTAGCTAGGACTGCAGGTGTGCGCCACCACACCCGGCTTATTTTTGTATTTTTAGTAGAGATGGGGTTTCACCATGTTGGCCAGGCTGGTCTCGAACTCCTGACCTCATGATCTGCCCGCCTCAGCCTCCCAAAGTGTTGGGATTCCAGGCATGAGCCACCGCGCCTGGCTGACAGTTGTGACTGGTAAATCTATGGCAGAAGTGAAGCTGAGCCTGGCCTTTCCCAGCACTGGAAGCATCTACTCTGGGTCTCATGAAATCTAGAGCTGCCACATAGAAAGCCCTGCTTCCCAGAGGGCTGATGGGGCCACTTGGAGAGTCTCTGAGACTCCATGGAGGGGGCTGAGCCTCTAGTCATCTTTGCCAAGGTCCCAGGTGTGGAAGCAAAGCCAATTCAGACCTTCCAGACCAGCCCAGACTTCCTGGCTAAAGACCACTCGGTGACCCCTGTTGATGCCACTTGGGCAGATGAACTGACCAGCTGACACTTGCCTGAATTCCTGACCCACATTCTATTATAATAAAATGGTTGTTGTGAAGCCACTAAGCTTGAAGTAGTTTGTTACAGGCCATAGATAGGTGGAAGTACAGAGTGAGAATCTCACACTAACTGTCTCAAACAAAGGGCCTGTCTTAGTCAGCCGGGACTGCTGTAACACCACAGGCTGGGTGACTTCAACAACAGACATTTGTTTCTCACAGTTCTGGAGGCTGGAAGGTGCCAGCAGACTTGGTGTCTAGTGAGGGCCCTCTTCCTGGTTTGCAGATGGCACCTTCTTGCTGTGTCCTCGCACGGGTGGAAAGAGGGTGAGGGAGCTCTCTGAGGTCTCTTTGACAGGAGCACCAAACCCATTCATAAGGCTTCCCCCTCATGACCTAATGACCTCCCAAAGACACCACCTTCAACTGGGGCCTTTAATTAATGCAATACCATCATATTGGGGGGTTCTATTTTAACATGTAAATTTGGGGGTGACATGAACATTCAGTCCATAAAAAGGCCCCTGTGTTGGTGGTGCCCTCAAGCACCAAAAATGGTGGAGATCCTTTTCTGCATCACAGGTCTGGCACTTGTCTTCACAATATCACCGCATACAAACCTGAGAGAGTCTGATGAGGCAGCCACGGGACATGTGGAATCGATCCTGATTCCCATGCCACTGGACAGGAACTGTACTGTGGGCAGAAAGTACTCTTGGTTTGCCCCCAAGAAACCAAGTCAATAACTCAGGGCTAAACTCCTTCAGGATCTGGACCTAAGGCTTATTTCCCAGCCTTGGCGGTACCTTGGAAACACCTGAAGAGCTTTGAGAAAATGTTGTCTGGGCCCCACTCTCTGAGGCCTGAGCATCGAGATTTCTTTAAGCTCCCCAGGCAGTGGCGTGGGGGAAGGTTCTCCATAGAGCCACATCAAGGATCAGTTCATCTGTTCTGTGTGGACTACCTTAAAAATATGTCCAACATACAGCATTGGAGGGTAAGTAGCAAAACAGAATATTAGGATCTCATTTGTATGAAAATGTTAAAAAGAGAGTGTATGTATATGGATAAAAATTATGCAAAGCAAACTAGAAAATCTTAGTTGGTACCTGGGGTAGGGGGCTCGTGGAAGGAAGTGCTGTTTTGTGCTGTTATTAATTGCATTTGTTATTTCATCAGTGAGTTTTAAATTGCAGCTGTGGTGTGGTGCATCAGTAGCTGCCTGGAATCCCAGGGTAGTGCACCTTTGTCAGTCCCACCCACCCCAGCCATGCTACCATCCAATGGGCTTTGGTTTTATAAATGACTCTCCACATCCAGCCTGTGCCTAAGGACTTAGAAGCTGAAAGGGGTATAAGCAGACAGCACCTGAGCTCGGACACCGGCCTCTAGGGCTGGCAGGGCAGAGTGAAGTAGCTCTGCATGGCTTACTGGGCACTGGACACACACCAGGAGCTGAAGCTGGGCAGGAGGATGGGCAGCAGGTGGTCTTCCAGGTGTAACCGAGGCCACTGTCAGAATACGGGCAGGGGCTGTTTGTGTGTAAATCAATTGTACCAAACCAGCTATCTGGACACAGGTGTGTGTTTGGTGGTCAGAGAGGTCCAGTACCTCCTAACTCAGCCAGGCGATCTACAATCCTTGCAAACCTCATTCATCCTTAGTAATACAAGATGGCACTGCTCATTGGTCAGGAGGGGACTGAGATAATGAGGACCAGCTCGTATAGAATGTGAAGGCTGGCTATACACAAATGAGAGACTATAGGGGTCAAGCACTTCTTACCTCTGCGATTAACAGGGTCCTTAGCCACATATGCAACATAGTCAGTTGTGTCCTGTTAAAGAAAAAAGAGATGTCTATATCACTAATCATAAGTGAGAGAACACACAGTGAGGGACACAGGGCACAAACCAGTGAGCTTAGAAGGACTCAACCACCAAACAGCTAAAGAATCAAATGCTGCCTAAGAAACAGCCCACAGAAGACTCAAACTATATAACGTGGGTAGCAACCACCCAGAGGGCTCACATTGCAGACTTTGACTCAGCAGCTCTGGGGTAGGATCTGAGGTCCTGCGCTTCTAACCAGCTTCCATGTATACTGAGGCCGCAGTGTCTCAGTATCCCATGGGAGCTGGTTAGAAGTCCACTCATACTTTGAGCAGCAAGGAGAAAAGGCATGTTCGATCACCCAAGAAGCTTTAAAAACATTGATACCTGCGTCCCAACATGCAGACAATCCGATTTCATTGGTTTGGATGTGAGGCCTGCGCATTAGTTTTTAGATGCTCCCTAGGTGACTGTAACGTGAACCACAAGTTAAGAACCACTGCTCTCAGCTTTGTCTACACCAGTGGTTGTCCAATTTGAGCTGGTATCAGAATCCCCTGCAGGGCTTGTTAAAATAGAATGCTGAGCCATACCCCTGAGTTTCCAATTTGGTAGTAGTTCTGGGGTAAGGGCTCAAAATTTGCATTTCTGACAAGTTTCTAGCTACTGCGGCTCTGGAGGCCACACTTTGAGAACTGCTAGGCTAGAAGAAAACCAGAGTGGATGTTCAAAGGCTGACTGCAAATGCTGCCTTCATAGTGGATATACATAATGATCTTAATACTTTAATATGGTTTAAAAATATGAGCTCTACTGAGAAGTCTCATCCTTCTGTATGAAATGTGAGTTTTTTTGCCTGCCTTCTCATGTAATCAGTGCACAGGGGAAATGATAACCTCAAAAGTAGACCAAGGCAACCACGTGCATTTTAATTCATTAACAAATAAGCAGAGGAACCAATAATTAGCTCAACTCTTGAAAGCAGAAAAGACTCCTCTGTAAAGCTGATATTTTCAACATTCAAGACTCCGTGGGGCAACTGGTAAAAGCCTACCCCATTCTGGCAGACATTTCCCGTATGTTACTGCTTTGAAGGGCTTCACCAGCTTATTGATACACTCCCGATGTTGCCAGTACCTAAAGGCTCTGTTGTGACTTGCTCCACTGTTTTCTCTATGGGCAAAGGAGACATCCCCTTCTCCCTCAACAGTGCCCTACAAAAGCTCTCCAAGGAGAGAGGGATGAGGGAGAGAGTGAGTATGGGGCGGCCATGTCACTGTTGTGGGACATCTGCTGTAGGATCAGGTGGGTGGTGCTGGGCACTTCTCCACACCCCATCCCGCTGGATCTTACACAGCCCAACAAGACCACACCGGTGTAGAATTCTTCCAGCAGCTCTTGAGATAATGGTGCTGTTTCCCCCCGTCACTCTGCAGGGTGTGGCTCAGCTAAGTTGTTTTCTTTTCTGCTCAGGACACTGTTCCCTGGTGTATTCACAGGATGACTAGGGAAGGGAAGTGAAAGATTGTCCACCTGGTCAAACTGGCTTCTGGTCATTTCCATCAAGGGGGATCTGGTCAGAATCTGAAGTTATTGGCAAAAACAAGGATGACAACTTGTAATCATAGACACTTCCTGAACTCACGAGACGTGAATGTCAGAAGGATCCTTAGAGAGCATCTAAGAGAGCACCAGTGTTTCTCAAGCTGAAATCCATGGAACCCTAGGGTTGGACAGGTGCCTTCTCCAGTGTCTGAGATGTCACCAGCATTTGAAAAAATTTTCATTTTCATTTCCATGATTATCTTAAAAATTAGTACAAGAGTATCTGGGATCATTTAGATGACCACTGTGCTATCAAGTTCCGCATACGATCTCAATGCCAGGATTTGCATCTGGGCTTCCAACATTATGAATGCTAGGTTTTCAAAGAATTAAAAAGAAAAGGACACAGGGTAGATTCCTCTGCCCACATAAAGCAAACCGACATTACATTTGTACATGATGTACAACTGAAGTTTTTCCTTGAATAGAAGAAATTAGTGGAAGAATTGAGTCATCCAGGTGCCCATGGTAATGGAGAGACATTGAACTGAAAAAATTCTGCCCCATGGTGGCCAGGCCAGCATCACATTGAGAATGGAGATTTAGTTTCAGCAAACTTTGTCCATCATAGCAAAGCAATATTACATTGAATGTCATTGGCCTTACAATGTTTACTTGTATTTGACTTTCAAATTTAAGTAGGGGTTAGAGTTAACTAAAAAGTATAAACATTAAGAAGTTTATTTTTAATTTATTTTTGCACATATTCAGGTAACAAAATTAGAGTCAGCATTAGTAATGAATACAAGGAATTTTTTTTGCATTCTTACTCTGGCTCAAAGTTGGGTAAAGAGGGAGAATAGAGAGACATAATATGTCCCTGTCTCTCAGATGGTCAATGGCCAAGCTTTTCTGATGCCAATATTGATCCTTTTCTGGCAGAGCAGGCAAATATATTACCATTCAAAACAATGTTCTTGTCATCAGGAAGCACACTAAGTTCCAAAGACAGAGCTGCAAAGTGCTGTTCTGCATCTGTTCTATCCCTGTTCCCACTCCCCAAGAACCCCTGAGCCTGGCCATTGTTCTGCCATTCTTGGGGTGGTCTTTTAATACTGCTAATTACAGTAGATTATAATTACAGCATACCGTTTTTAAAGGGGAATTAATAAAGTTTTCTAGTCTATCTTGCTTGCTAGTTCAAAATACCATTTTCCTAATGGGTAAACTGAGGCACTAAGTCATTAAGTGACATGTACACTTAGCAGGAGAACAAGGACTAGAACATAGAATTGTCAGCTTTATTAAAAATGTCTACCAATTATAATATGCTAAATTCATGGTTACAAATCAATTTGGAATGTAATCTCATGTACAATATAAAATGCATTTGGATTGGTTAAAATGGAAAGTAACTAGGCTTCCTGTCCTGTGTTATGACATTTTATAAACCAGAAAAAAGAAATCACAGAAAATATAACAGGTTGTGGATTACTTTAAGGATTGCTAAATGTTTCTAATTTTTTAAAAATATAAGAGGTGATAAGGAAATCTGAAAAAAAAAAAAAAGAGTATAGTCCTATGTGCATCCTGAAAATAAAATAGTTTTGACACAAACCAATGTAATTGGCTCCCAACGATCTAGATACGTGTGTTCTCACTCATAATATCAACATTAAGACAGGTTTAAGGCGAGTTCCTGAAGGAAGCTATTAAAGCAGATGTACAAGACATCTGCCTTTTATATGTCAAAACTGGGTTATCCTCCAAATTTAAGAAACTATGGTTCCAAACATCACAAGGGGCAAGCAATTAGAAAACCACTGCAAATTAGGTAAGAAATAGGTGGACATATACATATAGACAGCATCTGAAGAAATACACCTTAGGCTAGGTGCAGTGGCTCATGCCTGTAATCCCAGCACTTTGGGAGGCCAAGACAGGTGGATCTTAAGCCCAGGGTTTGAGACCAGCCTGGGCAACATGGTGAAACCCTGTCTCTACTAAAAATACAAAAAAACTAGCCAGGCATGGTGATGTGTGCCTGTAGTCCCAACTACCTATGAGGCTGAGGTGGGAGGATCACTTGGACCCGGGAGGTCAAGACTGCAGTAAGCTGTGGTGGCGCCACTGCATTCCATTCCATCCAGCCTGGGGGACAGAGTGAGACCCTACTGGATGAGTTCAATTGGGGAGGACTTCCACTTTCTGAATATGCATCTCAATGAGGACTTTCATCTTACAATAAAATGTAAGAAATTGTAAGGATTAGAAAGAAAGGAAAAGCATAGCAAGGGAAGGGAAGTAAAAAAAAGAAGGGAAAGCCATTGTGGTTGACTTTTGACAAGAAGACCCTAAGTATGAAAAAGAGCCCAAGCCACTTGACCCAACAGAATGGCAGGTCTCAGGGCTAAATAGTGCTCTGACCATCCTTTGACAATTAAGCAGAGACGGGGGGGCAAATAACCGTCTGTTGGGTGGGCAAATCCCTTCCCCTGCAGAGTGCTCTTGGCTCAAGGGTCGGAGATGGGGTTGCTGAGAAGCAGCAGGGCCCAAGCCTCTCATGGCAGCTCATGCTGGCCCAGGCAGGAGAGATGCCCAGCATGGCCACGATGCCCGCCTCTGGCAGCTGCCACAGCAGGGCAGGAAGAAGTACTGCTTCCCTGTTACTGAGATTGGTGGCCCAATTGTATTGTCCTTTGGAAATGTCAAGGCTCTGGAGTCCACCTTTGACATTGTTCCTTCAATTTGGCTTCCAATGTGCCAACAGTAATTTTCTAATCCAGTTTCCAAGGTAGAAGGGGTATGGAAAGAAGGGTAGAAAAGTCACAGGGAAAAGTCCCTACTTGGGCTAGTAGAACACAGGGTCCTCAACCTTGAGACGAAGAAATCTTGGACCAGTAAACTTTTATGTAACATCTGAAGACTGCCTATTCATAATTTGGCTAAAGAATGCAAAACAGCAATCATAACAAAACACCACCTCTAGGACATTATTTTATGTTAAAAGGCTATTTAACACTAAAAAAGTAAAAAGGATGTCTTTTTAGGATATAAGATCATTTTTCAATTGAATAAATTTAGCTTCAGGAAAAACTCCCTCTATTATCCTAATTTTAAAACTTTTCTCCAAACTGGTGGAAACTTTACCCAGACACATGAAAATTAAGATGAGAACTTTCTGGAGGGTGAGCCTTCTTCCCCCTCACTTCTGGAAAGGGCTGACTTTGCCTTCTTCCCTTCGCCCTCTGTGCCTCGCTCCTTTGTGACCAATTTCCTGCCTGGTTTCTTTGCAGGCCCAGGCTGTCCACAGTGAGAAGCCAGTCTGTGTGTGGATTCCACTCTGTCCGGGAGCGGGAGATGGTTTTCTGAGTTCACCTTCATGACAGTACAGTTTAGATGACATGGCCACTCTGAAGCTGAATGCTGACATCCTTTGTAGCATTCCTGCCCAAATGTGGGAAGCAAATTCCCTTGTTATTCCGCCTTCTTCATTAAAGATGTGAAGCAAAAATAGAACATTCTCATTCTGTTCTCGAGTCTCCCTCTTACTCTCTCTCTCTCTGCAACTCCTTCCTTGTTGGCAAAGCAAACTATTAAAGGCTGCAGTATTACACTGGGAAAGAAAAATGCTGATTTTAAATGCTTATGAATAAAGCAGACTAAGTAAATTCACATTCTTCAGGCAGACTTAAAATATTAATATGGAGGTCAAATAAAAAAACAAAAAGTAGGGCAAGAGCAGAGTGACAGCGTGAGAAGCCCACGGCAACTCTGGGGCTGGGGGGACTATTTCATCACCTCGTAAGAATGCCAGTGCTTCCAGGAGTTTTGACAGCTTTTGGCTAATGAAATGAAAACTAATGGTGGGGTCCTTGTCACAGGTTTCCCCTAAAAATAAAATGATGGCCAAGAAGACCTTTTATGGAAATCAGGAGGGGGAAATTTGTTGGCATCACAATTCACTTTTTCTACGGTGTCTTGCAAGGCATATTTTTGAAGCAGGGGTCCCTTCTCAGAAATCCCCGACAAGAGCAAGAGACCAACCCCAAGGGCACTTACCGGGTCTCCCCCAGAGGCGAAGGAGATGGACCGCATATGGTGATTCGCTATGATCTGCCAGGCCCAAAACAAGAAACGAGATGTGCTGTTATCGCGCTTTCCACATTTTGGAAAAGCAACTGTCTGTTGGCAGGCATTACAAATTGACATGTTTTCCTGAAAATTGGTACCTATATAAAAATCATGATTATAAAAGTAATAGCAATAGATCACCTTTCACAATCTGATGACTGCTGTCCAGCTGCTTTGCCAGAATAGTGTCCGTGAAGCCTCGCTGCAGCCTGTGATGTGGGAATTATCACCATCCTACTTTACAGGGGAGAAGCCAGAACCCAGAGGGGTCAAGTGGCTTGCTCAGATTAAGACAGCTGGTGATTAGCAGAGCTGTGATCTAACACAGGGCGTGTATACAGCACCCTTAACATAAGTGACTCCATCTTAGAAAAAGACTCCATCTTACATTTCAAGAAGCAACATGCCAACAGGTACCAGATGTTTGCCTAATGAATAAAGATGGCACCCAACAAGATAAGGACATAAAAAGGTATATTCTTTTACTATCAGTCCTTACCAGAGGACTTTGGTCATAAAAAGCAGGACTTCACCAGCTTGAAACAGCCTTCTTAACAGACACCGTCTTGCTGTCACTGGTGATGAGCAGCCAGCATCTGCCAATGAAGGCTCTGCCCACATCAAAGACTCTTCCTTGCAAGACATTGTTGTCCATCTGGATCAAGCCAGGACACTCTCTTTGTCCACGTCACTTGCCCCAGAATGGTTTATTAACCCCTACTCCTATCTCTTTTTCTCTTGATGTGAAATGTTACTTGGTTTGCTGTGGAATGTTCAATCGGTAACATTTATATACTGATTAAGTATACTCTTAAGTATGGTTTGCAATATTGACTGACCTGGGGAGTGGCTTCAGCCTATGTGCCCACAGCTCTGATATGGAATGAACTCCATGTAGCTCATGGTTTTTGTTACTAAAATAGCTTCAGTGAAAGTCTGACCTTGTGGAAAGACACAAATGTGCGTGGGTCTGGTTATGTCTGACCTTGAGTCGCTTATGACAGGGAGGCCCACCCCGAAGCTAGGGTCTTAACAACCATGCCTCTTCCAGAAGGAACCTGTCTCACCCACACAGTGTGTTTTGTTTCCAAAAACACACTGGGGTCTCCGATATAGAACCCACAGCTAGAATGGGGGGAAATGTGGCCCGTCTTCCATTTTATCCCATTTGTATCATGTACATATAAATTAGAAAGCCAGCGTCCAAGATTTCACCTCGGCACTGTCTAAAGCACTCTTGTAATTTATCAATGTGAAATCCACAGCAGACAATCCATGTTAATTTTAAAATGGGAAATTTCCATTAGCTTTATAAACTGCAGCGTACAGTCGAATTTAGTAGACACTGAGTAAATTAGAAGCTGCCCTAAATTTAAAAAGCGACATAAGTCTTCCACGCTAATTTTATCTTTTAAAAGACAATGTAATGACATTGAAGTAAATTTCTGGGGATGGGAACAGAGCTCATCTCTCTATCCCAACATAACCAAGTTCAGTTCTGCAGAGTCCCCTCGGGCCCCTGTCCTCGGGCAGGCAGTCAGAATTTACATGGCTATAATCACACTTCCCAGGGATTTGTCCAAACATGCTCCTGTGAAACTTGAAATAAAATATAATTGAATTATAATAGAAAATAAGATAGTTTTAAATGCCTACTTTGGTTATCGGCACTTACAACACGTCAGGATCTAGAATCCCCTGAGTACATGAGTGAATAGAAAATGAGGCTGGCTACATAGGCTGCATCCGAGCCCCAGCTGAGTTAAACTAAAAATAGTGGCCTTTGCAGCTCTCTGGAATCTTCCTTCTGGCGCAGAGGTAGAGGGCTCCTAAGAGAACAATGACGAAATAGCAATCACCAGAAAATGATAAACTATGGCTCCCGAAGTTTTACATTTTTGCTTATTTAATTTTTGCTTATAAGGCAGGTCTAAAACTGAAGTTTGGAAATTAAATTGGAAGCTATGATTTGGAAAAAAAAATGAAAGTCATGTTTGGTCGACATGATGCATGGGCCTTATTCTGTGGTTGTATGTTATCTCTTTGAGTAAGACAGAAATTGAAAACCAGGGTAAGAAAATTAGAGCTAATTGACCTAAATCACATGTTTTGCCCGGAGGGTGTTGCGTCTCATTTCCACTTGGAACTCTGTAGAGGGGAGCGGCTGTTGTCGTGCTGCTGTCTCACCGGATGGAGAAGGGAGTGTCTAGCCAGGCTGTTCTCAGTTTGCTACAGCTGGGCTCAGAAGTCAGCTGGAACGGAGAGTCAGAACCCTGTGTACTTGCCCCCCACCCAACCTTCACACACTCATCAACCAAACTACCAGTCCCCTGGGTGTCCAGAACCTGCCACTTTGCCCCATCCGCCCAAACCAAGGGCAGGAAAACATGAACTGGACACCCGCTTCGGCTGCCATGTTCCAGGACAGAGAGGGCCAGCCCAGTCTCATTCCGCTGCTCTTAGTTTGTTTTCTATTTTACTGAGGTGGGAGGGGAGTTCAGGGAGAAGTTCCCACAGATTTAAGGAGTCTGAGGACCAAACAAAAGGTCCAGGAGACATAGGAAAGGAACAGCTCCGGGCATGAAGGTGAGTGCAGAGGTCAGCCCAGCCCACAAGCCTTCATGAACAGCTCAGCCTCGGCCGTGCTACAGAAAGGCTGAGCCTGATGAATATTCAGAATCCACAATCGCCTGTGCTAGTGAACTAGTCCCTTAGACAAGTTAAGATAAAAAGACACAAGGAATTATCTATCAGTCCTGTGAGGATAACAGGAGGCAGTGAGAAGTGGTATCTAGTTATGTCAACACAAAGCCTGGGTTTTGCTTCCCATTTCTGTGCTAGATCTAGGATTTATTTCAACATCTTGGATAGCAGGTGGGGGAATAAACGAAGCTGGAGGTGCTGCTCACTAACCTGGGGAATATGGAAGTCAATCAATAGAAATATATGTAGTAACATAAAGGTCACTGCGGGCATCCCTGGTGACAATGTCGGAATCAGGTATAGTATTATATAGAGAGGTCCCATTCGAGCTCCAGCTCCTACTGGCAGCCCCAAAAGCTGACCCAGAGCACAGCAAGGAAGGGGAGTCCACACTCCACACCCCACTGGATACTGGTCAAGCATTTCACCTGCGCCTCATTTGACCTTCAGAAGTGCCTTGTTGGTAGCTAAAATAGCTACTCAAACACCCATTTTTCCAGCTAAAGAAATTAATGATGACTAGATCAGAGAAATCTAAAAGATAGACACTGTGCAGGAATGCAACCATCCTCAATAAAATTAGCCTTAATTAACACTGTGGCTGTGGTGTCTCAGTCAGCTCCAAATTCATTCCACACTGGCTATTCCATAGACAACACCACTTCTCATTACCCCTACAACAGTATGTACTACAAGATGCTCCAAAACAATGAGCCACTAAAGGAAAAAAAAAAAAAATCACCACTTAGACCATGACATGCTATCCACTTCAAAGGTAATAAAATAAAATATAGCCTGTAAAACCAATTAAATATGGTGTAAAAGAAAAAAATAAGGATAAGGACATTAAGAAGAGACTTTGCACACACACCTGTTTTTTGTTTGTTTGTTTTTTACATTGTATGTAAACAAATGATTTCATGCATTATCCTCCAAAGAAATAAAAAGCAGAATTAAAGAGAGCCAGTTTCATTTATCATTCTCTTGGTGATCCTTCAAAGTGGCCAAAGTTCATACTCTAGTAAAAATGTGACACAAACATCTGCTATGTGAGCTCAGTAAAGCTGCAAGGAAGACGCCTGCAAAACACTCCTCAGCGGGGGCTGTGGGCAGGAACAGGGGATCTGAGCACCCACGTACCTGTTTGGAGTCGGGAGTTCGCAGGTTCAGACTGGCCGTGGAGATGGTCAGAGAGATGCTCATTCCCGCAAACTGGAGGTTGCTCTTTCCCAAGATGCTGGACAGCATTTTGCTCGGAGGCTATGAAATTGAAGAGCATTATTTTAGCTGTTTCATTTCCATCTCAAAGGGTGGGGAAGTAGATGCTTACCCCCAAACTCTCACTGATTGTTCCTCCCTCCTTAGGCATAGGAAGACAAAATGTGAAATGAATAAGCTGGGAGTGGGGGGATCCAAAGTTAATATGCAGATTTTAGAACATGCAACATGCAAATTATAAACCATGTAATATGCAAATGCTGAGGTGAGAACTCCTGCAGGCAGGCAGAGGCATCAGTCTTCCAGGCCTTTTCTCTGGCTCTGTTGGGAAGTGTCTCATGGGGAAGGCCTTGTATATAAACCTGAGGAAAGCCCATTGCATTTTGCAGGCTCAGCAACCTGGTATCATCACACTTACTTCAGAGGAAGAGTCAAACTAACTTAGAGGAAGACTAAAGCAGGCCAGCTCTAGGGGATTACAAGAATCCCAGAGAGCTGCAAGGATGTTCGCGGCTGAAGGGAATGGACCACAGATTTTTTGGTGCACTCTCCCCTGGTCAAGGTTCTCATGAACTGCCCTGTTAGAAACCCATGGGCCTAGAGCCAGCACAAGGATAGATAGACATGGCCTGGCTGTAACTGGTGTATCCATTACCCTGTCAGAAATGTCATTACGGGGGACTGACAGCTGTGTTTTGGGGCCAAGGACCTTCTTCCTGGGTACCTGGGTGGGCAAGGCCCTTTGGTACCAACCCATCCTTTCTTTTTGGATTAGAACACTCTCTCTTTTGATATGCTAATTAGTTCCTAACCAGGTACACACCCTTTTTAATCTCCTGAAGGAGCTATTTAAAAACAGAGATGCTGAGGCCCCACCTATGAGATTCTGGGTGGAGCCAAGAAATGGGCATTGTTTCCACCAAGAGAACCATGAGGGTGCCCCAGGATGAGCTGGGACCTGGAAGATGCGATTCCCCTTCTCTGTTCTCAGTCGCCGTCCTAGTTCCTGTAGTGGAGACTCTGGAGCCTTGCTTGGTTCCCCATGGACTGGCCAGAACACAGGCTGGCACATCTGAATCTTCATTCAGAGTTCTCTGCCGGAAACCCAGCTGCCCTGTGGATGCATGAAAGTCCCCAAGACCTGAACACAGAAACAAGCTTGAGCCTGGGATCAGCAGAGCCACACATGCAGCTGCCCAGATGATCTGGATCAGGAACGTGCAGCCTCAGGGCAGATTCAGAGGTTCTTTGAAGGACGTTTTCGCCACATTTCAGGTTAGGCATAGAAAAGCCTTGATTGTGGATTTTGCTGGGTCTTCACTAGACACTTAACTGAAGAGGTTTTCACGGTTTCTCCTAATCCAGGCTTTTTTTTTTTCTTTCTGGCTCAAATATCTTCAGAATGAAAAGTCCTAGTGCAGTGTTTGAACACGCAGCCTGTGGAGCCCAGACCTCTGAGCTTGCTCTCAGACAACATCTACCCACATTGCGGCCTTTCCCCTCCGTGCCACAGTTGTCGTTGTCTGTAATATGGGGATATCCAGTGGTATTCTAGTGCTGGCTTGGCTCAGCTGATGGGAGCCAATTATTAAATTTTTCAGAATTTTATAATCTGACGGTTAATCACAGTTGTATTAAAAATGAATGTATGTAAATTTGCAATTAAATAAATTACCTTTAAAAAAAAAAAAAAAAAAACAGATGATAGGGCCGGGCATGGTGGCTCATGCCTGTAATCCCAACACTTTAGGAGGCCAAGGCAGGTGGATCACAAGGTCAAGAGATTGAGACCATCCTGGCCAATACGGTGAAACCCCACCTCTACTAGAAACACAAAAATTAGCTGCGCATGGTGGCGTGCACCTGTAATCCCAGCTATTTGGGAGGCTGAGCCAGGAGAATCGCTTGACCCAGGAGGCAGAGATTTCAGTGAGCCAAGGTCATACCACTGCACTCCAGCCTGGGGGACAGAGCGAGACTCTGTCTCAAAAACAAACAAACAAAAACAATAAATGCTCAACACGCATCACTTCCTAATTCTTTTGCTGCATTAACTACTAACTGCTTTCCAAGTTATTGATGCCCACAGCACCTGTATGGTGGAAACATTACATAACCATGAGCTACTACATATCTCTTCCCAACTCTGTCTTCGAGGGATATCATTTTGAGAAATTGAAATCAGCCACAGGAGAAGCACTGACATCACAGAAATCAGAAAATGCTATAAACTCTACTTTTCATTCTCCTGCCCAACCTGGAGAGCTGGTTGTTAAACACTTACCAGCACACCACTGGGGATCTCTACCTCAGTGGTTGTAATTAAGTGAATTGATGTATTCAAAGTGCTTAAAGGAAAGCCTGACCCTGTTTTAAGCGTCTGTTGTTATCATTGTCTTCAGAGTTTATGCCACAGTGAGTGAGTAACCAGGGTGCCTACTTCTGAGGCAGGGACAGCTAACCGTCCTCAGCCACATGAGACAGAAAGCAATCTAAGCCCTTTATGCTTTTAGAAGTAGCACATGCCAGGCCACAGAAAGAGGACAATGAATAATTCTGTGTGACTGAAGATACCAAGTGGCGAAACAGAGGAAGCAAAGGGGGAGACACAGTTAGACACAGAGCATGGAGGACAGTACCTTTCTCTTCTTAAAGGCTCCCTTGGCACCAGGCACAGCTTCACAGACACGGCTGATGGCTTCCCTTAGGACAGGAAGAAAAAGCCATTTTATCATGTGTCGGTGGGGATTATGGAACCCAGAGATGCTACACTTGCACATCCAAAGAAAAGAACTGCCCATTTATTTCAGTATAGAAAACAGACCTGCCAATTTGGAAGTCATCCAACTCTTCTTCTAAAACACAAAACTAAACAAAACGCAAACAGGTCATCATAAAACCTCTCCTGGCAATATTCTAGCTCTCTTTGTTGTGGCGGCTGGATGCTAACAGTGTCATCTTTGTCAATGCTACACTGTTTTTTGTTTTTTAACATTTTGCTAAGATTCTATTTTTGTAAGTCAGCACCCTAAAACACACTCTTCCCGACACTGTGATGCTGTCGATCTCCATGACTTTGGTCAGGACATCAGGCCCAAACCTAATCAACCACCTCGATTGATCAAGATCCTTCTTAAGTGAGTTAGAATGTAATTAAAAGAAATGTGGTCATCTGACTTTTATTCCCAGTTTCTGTGGTTAGTGAATCTCACAAAATCAAGAGGGGCTGGAAGGAGAAGAGGAACTGCAGGGTGTATAAAGGAGCCAGCAGTGAGGTGATGTGCAGGGCAGTTCCATGGAACAGCACTGGTGAGGCTGCTGGGACGTGCAGGCATGGTCCTGGTGGAGGAGGCAGAGTGCCCTGGTACTGAGTGGCCAGGAGGCATGAGTCCAACACACGGTTCTGCATGGGGGCAGGAGGGCCCCAGAGGGAGAGGAAGCAAGACAGGATGGTCGCAGCTGAGGGCTAGGGTGGCAGGAAGGGGATGCTGGAGAGAAAACACAGCTCAATCTCATGACCCAGCCTAAGTGAGAAATGCCTGGGAGGTGGGCAAAGGTGGCTCCAAGTCAGGGGTCCAGAAAAGAGCTGGTGACCCTTCCCACTCACACATGGAGGGGAAAATACTAGTACATAGAAAAAATCAACAGGGACTTGGAGACACGGTGAATGAGAGAAGATAATAGGTCCTCAGAAACATTCTATAAACTTTCTGGGTTCAATACTTCTTCAAATTAATTTCTACCATGTGGACGAAAAATAATCACCATAACGACACAGTGCTTTTAACAGAAATACGTCCATATCAGTTAGGCGACTGACTGTTAGGACAAGCTTCCCATTTGCCACTCAATTCATTGTAGAGAGCAGGGAAGGAAACATTTTTCCTAAAACTCAGATGCCAGGAAAACCGTAGGCAATGAATCATCATGACATGGAAAAAGTGAAGCAGGAAACAAATGTTTTTGATGTTTATGCTTACTTCTATTCATTTTATAATAATATTCTAACTGTGGTTCTATCAAAGTGACCAATCACGTATCATCTAAAGTACTTTCTAAAAGCTAACTTCTTATTAAAGAAGGTCAAATTGTCTCTTTACAGAACTATATAAACCTATTATGTATATTTTATCTGTTTAATTTTTAGAAAACCAGTTCAGTGAATCTCTGCATTGCATTTCTTACATTAAAGAGACATACTTAGTTGAGCAAGGCAGCTAAACCTCTGATGGTTCCAGCAGGGTAGAAAGATATTATATGGGGAAGTGTCTCCCTTTAATCACTCCATAAATATTCCTAATAAGCACTGTATTTATTTTACCATCCACCGACATGGAGTCTAAAAGAAAAAAATCAGACTCCAAGGACAGTTATCCAAAAAGACACACGGTTCCAAATGTCTCATTGAGTCAGCCCCTGGAGCTTGCAACAGGACTCTGCTGCTTCTGTGCTACTTTGGGGGAAGGGAGGTAGAAACCATTCATCACCAGTTAGAAGGAATTACAAAGCTCTGAAAATAGTCAACATTTCTTTCCAATACCTTTTCACACAGAACGGAGTGCATAGGTCTCAGCGCACATTCGCGGACAGAAGAAGTTCCAAACACTTCTCAGAGCTCGTGTCCTCAGGGAAAATCCTAAGGATCCCACTTGTGAGCCTTTAGAATCCCCAAAGGAGTTTTCAAATGAAACTGCTTTTTAGAAAAATGTTCTCTTTTCATCACTGGCATAAGTTCCTTCCTAATGCTCATACGATAACACGTGTGTGTGAATTCTCATTTCAACCACGCTGATGGTATCTATTTCTGTTTGAAATAGAAATGCAGCATAACTATTAATAACTGCAATATTTAGATGCCTGGAATGAGTTACTTTAACTCCAAAATCTAATTTTAAATGTAACTATTCTCAATTCCCCTTCTCGCTGTTTAAGTGCAGTACATTTTGGTAAGCAGTACTGTTTCAATTTGTTCGTTTAGCAATCATTATTTAGTTTTATGTAATTCCACTTAATCCCCATTTGAGTCTCAGGTACCAATTTTGCCGTGTTTTTAATCATAGGGATTGCTTCTTAACATTCTGTTCAGTATGACCCTGTTTCTGTGAGCCAAATAATGACCTCAGAACTCGGCTAATATGAAAATGGGACATTTGGCAACCTCCGTGGTCATCTGAAAGTCTCAGAAGCCAGCCCAACCGCCAGCTGTGAACCCTCATTGTCGTCATGATTTCACCATCTTCCCTTCAGAACTGGACTCTTTGAAATCATGTAGTAGCATCTTTCTCCCTCCTCATCCATCTCACTACAGCCCATCCCAAGGCCCCACAAAAAATGGTCTATGTGACTGGCATGGATCAATGCACATCAGCAGAGAAAGAGTTACCCAAGAAGCAGCTTTTGAGTGAGTGGGCAGCTACCCAGGAAAAAATTATGTTGGGCTCCTATCTCTTGCCTTATATGCAAATAAATTATAGCTGGGCCACAAATTGAATTCATTTGTAATGAAACGATGAAAGTAGTAAAAGAAAACTGGGAAGAATATTTTAAAATTATCTTTTAGTGGACAAAGGTTACAAAATCCAGAAGCCATAAAAGAAAAATATTGACACACTCAATAGTGTAAAAAAATTATGGACAAGAAAATATGTAACATTTCACAGTCAACAAAGTAATTGTCTTAATAAAAGTCAGCAAGGACACTATCAAAAGCCCAATAGAGGGCAGAGCAAAGGATATAGATAAAGAGTTCTCAGGAAAGGCAATACTCATGGCTCCGAAAAACACAAAAACATACTCAACTTTAATCATAACCAGAATGTAGATTAAAGCCTGCATTGAAATTCTATTTTCACAGCCAAAGATTGAAGCTTTACAGTCCTTTGCGGGGAAGCAGGTACCCTTCTCAGTTCTCCGTAATACCCTCCCACCTCCATACCCTGTGTGAGCTTCTTGCCTCCTCTGAGAACCCTGAAACTCTGAAGTTCCAGCCTCTAAACCTCCCCCTGCTCATCTCCTCTTCTGGCCACTGTGTGACCAGGACCCTGAATGAGTGTGTGCTGGTACAATAAGAATATCCCACTCCCTTAGTCTTTTCTAATTCAATGCACTCAGTGGGCCCTGCTCCTCCCTGGGCTGGACGGAGCCTTGAATCTAATCCACTCGCCTCCACACAAGAAAAAGTCTTCCATCACTTACGTGTAACCCCATTTATCTATTTTTAGTAATAAACATGTCCAGGCCCAGCAGAACAGTAAAAACCCTGACCTTCATTTAAACCTCTCTTCCTCCCTCCCTAAGGCCTACCTAGGGAACCTCCAGGTGGCCACGGAAGAAAAGGCCTCCTAACCTTCCAGCTGCAGCTCCTGACCCCTTGGTGAGGTAGGGATGACTGCAGGTGGTGGATACAGAGAGGTCAGGGATGGATGGGTGACACTGACAGCCCCAGTGCTGAGCCCTCTGGCCAGGCTGATAGTACCCTGCAGGGAAACAGGCGACCCCCTTGGTGCTCCTGGATGTCCTCCCGCCCCCATGCCCTGTGTAAGTTACTTGTCTCCTTTGAGACTAAATCTCCAGCCTCTAAGCCACGGCGAGCACCTCCCTTCCAGGGCTCCACACCACCCCTCTCCTCTCAGGGACACTTTCCTTTTTTTATTTGAAGACTCCTCCCCAGGAGCAGGGAGGTGCCCATGGGTGAGATGGACAGTGTCTGATCTTCACCCCACACACCCACTCCCTCCCAGCATCCACACCAGTGGGGAGCTCCAGCTTCTTGCTGGTGACATTGCTCCTGTCATCAGCAGAAAGCCGACTGGGCCACATGGGTACCCGTCCCTGGAACCAGCACCTTTGCCGGGCTATAGCAGGAGGGCAGTTTCTCCTCAAACACAGCCACTCCTGCTGCATGCTTCCCTGTGTGAGTCAGACATCAGTCCATGGGGCCACCCAGGCCCTGGTGACACGTGTCAAAGTCTTGGTCATCTCCTAAGCCCCTCATTGACTCTGAAGCCAGAGGAACCATTGCCCCTCCTCCATGGGAGGACTCACAGGGCACTAAGGATTTGCTCTTTTCGCTATATAACTTTGGGGTGAGGGTTGGGCAAAGTACAGCAAAATAGATTATCACTCCTCTTTCCAAGACCTTTGTAGGAGGGCCAGCCCTCCCTTGAACTGTTGGAGTCATCCTGTGCCCCATGGACTCCAGGCAAAGTTAACCAGAGTCCCATTTTACCCATTTTACCCTGCGGTTGCCTCCCACCCTCCTGTCTGAAGGAGCCTCAGGGTCTCTGGGCTCTGAATGCTTCAGCGGCCGGCAGCTCACCCACCTTCCCCACTGGCCACTCATCTCTGAGTACCAGAAATTTACAGATAGATACCACACCCAATTGCTAGCTCCGCTTCAGTGTCTTAAAATCATCACAAACTTGATGTTTTCAAACCCAGCCTTAATTTTCCCCATCAAAAATATGTCTCTCCTGTCTTTCCAGGGCAGAAAACAGCACCGTGGTCCACCTGGCAGCTCTCACCCCCCCTTTACCAGCCACACACCAAACCTATCACAGTCCTGCCTCCATGGGAAGGTGAGCCAGGCTGCGCTCTCCAGAAGCCTTCAGAGTAGTGGAGGAGACAGGATAACACAGTCACACCTGTACTGTGAAGGACTGGAATGTGCGATTCTACCTTTCAGAGTAGCAAGAGGTCAGTTACCTGGTCAGCAAATAAAGGCTCAATGCCAAAGAAGCAGGTGCTGAAAGAGGCAGTGGAGGAAGATCCTATAAAAATACAAACCAGACCAGGAAGGAGCACAGCAGGACGGTGGACGTGCAGGAGCGCCAGCTGGCTGGGGCCAGGTGTGCAGAATCCTGGGAGACAGGCAGAGCCATGGAGGTTTCTGATTCAGGTCTTAGAGGCATTTCAGGATATGCCAAGGAGCAGGAAACAACCAACGCCTTTTTAGAAGACCCTGATACGATAGAAATAGCCGCAGTGTGCAGACAGGTAGAAAGGGCTGCGAAGCTGCAGGCAGGGAGATGAGCTGGGAAGTGACTGATGTTGTGATGGCCAGACTGTGATTTTGAGAGTGAAAATGAAAAGAAGACCATTTGGAGAAGAAGTCCACAGACCTGCTTCATTACGGAGACTGATGCTGAGGGCGGGCCCACAGATGACTCACTCTTTCATCTGGGGAACGGCCTCTCTCTTTTTCCGGAGGGTCATTTTCTCCATCCTGAAGCTACTGACACCAGGTAGACCATGTCTGAGAGCTGGATTTGCAGCAGGGACAGAGCTGGGAGGCTGCCAGGCCAGGTCGAGGGCACGTAGGAGCCCAGGCACCAGGAGTGAGAGTTCAAGGGCAGAGGGACACAGAACCAATGGCTTCTTCCCAGTTTTATCCACAGCCAAGCAGGTTAATTTCCCAGCTCCTGCATGCTAAGCATCTAGCCATAACCAAACCATTCAGAGAAACTGAGTCAGAAATCATAGGCATCAAAAATACCATAAACCTGATTTTTTAAAAAGTCATTTGACCAAGATGTGTTGAAATCACTTCAATCTTGTATGTTGCAGACATAACGAAAGAGCCATGGATTTCAGAATCTGCACACCGTTGGAGAAATTGACTTCCCTTACACCTTAGCAGTTCACCGGTGCCATTATAATCCCAGCATTCTCCTGAGACCTCATTCTGTGCCTCAGCCTTTGGTTTACTCCAAAAAGGTGTTTAAATATACACACAAGTGTAAAAAAATACTGGTTGGTAATTATTAAACAGATGCCAAAAAGGGTATCCTATATATTCACATAAAAGCCCAAATAATGAAACTAGGAAAGAGATTCCTAAACCATGCTAAAAGAGATCTCACAAAGTGAAACATAAGCTCTTGGGATTACTAAGAATGTATTAACCAAAAAAGTAAAGCCCAACAGAGACAAAATTGAGGCTAATTTTCCTTCTATGGTTTAAGTAACTAATTAATAAAGTTCACTTGAGGTCACAAGTCATGTCACAGGCATCTTCACTGGACAGATCAGAAACTTACTTTATTCTTATAAAACTTTCATTGAGTTTGTTTTCTCCTTTAGAATTCTAACAGTTGGGTTAGAATAAGCCTTCTGCTCTCAAATTGACTGCTTCCTGATGCTGATATGCCAATCAAGGGGAGAAATCCACACTCAGTTTTCCCACAATTTTGTAAATGAGCCAAGTTCTCAGGCAATGAGGAAGGAGCCACCAATCTGTGCTGCACCCTGAGGGAGATGGTGCCACGTCCCTCAGATGAGCCATTGAGAAGCTGGACCACCAAGGTGCTGGACCCGTGAGCAGCTGGACTGGGCTGAACGGGGCTGCCCAACACAGTGGAATCCAGAGACCTGTGGAAACCCTGCACACACCTGTCTTCACTGCCAGTTTTTAGGAGTTACTTATCTTTTGGGAAAGATGCATTTTGTGAGATCAAATGTCACAGGTTTTAAAGATCTCAGTTCCAGTGAAATCTGCTTCCTTAGTCATAAAACATGAATACAGGTGAAGTGAGCAATCTTGGCCCCAAAGGGGACCACTGTGGGGCCTGACACCTGGCTGGGACTTGTTCTAAGTGCTCTGAAGGCATTCTGTGTGTGTCCCATGAAGTTCAGGGCAAGTCTCCATCACGGCGTCTCCCTTTTGCACCAGTCTTGACTGAACCACGTAAACCTGGACTGAATCCCTGGTCTCTTCCCTCAGCCTTCTTTTCACTCTTTCTTGTAAAATGGCAGCTAAATCATTTCAGGTGCTTTCCTCAGCCAAGGCAGTCAGATGGCTCTAAGATGGAGAGGCCAGTCTGTCTCCCATGCTCTTGCAGTTCCCCATGCCAGATCCCTGAGGCAGTGAAGAAATGTGCCAATAAAATCTTCCCAATAACGTCTTTTTCCTTAGGATTCTGCAGGTGGACAGATACAGGTCTCAGAGGCCACTAAAAATAGGCTGAGACAACAGGATTCCAAATGTAGCCCTGATGGGCAGTCGTGATCCACGCAGACATGTTGTCCATAATTGTCCCACTCAGGGACCTAATGGTTTCCATCCAGTTTCTGTTTAATTCAGCTTCATACAAGGCTTTCCTGGGGCACAAACCTGCAGAAGGCAACACTGAATCCACCTCCCAAAGACGCACATTGGCTCTCCAAAACAAGGACACAGGGCTCATCAACCCTAAGGCATTAGAATCGTAGAAATGCTTTCCAAATGCCTCCTCATCAACCTGGCGAGGACTGCCCAGTGAGCAACCACATAAGTTCCTTCCTCAATAAAACCCTCGGGATACCACATTTCCAGATTTACAGCAAGGGCTTCCATACAGCCCTGGATCTGTATAAATGATTAACAATCAAACCTGCACTGGGGGCTTTCTGTGAGGGTTAAATGACATATCTATGAATCTATAAAACTTAGCATTAACAGAGCCTGGCATGGGGCACATGCAAATTAACCATTCATGTTACCATCATCAATATCTCCATGGAAGAAACAAAACTATTTTCCTTTGCTGTCACATCACTGCTTGAACAAGCCATCAGTTCTACAGCAGATGCCAGCTGGGTGTCCTCCAATTCAGATCCCCAGGCTGAGGGCTCAGTGTCCCCAGGACTGTGCCCCACTTCCGATGCCAATCTCAATCCTACTGGGGTAAAACAAAGTCCCAGTTTATTTTACCTCTCCTTCTGACTGGCTACAAATCAGGGTTCCCACCACCCCCAGCTTGGGTTCAATTAATTTGTCAGAATGGCTCACAGAACTCAGAGAAACACATTTACTGGTTTATTCAAAGGATGCAGATGAAGAGATGCATAGGACGAAGTATGGGGGAAGGAGCGTGGAGCTTCCATGCCCTCCCAGGATGTGATGCCCTAGAGAGGATCCTCTGCATGTTCAGCTGTCTGACAGCTCACTGAATCCAGTCTTATTGGGTTTTTATAGAGGCTTTGATGATATAGGCATGATTCATTAAATCATTAACCATTGGTGATCACTTAGTCTTCAGCCCTTCTCCCCTCTCCAGAGATTGGGGATGGGGCTGGAAATCCCAACCCTCTAACCCTGCCTTGGTTTTTCCTGTGACAAGCCCCCAGCCACCAGTCACCTCATTAGCATAAAAAACAACATATTACTCTGAAGATTCCAAGGATTTCAGAATCTTTTAGTTGTATGCCAGCAAACAAGACAAAGACCAAACATATTTCACAGTACACAGTATCCATATCAAAGCTGCTTGTGCATGTTATCTTTCAGTTGTTGGGGGCACATGCATTGATCCTAAGATAATTTTATATGCAAATAAATATATACACATATACACAAGAAATATATACACATATACACAATAAATATATACACATACACATATGTGGCCCATGGGGTGACTGCGCATCCTCCTCACCACCATGGGTTCCACCATACATGCACACACCCATCCACCCACATGACACGTATGTGTGCATCAAGGGGCCCCAGATGTTCTTGGCTATGAGGTACAAACCCTCAGGAAGTCCATAGGAGAACTGGAATTAAAACTAATTTTCCTGTTTACCAATCAAGGAAACTGATGGCAACAAAGTCAAACACATAATAGTAAATGTCGTCAATCAGCAAATACCAGAAGTTCTTTCATCCAAGGAGCCTAACATGTTTCTCGATTCCTAGGGTGAAGACCACCTTACCATAGCATAATTTCTCCAGCACTGGCCCCTACATTGGGAGGAACTAATATACTCTGTGAGACTAACCAGAGCAAATCAGAATAAATCAGAACTTTCCCCTCCCCTCACCAAGCAGTGCTTAGAGGAAAACAGAAGTGTGATGTCAGATGGCCTCCCTGCAGCTTGGAGGCCCTTTTAAGGAGCTCCTCCCCCTGCTCTTGGGGTTCCTGTAGGGGGACCAGATCCATCACAGAGCTCAGGCAATCAGTGTGGGAGGGAGGGCCAGGGGATCCCACATGCCTGCTTCTTGTGGTGGTCCACTTTGCTCATTCAAAAAGTTCCTCCCTTGTTGACATTTTATTTTAGGCATTTGTAAGGCAATGATAAATTATTATTATTATACACTAATTCTAGACAATGTAAACCAAAAATAAAATTCTATGTCCACCAACCAACTGAATTGACCTTTCCTCTTAGTCAAGAGTATTCCAAAGTAAACCTGAAAAACTAGTTCAGGTCCTGATGGGAAGGGGGGTCAGACATGCTTCTTTATACACTCCTCCCTTAGAATTCAGGCACAGCAGACCAGTATTAAGATGAGAACAGAGACCTTAAGATTGATAGATCAGACTCTTTGTAGCAATAAAATACCAACATGACAGATAGCAGGCCCTGAAGGAAATCAATATGTTTTACCTCAAATTACATTTCTATGACATATTTTGAAATGGCTCTGCAAAGTTGTCTCTTGTAGGGAAAATCTACACTCTGTAGAAAATCTTCTTTCCTTTCTCGTTCTTTTCCTGACCCAGGAGAGATTTAATTACGATTCTGGCACCTTTTAGCATTGGATAAGAGACCTTTATCATCCATTTTCTCTGAAGCCTGCTACCGGGAGGCTTCATCTACATACTAAGAACCTTGGTTTCCACAACCCCTTATCTTAACCCAGACACTCCTTTCAATTGATTCCAGGTCTTTAGATAATAACTCTTTGAACCAACTGCCAATCAGGAAAATCTTGGAAGCCACCTATGGTCTAGAAGCTTCAAGTTGTCCTGCCTTTCTGGACTGAACCAATGTACACCTTACTTGTATTGATTGATGTTTGCCTGTAACTTCTGTTCCCCTAAAATATATAAAATCAAGCTATAACCCAATGACCTTGAACACATATTCTCAGGACCTCTGGAAACTGTCTCTGGCCTTAGTCACTCATATTTGGCTCAGGAAAAAACCTCTTTGAATGTTTTACAGAGTTCGACTGTTTTTGTCAAGATGAAAAACACAGAATACGAGAAATCAACATAAAGCTTCTAGAAATAAAAACTCCATGGACATAATGGGTCTGTTGTTTTTAAAAACATCTTTAATATCAGGGAAGGAGGTACAATGCAATCAGTAGAAAGGCCATCAGAAAAGAGGAAGGAGGAACAACGAGCTATGGAGAAATGCTGATGGGACAACCAGAGGGAGAGGGGCCTGCACGGACAGCAGGCAGAGGAGGGTATAGGGGAGAGGCACAGCATCATCGTCATAGCAAAGGGATGGGAACAGAGAGCACAGAAATTCCAGCAGGCAGGATGCATCCACAGCGCCCAGGGGAGGACCCAGCAGAGGCCGTGAGAAAAGCCTGGGCACCGCAGAAGCAGCAGGAACCATTCTGGGTGAGACCACACCTGCAAGGCAAGAGAGAAGATGCTGGTTTATTCTTCACGAACTGTGAACGGTGTTCCTCATCTGCAAAGCTTCCTGTGGGAGGTGCACTTTCCACAAGTATTTATTTAGACAGTGCTATCGACTCAGTGGCACTGTTCTGTGGCAGAATCTCCAAGAGGCATTTCCCCTTTCTGATCACTGGACAGAGCCTGTCCATTCCAGAGCAGTTCTACTGGAGGGGGCACCAGAAGCTGTCTGTCCCATCTTAGGCCTTATCTCTGACCGCTTTCTATCAATATTTGTGTATTTCCATGTACATGTAAAAAGAAGCCCCACTGACAAAACTGGAGGAGGACAGAAAGCAAGAGGGAACCTTAGAAACAGCCTGAGTGAGACAGAATAAAGTTTCTAGGAAGCATATCTTGGAGGTGCCATGTGCAACGCTGATCTTGGAGTTAGGAGACAGAACCTTGCGGGGTGGGGCAGGAGGGAACTGGGACCTAGGGCAGAGTATCCGGCTTTTTGAGAACCAGCTCCAGACCTTAAAGCTCACACACCACCAGAAGCCAGCACTGCCCTTAGGCAAGGGAGCAGCTGCTGGGTTTTCTGTCCCCTGACACACGGAACCACCATACCTAACACAAAGGAGTGATCCTTCCCATTGGGGAAAAATAAACCAAAATAAAAGGAAATAAACTCAGAGGAGGTTCTTAACTCTTCCCAGAATCACACAATATTAGTGGAGTCAAAATCTGAATTGAGTTCTTCCAGGCTTCAGAGCCACTTTTTCCCAGGTCCCAAGTCTTCTTGGGGGCATGGGGACGGGGAGGGGTCAGAGCCCACAGGAGCCCCTGACTGCTCTGACTTCAGCAGTCCACACGGTGACCCAGGAGGTCACACCACAGCCAGCCCCTTCTTGGAGTGAGGAGTAGGAAGCCCCCAAGGGCCACGGCTCAGGCGAGGCAGAGCGCATCACCCAGAGGCCTGCTGGGCAGGGCCCCCAGCTCTTGAGGAAAAGCACTAAACTAAACATACCTGCCCTGCTTTTAAAAATCACCCATGCACATCCTCAGGCCCACGAACAAATGCACGGAGCCCCGAGCACCAGCATGGATAAATCATGGTCAGCGAGGCCCTGCAGACAGCATCTGATTTGATTTCTATGACAGTAGGAGATGTGGACGTTGCCCTTACTCCAAGGTGGAGATAAAATATATCTCCACCCATATATTATATGTAAAATTTTATCTCCACCCATTTCTCTCTCCTCCAGAGGCAAAGAGAGTCTGGGACATTGGCCAAGACCACAAAGCTCTTGAACTGGGCTCTCTGTGACACAAGAACATGAGACTAGATGCACGGAGTGGAGAGAAATGACAAAAATTATCCAGTCAAAGATCATGCCACCTGATGTGGCAACGGCTTTGGAGAAAGGCAAGACCATGGCCTCCCAGTGTAAGGTTATGGTTGGGAAGTAATTCTGCACCTGAATGCAAGACCCCCACCCCAGTAGTTTTGGCCAGCTGCTCTGTTAAGTAGAATGCTGAGGTCAGTGTGATCGGTAACTGTCACTTTTCTGTCACTCTGGGGGACTTGGGGGTAATGGGAGGCTTCCCCCAGGAGGTGAGGCTGCACAGGACCGTGGAGGCTAAGGAGGTTTCAGAGAGGAGGGTGTGAGCTGAGCACACAGAAATGATGAAGAGAGAGGTCAACTGAGCCCACGTGGATTGGCGGTACACCAGGGTGCAGCCACAGAGAAAGGGAAGTGAGTGGCCTGCAGAAGGACCCACAACAGGGAACCCAAGAAAACAGGCAAGAAACCAACATGGGTGGTATCCTGAATGCCGGGTGAGATGACCTTCCTAGAGATTTAAGGAGTGAAAACTGTAAGGAAATGAATATGAGGGTTTGCTGATGCAGAGCGAAATGAGGAAGAATCTTTTCCCTCTAATAGAAATGGAAATGATGAGGGGAGGGTGGGGATCCCCCAGGTACATCTAGGACAAAACTGTGCAAGACATAGCTTAACAAGTCAGATATAGCCCGGGTGAAGAAAAGCACAGCATTGTATTGAGAGACATAAAGCAAGATCTGAATACATGAAAACTCACGCTATGTTCCCAGAGATAAGGATGAAACATTATTACGAAGTAAATTCTCCCCCAATTAATTTAGCAATTTAATTCAATTATAATTGTCAACCTAATTGAGATCTTTTTGCACTGAAGAGTATGTTAGAGTGCATAAGAAATTTCAAAAATTGTGAAGAAAAATTTTAAAACAACAAGGAAGAATAGCAAGGAGAAATACGTTCTGCCAGATGAAAATCATGACTATAACACAACCAAAATCAGAACCAGAAGTTAATGGCACACAAACAAATGCCTCAGCAGGAAACAAATGTTACCAGTGGAGTGAAATTAAGTGTTTAGAAACAAAGTATGTGGCAATTTAAAATACAGTCCAATGGCATTTCAACACAGTGGGGAGATTTGGGCCAGGCTATCTTATTACAGGTAAACTAAAAATCCATATATAAAAGATAAAGTAAATGAAAATATTAAAATATTAGTTTGATCTACAGTGAAGCAGATTATCAAAACAGGAAAACTACAAGCCATAAAGGAATGACTGATGGATGCACTCTAATAAACATTTTTAATATAAAATTTACCATTTTAACCATTTTAAATGTGCAGTTCAGTGGCATTAAGTACATTCACATTGTTGTGCAACCATTACCATTATCTGCTTCCAGAACTTTTTCATCTTCCCCAACTGAACTCTGTACCCATTAAATAATAATTCCACATAACTCCCCACTGCCTCATCTGGCCAGCCCCTGGAGACCCCTATTCTACTTTCTGTCTTCATGAATTTGGCTACTGTCTAATAAACCTTTTTAAAATGATATGGCAAGGTATTTCCCGCACATACAAAATATGCAAAAACTCCCTCAAATTGATAAGAAAGTAAAGAGACTCTAATTAAAAAAATGGGTAAGTGATGTGAACAGGTAATTCATAAGAAAGAAAATGAAACCAATCAGCATATAGATGTGAAAAAGTGTTCACATTTCTGATATGCAAAAACACTCAAAGGAAAACAATAGCAACTATTGTTTTGATGATAAAACTGGTAAAAATTGATAGCATGATTAGCACTCAGTGCTGCAAAGTTGTGGAGAAAGGGCCACTTTCCTAAATTGCATGTGATATGTGAATGTCAGGAGTCATCTGCAGCAGCCCACCTGTTGGAGTGTGGTTCAGCACAGAAGGGTGGAGGGACATCGAGGGCCCTCACAGCATTGTTTTGCCTAGCAAAACAAAGCAAAACCAGGAATTGTTGACTATATTATCATATAGCCACATGATTTGCAACTATAAAAAAAGCAGGTTTTAGACCCCAATCTACTGATCCATTCAAGGAAAAAGTAGATTGTGGAATGATGAAGATGGTATGATTCCCATTTCTACCACTAAACAAGGAAGGTGTGTGTGTGTGTGTGTGTGTGTACCAAAAATTCTGGAAAGCTATTAACACTGGTTATCTTTATCTTTTCTTTCTATACCTTTATCCTGTTTGACTTATTATGAAAAGCATCTATTGTTTTAATTTAAAAAAATTAGTTCATGTTGTTGCATGCATCGGTAGTTCATTGTAATTCATTCCTTTTTATTGCTGGGTAGTGTTTGTAGCATGCACATATCAAGTGTGTTTATCTGTTCACTAGTTGATGGATAATTGGGCTGTAGTTTGAGTCTATTACAAAGAATGCTGCTACGAACATGGACATACTATGGACATACATTTTTATTCCTGAATAGCGTGGTAGATTTATCTTTAACCTTATAATAAGCTGTCCACCTGTTTTCATAAGCACCTGTACCATTCTGCATTCCTACCAGCAATAACACACAACATGGGTAGCCCTCAAAGCCTTAAGCTAGTGAAAGAAGCTAGACACAAAAAACCTTGTACAGAATGATTCCATTTGTATTGCATAGAATTGCATAGAATGGTTCCATTTATAGGAAATTATGGAAAAGGCAGAATAAAAGTGCCAGAAAGGTGGCTGCCTTGGGCAGGTGTTGGAAAATGCTGCTGACTGATAAAGGGCACAAGAGATTTTTGGGAGTGGAAGAAATGTTCTTGACTGCATGGATTAAGCAATCAAGAATCAATAATTCAGTTACTGTCTGATAAACATCTTTAAAATGATAAGCAAGATATTTCCAGCACATATAAAATATGCAAAAAGCTCCCACAAATTGATAAGTAAAGAGACTCCAATAAAAAAAAAATGAGTAAGTGATGTGAACAGATAATTTATAAGAAAGGAAATTAAACCAGGCAGCACATAGATGTGAAAAAGTGTTCACATTTCTGGTACACAAAAGCACTCAAAGGAAAGGACAGGGGCTTGGGAGAGGGGTGTGTTACTGATGGAGTGGGGAACAGGGGTTTTCTTTGGTCTGGAATATTCTGACCTGGGTGACTATTACTTAGTGAATGCATACATAAAACGCCAATGAACAACACACTTAAGATTCGTGCACTGGTCAGGCACAGTGGCTCATGCCTGTAATCTCAGCACTTTGGGAGGCCAAGATGGGTAGATCACCTGAGGTCAGGAGTTTGAGACGAGCCTGGCCAATATGGTGAAACCCCGTCTCTACTAAAAGTACAAAAGGTAGCTGGCCATGGTGGCAGGCACCTGTAATCCCAGCTACTTGGGAGGCTGAAACAGGAGAATTGCTTGAACCTGGGAAGCAGAGGTTGCAGTGAGCCGAGATTGCACCATTGCACTCCAGCCTGGGGGACTAAGACTCCATGTCAAAAAAAAAAAAAATAGATTTGTGCACTCTATGAGACCTCAACAAATTCATATTTAAATCCCAAAATGAAAACAAAAACACCAGGCAGCAGGCTTGGGATGTAATTTGTTGCGTCATTAGAAGTCATTGTAGTTTTTGAAGCTAGGGAAAAATACGTCGAAAGTGATTTCAGAACAGGAATTGGCCATTTTTTCAGGAAGCCCTGGTCAGGGAAGAGTTGACCACGTTCTCAGGGGATGAATATGAGCATCAGCCACTGGGTGAAGTGACAAGGCCTGGGAAAGCCTAAGGTGGGGTGGAAGAAAGGCAGGGGCCCAAAAAGCATTTCAAAGAACAGCACGCACAATCTGAAGATGATGACTCAACGACATGCAAAAGGTAGGAAGATTGTAGAAGTAATAACAGCCACAGTTGACATTTACAGAGTGGTTACTGAGTGGCCCTTTTCTACAACTTTGCACATGTTAATCTTTTAATATTGTAGGGATCATTATGATTTCCTTTTCATTAGTGGAACCTGAGACCAGAGAGGGAAAGTAGCCTATTTGAGGTCACACAGTAGGAGGCAGAGGTGACATAGGCAAGAGCCAATGTCAACTTGCATGCCCAGAGACTTCAGGATGTAAAGCAAAACATGATTCAAGTGCAGAAGATCATTCCTGATAAAGCCACGATGCGATACCACCTCACACCCATCAGAATGACCACTAACAACAACAACAACAACAACAAACAAAATACAGAAAACAAGTGTTGGCGAGAATGTGGAGAAATATGAACTGGTTGGAGTATAAAATTGTGCAGCTGTTGCAGAAAACAGCATGGCAGTTCCTCAAAACATTAAACATATAATCCGCCATACGATCCAGCAACCCCACTTCTGAGTACATACCCATAATAAGTGACAGCAGGGACTCAAACACATATATGTACACCATGTTCATGGAAGCATTATGCTTTATTCACACTGGTTAAAAGGTAGAAACAACCCAAATATCCTCAGCTGATGAATGGACCAATGAAATGTGGTCCATGCAGACAATGAAATGTTATTCAGGCTTGAAAATGAAGGAAATTCTGACACATGCTACAAGATGGATAAACCTTGAGGATATTATGCTAATGGAAATAAGTCAGTCACAAAAGGACAAATACTATATGACTCCACTTAGGTGAGGATGCTAGAGTAGTCAAATTCATGGAGACAGAAAGCAGAATGGCAGTTGCTGGACTGGGCAAGGGGAGGGGGAAGTGGGGAGTTGTTGCCTAACAGGGACAGAGTTTCAGTTTTGCAAAATGAACAGTTCTGGTGATGGAGGGTGGTGATGGTTGCACAACAATGTGAATGTTCCTAATGCCACTGTGAAAAACGGTTTCAATGGTAAACTTTATGTGGTATATATTTTACCACAACTTAAAAATAAGTAGCAACTAAGTAAAAGCCAAAAAAAATTATTCCCAGAAAAGCCACACACCAAGAGCTGTGGGCACAGTCACAGGGCTCAGTTGCAGCCTGACACCCCCACCTCCAGGGCAAGGACAGACAAACTGACTTTCATATTGATTTTTCTCTCTTTCTTCATTCTGAGCAAAATTAGACCTCCAGTATTCCAAATTCATCATCACTTTGCGATGCATTTTCATGCCTGTAATGATAGAATTCCTGCCTGAGGCTATAAATAATTGAGCTAAGACACTTCCAAACCTGGATGATAACATGTTCCTCGTGGGACACCGAGGCAGCATCCCTCAGCACTCCCTGTCCTCCGCAGCTATTAAAAGGCTCTGTGGGCGTCTGGCCACATGTCAGAAAGTGCTGCCTCAGATGTAAACAAACCACAGCTAAAAAATAATAAATAACACATAGAAAGCTATGCACATAGATTTCCAAGGAGCCAGTTCTCTTCAACTACCCGCACAAACGTTGAATACGCACGAGAGAGGCTTGTTCAGATAAAAACAAGAATTCAACCAAACATGTAAAAATGTTGCCTGCTACTAAGTAGGCATGAGATGATTGGAGATTCCTAGAAAACCGGGAAATCCTTACTTGCTTTGGTCCCTGGGGTTCCAGGAGCCCAGAGATGTGAGGCAGGCTCCATCCAGTACACCCCCAAGGGGAGATCTGTGCTTTGACTCCGCTCCTACTAAATGTATGAGGGCTTACAAGCTAATTTCCATGAACACTAAGCAAATGGATTGGAAGGGTAGATAGTGATAATATTAATATATGCATACAACATGCAATTAAATTAATGTATTGACATGATTACTTAATATTACTCATAAGAGGAAAATGAAGGGCGCAATATTCTGTATAAAGTGTGACTGAAAAGAAAATACGTGGAAAATTAACTGAAAACCCCAAGCCCTCTTTTTGTATATTTCTTTGTTTTCTAAAATTTCTCTAGTGCATATGTATATACTACTTTTATAATGCAATACAGTTTATTTCTAAAGAATGTAAGTTAGTGTGGTGCAGCTATTTTAACCCCCAGTGGACATTTGGCAAAGTCTGAAGGTTGTCACAATGTTAGGGAGAGACATGCTACTGGCATCTAGAGAGTGAAGGTCAGAGGGGCTGCTAATCGTCCTAAAATGCACAGGACAGCCGGTCCCAGAGATCGACCACGTCAAGATGGGGAAGTGAAGATTGCTTTGCTGAAACAGAAGAGAGCAAGACAGAATGGCCAGAACCTCATAAAAGTACCAGAGAGAATGTGTGATGGTGACAGGAAGGCACTCAATCCTTGCAGGTGTTCAACTGCGTGGACCAGCCAGGGTCTACCAGAGAGGGCGCTGCAGAGCCTGCTGGGTCAGGAGAGGATCTCAGCAGCAAGGAGGCCACCAACCAGCCCTGGACACCAGCAGGCAGTGCCCAGAAGGTGCTCGCTCTCTTGAAAAAAAAAAAAAAAAAAAGGCCACAAGCCATCTCATCAGAGGAGGCAGGATCAGATCCAACATCCAACAAAGTACATCTCTCTTAGCAGTTATTTTAAGTATTAAAGTGCATTTAACTAAATTATAGGAAATTACAGATTGGCCAATTTAATTTAATTTTCAGTGCTCAAAGGCTTTACTTCAAAAGGAACTATAAGTTCCTAATCTTTATATAACAAGTCTTCATTTCTCAAGGTTATAAGCAGTAAAATGAAAACATGAAGAAAAAGGACTTTATATCAAAGCACTATGCCAAACAAAAGAAGCTGTGTTTTCTAAAATAAGTGACTTCCACCCTGCTAAGCAGATGCAGATGTACTAATCTTCATTTTTAAAAGGCCCTGGGGGCAGAAAGGAAGGAAGAATTATGGAATATAACTTTTTCACATGGAGTTTGTCTCATGAGTCACATCTTCTGAGCTGGTGCTCTAAGCAGCTTGCTTCATTTTTAGTCTTTCCCCTGGATTCCTGAAAATGTAAGATTTTGACAAATAATGATTGAGCACCTACTATGTGCTGGGCCAGGAGCTCCTACAGGCCTTTTCTGAGGGCTGCCTGTCACCTCTGTGGGTCACCAGAGGACGCCTCCCCGTGGGCTTGTCAAGGAATCTCAGACCCAAGTTTGCAAAGTAATGAGGTTCAATCTCCATTGCTTTTAGACACTTTAGACTTTGTGCTTTTCCAATAATAAACAAAAAATATTAACAGCATTTAACGATGAGAAAATGCTTATGATTGATTCTAAAGGAGAAAGATGAATCCGACATTTTCTATACAGTTGGAACACTATTATATCAAAAATGCATATAAAAATATACCATCTTAATTAAATCATCAAAGTTGGCATCATCAATATTGGGCCACATCAATACTGGAGATAATGAGGACATCATGTACCTCCATGATAATGCACTGGGGAAGGACACAACAATTTCTATTGTCTCCGGCCAGGAATGCATAACACGACACTAATCATGAGATAGCAATAGGCAAATTAAAATTGAGGGAAATTCTATAAAATAACTGGCATGCACTCTCAAAAAATGTCAATGTCAAGAAAGACAAAGAAAGGCTAAAGAACTATTCCAGATTCAAGGAAATGAAAGAGATGTGACAACAAAATGCAATGTGTGATTCTAAACAATCCTGGAATGAAGGAATAAAACCATCAACGAAGGACATTATGGAACAATTGATGAAATTTAGATTTAGACTATTAAATTAGGTAATTGTGTTCTGTCAGTGTTAAAATTCCTGACTTGATCATTGTGCTGTGAGTATGTAGGAAAATAACATTGTCCTCAAGAAACGTGCACTTAACTAGTTAGGGTTGAAGAGGTATGACATCTCCAACTTATTCTCAAATAGTTCAGAAAAAAATTTGGGCTGGGCACAGTGACTCATGCCTGTAATCCCAGTACTTTTGGAGGCCAAGGTGGGCAGATCAGTTGAGGTCAGGAGTTTGAGACCAGCCTGACCAACATGGTGAAATCCCATCTTTACTAAAAATACAAAAATTAACCAGGCATGGTGGTGGGCACCTGTAATCTCAGCTATTCAGGAGGCTGAGGCAGAAGAATTGCTTAAACCTGGGAGGTGGAGGTTGCAGTGAGCCGAGATTGCGCCACTGCACTCTAGCTTGGGCAACAAAGCAAGACTCTGTCTCAAAAAAAAAAAAAAAAAAAAAAAAAAAAAAAGGAAATATGCAGGATTCCTTTGTTGTACTCTTATATCTCTTTTGTAAGTTTAAAATTATATAGAAAGTTTGAAAATGCACAGAAAAAATGAAGAAGTTACAAGCTATATTTAATAGAAACGAAGGAGCAAGTGATTGTAAAATAGATCATATTTTATGTTTCACAAGTAAAGAAAAAATATAGTCAATAAGATTATGACACAATATTTTCCTATCACTTAGGCTTTTTCTTTACACTTTTAGAGAACTCTTTTAGACCTGCTAATGGATCAATTTTTATTCTATATCACTCTTTTGTATATATAAAAACAAATAGGTAAGTGAAATAAGTTAAAGTTATCCTCCAACTTCTCCACATGCCAATTTCAACACTTCTGAACCCTTTGATTCAGAATTGTTCACGTTTGTGTTTTTCTATGCAATATCATCCTCTGAGCCACCAAGAATGTAGATGATACAGCAGTTTTTCAAAAGAATATTCATGGTTATTTCCAGTATTTTCTTCCAAGCCACTGAAGTCTATCCTGTAAGCTTTAATGCTTGACCTTTCCCGAAGGGATCAGGGAAAGGACTCTGGCCCACAGTGAGGACTGTCATTCCCTGAAATGATGTTGTACCGATCATTGAGCTAATTCTGCCAACACAAACAGCTCCAAGTGTGCCCACGCTCAAGACCAATAGCAACTATACAACTGCCATGGGCCTGGCAGAAGCAGCTGTGAAGACACCATGAATATAAAATGCATCGATTTCAGAGATATTAACATGCGAAAAGGGTGCATCTTGGAATTAAAATGTGATATTTAAAAATCTTAACAGTGTTGAGTTTGTGGATGGGAGGTCATTCCAATTTGGTATCAATAAGCACATATTAATTTGTTGGTGTTTCTGTAATCAGAAAACATGAATGCATTTTGATGCACAAGACATAGTTATTTTCTCTAAATTTCATGCCTGATTTTTATCTGTGCATTTCCTATGTTTCCCATCGCACAACCTTATCCATTAGCTCATGTCTAAGAAGATTTTCTACTGTAGAATTCATTAATTGACCCAATAAATGTTCATTAAAAGCCCATGAGATATAAGGAAAAGCCAAACTCAGATGGTGCCTTCAAGGGTCTTAAAGTCTGGTCGCAAAGAGAAGGTACCACTTAGAACTGATTCAAGATGAATATATTTTTTAATATTTCTGAAATTGCTGTGGGCCAGGTGGCAGTCATGAGGTAGTTACCATTTCCTGCACATATGCATCAAAGCTTGCAGAATGGGTATCGTTAGTTTGAAAGAGAATTTCAAAGAAGTTGAGAACTTTTTTAAGAGTCAGGTTTATTAGGTATAATAAACCTTTCTTAGATGTTCAGTTATGAGGGTTTTGTTGCTGTTGTTAATTTTTTGCAGAGATAGGGGTCTCACTATGTTGCCCAGGTTGGTCTCAGACTCCTGGCCTCAAGTGATCCTGCCTCAGCCTCCCAAAGTGCCAGGAGCTACCATGCCCATCCTCAGTTCTATAAATTTTGAAAAACCTGTATAGTCACATAACTATCATCAAATCAAGAGATAGTTCTTTTATCCCCAAAAGGTTTCTCCATGCCCCTTTTGTAATCAATATCTCTTTTCCCCACTTCCAGATCCTAGCAACCAGTGATCTAATTTGTTTCTCTACAGTTTTACCTTTTCTAGAATGTCATATAAAGGGAATCACATAGTATGAAGCTTTTTGTATCTGGCTTCTTTTACTTATCATAGTGTTTTTGAGATCCATCCACATTGTTGTACATATTACTTGTTTTTTATTAGAATTACTTGATTTAAGTCTGTTCGTATGCTGATTCTACACTGTATTGATGACTTCATACTGTGAATTCTCTTTGAACTGTTTTCAAAATTATTCTGGTTATTCTAGATGTAAGAATCAGCTTGTCAATTTCTACAAAAAAACTGACTGATACTTTTATTGGAATTGTGTTAAATCTATAAATCAATTTGGAAAGGTTTTCACTTTTTTTTTTTTTTGAGATGGAGTCTTGCTTTGTCATCCAGGCTGGAGTGCAGTGGCGCGATCTCAGCTCGCTGCAAGCTCTGCCTCCTGGGTTCACGCCATTCTTCTACCTCAGCCTCCCGAGTAGCGGGGAATACAGGTGCCCGCCACCACACCCGGATAATTTTTTTGTATTTTTAGTAGAGACGGGGTTTCACCGTGTTAGCCAGGATGGTCTCGATCTTCTGACCTCGTGATCCTCCCACCTCGGTCTCCCAAAGTGCTGGGATTACAGGCGTGAGTCACTGTGCCTGGCCAGGTTTTGACATTTTAACAATACTGAGTCTTTAGTCTATGAACATGGTATATCTGTCCATTTATTTAGATCTTTAATTTTTTTCATCAATGTTCAATAGTACTTAGCATGTAACTCTTACACATATTTTGTTAAATGTAACACTAAAATATTTTATGTTTTTATGCTATTGTAAATGGTTGGTTTTCAATTTTATTTTCCAATTGACCTTTGTTAGTCTATAGAAATGCAATTGATATTTGTATTTTGACATTGTATCCTAAAACCTTGCTAAACTCACTTATTAGTTCTAATAGCTTTCATGTAGATTTGTCAGGATTTTCTATGTAGATGTCCATGTTATATGCAGAAAAAAGATGTTTTCACTTTTTGTCTAATTTGAATGGATTTTATTTTTTTCTTGCCTTACTGCACTGACTTGCCTTGTTCTTGATCTTAGAGGGAAAGTATTCAGTTTTCACCATTAACTATGATATTGGCTTTAGATTTTTAGTGGATGCCTTGTTATCAGATTGAGGAACTTTCCTTCTATTCCTAGTGTGTTGACAGTTTTTATGACGAATGTATGTTGAATTTTGTCAAAGGCTTTTCTGTATCTGTTGGGATTTTCATATACATACATACATACATATATATATATATATATATATATATATATATATATATATATATATATTTATTTAATTTGCCAATATGGGGAATTACACTGATTTTTTAAAATGTTGACTTGAACTTACAATCCTTGGAGAACCCCAACAGGGTATAATGCATTATTTTCTTTTTGACATATTGCTTGATCCAATTTGTTTATATATTGTTAGCATTTGTGTCTAGGTTCATAAGTTTTCTTTTCTTGTAATGCCTTTGTCTGGTTTGGGTATCAGGATAATACTGCCTCAAAAATAAACTGGAGAGTGTTTCCTCCTATGTCCTGGAAAAGACTGTGGAGAATTGATGTTATTTTTTCCTTAAATGTTTGGTAGCATTCACCAGTGGTACTGGTCCTAGAGTTTTCTCTCTGAAAAATTTTATACAATCATTTAATTTATTTAACAGATATAGGCCTATTCAGATTATCTGTTTTTTCTTTAGCAAACATTGGTAGTTGTATCTTTCAAAGAATTCGTTCCTTTCATCTAAGTTGTCAAATTCATTAGCATCAAGTTTTCCCTTATTATTCTCTCAGTGTCTACAGCATCTGTAAGGATGATGGCCTCTCTTTTGTTCATTTGAATTTCTCTCTCTCCTTTTAATCTGTCTAACTAGCAGTTTATCAATGGCATTGATCTTTTTAAAAACCACCTTTGGTTTTCAATATTTCTTCAATCTTTTTTCAGATTCCAAATTTATTCATTTCCAATGCTGTTCAAATGACCTAATGGACAATAAAACTTAGGAAAAAAATAGATGGTAATGACTCTAGATCAAGAAATGATTCTGTATATTCAGACTCTGAATTTGAAGAAAATTTTAGCAATACCTTTTTTATATTGCTTATATTTTCCTTTTAAGAGACGTACAAGTGATGACCGGGCACGGTGGCTCATATCTGTAACCCCAGCATGGGAGGTCCAGGTGGGTGGATCATGAGGTCAGGAGATCGAGACCATCCTGGCTAACACGGTGAAACCCTGTCTCTACTTAAAAATACAAAAAATTAGCTGGGCGTGGTGGCGGGCACCTGTAGTCCCAGCTACTTGGGAGACTGAGGCAGGAGAATGGTATGAACCTGAGAGGCAGAGCTTGCACTGAGCCAAGACTGTGCCACTGCACTCCAGCCTGGGCGACAGAGCGAGACTCTGTCTCAAAAAAAAAAAAAAAAAGAAAAGAAAAAAAAGTGATGTACAAGTGTTATAATGATATGTCTGTGTCTGTAATAACCCCAAATAGCGTTTTCAATATATATATAGACTGATTCTAAGTGATATGAAAGCATCGTGTCATATTTTAATTGGTAGTGTTTCTTTTTTTTAGTAGTTATAAAATAATGAAGTATTTAACAGCAGATGATACAGTACGTCCTCACTTAATGTCATGTATAGGTTTTTGGAAACTTTGGCTTGAAGCAAAACTATGCACAGCAAAGTCATTTCATTATACCATTGGTGAGAAAAAAATATTGGTTTTGTTATATGCCATTTCACTTAAGGTTGCGGTTTCTAAAAACCCATTGATAATGTTAAGTGAGGACTTCCTGTCTTCAAAAGTAGATGAAAAATGGTCTGTGTCTTTAAAAATTCAATATGATGTGCAATGAAATCAAAGTCTAGATGAATACGGACATAGTGGCCTTGTAGCTCAGGACAAAAGTAAATCCATCTGTGGCTGAATATTTAGCCTGGAAGGTGATGGTGGGGCATGGACTGTGGACCAAGAGAATGGACAGCAGGCATTCAGTGTGGAGGATACACTGAATGGGAGTTGGGAGGAATGTTTGGAAAGGTGTGCTGCAGCCAGGCAAGTGGAACTTAACATTGAATGCTAAGTTAAGAATATTTTCATTGTGTTCAGCAAAGAATGGATAAGCAACAGTGTTTAATAGGGAGTCATATGTTTGAGGTACATTAACGTACTGGCAGGAACAAAGGAAACTGAAGGAGAGAGAGACAGGAAAAAGAGAGAAATGACGAGGGAGCTTCTGAGGGAGAATCAACAGGTATTCGTAATAGAACAGGGAGAAAGATGAGATGAAACCAATTCCAAGCTTTTGAGTTTGGGAGACCATGTGGATTGCAGTTACAAGAAGAATTCAGAGATGGGAGCCGAGCCTGACTCCAGTAATGGAAGGGAGAATGGGGGAAGTTACGAGAAGTAATGTTGCAGAGCCAGGACTCAGGACTCAGCAGCTGCTTGGCTGCCTCCAAAAAGACATGTCCAGCAGGCTAGGCTACTATAACCCAGGCCTGGACCTCAAGAGAAAATTCAGATGTGAAGATAGAGATCTGTGACCTATACACGTGGAAGTGTTGTTTGAAGCAATGAGATTATCAATATGGAGAGGATAAAATGAAAATGAGAATATCAGTATTTGTCAACATGTTTGAGCCCTTGCATTTCCTAGGCAGCATGTTAAATGCTTTTCAGATATTAGCTCAATTAATTCTCAGCCCTATAATGGAGGTGCCATTGTGATTTCCATTTTAAAGATGGGGGAACTGAAAAACAGAGGACTTAAGTCACGTGCACAAGGTCATATTGCTGGAAAGCTGTGGAGCCTAGACGAAAACCCAGACAGTCAGACTCTAAACCTACTACCAGAGGCTGCCTCTGTCAACACCAAAGGGATCCCTATGGAATGATGTGTTTGGGAGATAAGTGAACTCAGAGGAAGAGACAGAAAAGGAGCAGTCAGAGAGGTACACTGTGACACAAATGTGCTTCTGGCATGAGGATTATAAAAATGCTCCATGCCAGATGGCTCTCAAGGAGAGTAGGGGAATGAACACCACGGATGCATTTTATGGATTCTATTTAAACCATTCTCAGTCACCAAGTCATCTATGTTCTCCATTTTTAAAATTTCTGGATGAGTGGGATCAATTGAAAAAAATAAACAGAATCATTTTCAAAGCTATGGTTTCATAGACGGTAGTTGCAAATGGTTCTAAAGTTAAACACAGAACTCTAAAATACTGGTTCTCAAACTGGGGTACCTGGATGGGCAGAATGAGCAACCCCTGAAAACTTGCTGGAAGTTCACCTTCTCACACCTCTGACCTACTGAATCACAAAACTCTGTGGGGTCGGCTCAACAATCTGTGTTGTAACTAACTCTGCAGGTGATTTTGATGTACGTATGCTCCAGTCTGAGAACTACTATTCTAGAAAATGAAATGATTTAAGTATGTGTAGCAAATCTTTGAGCCCCTGTCCCAAGTCAGAGTGCCCACAGAACTCAGCCCAGCCCGTGGCCCCTCTGCAACCAACCTGATGGATTCTTAAAGGAATTTGTGCCACAGTGGAGCCCACATTAGGTGAGAAGTACTTTCCCTCTGCTGTGATGACAGAGACCTTCTGTAGTTTGCTGTCACCACCACCAAGGTAGCACCTTGGGGGTCTCCCATTTCCTCCCCACACCGAGCCCATCCTTCCTCAGGTTATCTATCCTCTCACCCACCAATCCCACCTTTCCCCACCCCATCCCACCCTTCATTTGCTATTTGAGGTAGTGAGTGCCTTATCTTTTCTATAAATTATTCATATTCAATTTTTAAAGAAGATTTCTATGTTGTTATATATCCTTTTACTATTTGGGGAAATTCAACTAAGAGTTTCTGCAGCACAGAAAGGAGGGGCGTCACCGTGCCTGGGATGAGCAGAGTCAGGTGAACGCAGGCAGTGAAGTCTTCACAGAGGCCACACTGCCCCCACAGCTGACCCTTCTCCTTACATGCACTTGCCCGCTGCATCCCAGCCGACTGCAACTGCCTCTCACAGACTCTACCCTTACACTCATTTTCTTTGTACCCTGCTCAAGACCATCACACCATGGAGGTCAGCAAATGCATCTTGATGGTCTTGTAATTAGCGGGTAATTTCCATCCTCCAAATGATGCCCCTCTGTACTTGTGGGGTTTGCCAGTCCTCCTGCCTTTCTGAAGGATGCAAGCCCCCTTACTCAAGCAGCAATATAACTGCTACTCCTGACTTTAGTCTCTGGGTTCAGACTGTTCTAGCTCAAATCTTGACTTTGCCTTTTCCTAGCTATCTGGTCTTAGACAATTTGCATAAACTTTCTGATCCTGTATCCTCATCCCCCAAATACATACAATCTGCCTCCCAAGGTTACTGAGAAAAGACCACACATACCCTCATCGTTATCTGAAATTACTGTGCTGAACTATATAAAATTGCTGATATTTGGATCATTTCATCTATAAAAATGGCATGTTCATGTGGTTCACCTTGATATCCTACCTAGGTATATGTTTGTGTATTTCCCTCTCCCCACAACAGAAGGTAAGCACTTACTTAGTGTTTTATCTTCAATATCTAAACAGTGACTAGACATGGTAAGTGCTTGCTGTTGAATGTATGAATGACACTTTAGTGCAGTGTCTGGAGCAGGGTAAGTATTCCATTCTAGTGTCATCCTCATCCTCATCATTAGAATTAGTAAAGCAGGAACACAGAATGAAATACTAGATAATATGAGCTCAAGTGAAAATTAATGCCACATCAGCACATATTTTCAATAACTTTAGTTTGTTGCATCAAACCAATTTTTGTCTTCAGTTAAAGAAAACACCCTGGATTGAATTGGTTGATATTAATAATAGCAATACCAATCAGCAATTGAAATTATTATACACAGAATTTTTTTTTTTTTTTTTTTTGAGACAGAGTCTGGCTCTGTAGCCCAGGCTGGAGCACAGTGGCCGGATCTCGGCTCACTGCAAGCTCCGCCTCCCGGGTTCACGCCATTCTCCTGCCTCAGCCTCCTGAGTAGCTGGGACTACAGGCGCCCGCCACTTTGCCCGGCTAGTTTTTTTTGTATTTTTTAGTAGAGACGGGGTTTCACTGTGTTAGCCAGGATGGTCTCCATCTCCTGACCTCGTGATCCGCCCGTCTCGGCTTCCCAAAGTGCTGGGATTACAGGCTTGAGCCACCGCGCCCGGCCTATACACAGAATTTTATCAGGAGTGAGTAGCAAAAGGAGATTCATGGTAATAACCCCGTGCAGATTTATTGAACATCTACTATGTGCCAGGTGCAACCCTAGCACTTTCAGGTCTCATTTCTATGTCTCTCAACAAGCCTTGAAGTGGGGGTGTCATCCCTATTCTCTGGATGAGGACCCCAGCCCTAGAGAGGTCAATCTCATTGGTGGAATGAGTGTCTCTGCTGAGTGTTAGTGTGGGCTAGTACCCAGGAACCCTTTCCTCACCCCCTAGAGTAGGAAGCTTACCCTACATCAACAGGCTCTGCTCCAAGTGGTCAGGAGTTTGCTGTCCAAAGACTGGACCAGGCAGCTGTTCAGAGGCACCTCAACCAAAAAATCTGATTTAGGGAGTCAGACATGGGAGCTGAGTGCTCTGACACTGCATGGCTCCAGCCAGCGCTGTTGCCTGGCAGGCCGTGACACTCTGAGCTGCATGGACAGTCCCATAAATGCTGCCATGCTCCCAGGAGTGCCTGCACCTGGTCTCTGCCACTCCAGTGGTGGCTTCTCCAGCTTTCTTGGCCCACACAGGGCAGCCTGCAGGAGCAGGGGACTGTCCTTCAATAGTGAGGGGAGGCAGTGGTGAGCAGACATCCCAGCTTCCCCAGTTCCTACACACTTCCCCAGAGGGCCCAGCGCCCACAGCGGGACCCTGCTCCAAATGGTCCTGGGGGTGGTTCTCCCCTCCCACTGGCTGTGCCCACCCCTGCCACTGCTCCCTAGGTATCCTCCCAAATAGGCTCCTTGCACCAAGTCTCAGGGGCTGCTGGGGGAATGCAACTGAAGATACCTTTGGTCTAACCAAAAAAATGGCTTGTGGGGCCCTTCCCTGCACCACAGCTGGATCAGACATTTCCACAGTGATGTCTGTTTAACCTCACAAATGAAAATAAACCTACTAGATGCATTATGTTTGAAGGACTGAACACGAAAATAGAGCAGAATGAGGCCTGGAGGAAGCAGAGCTCCAATCCTTGTGTTTCAGGGCTCTGCTGGTGTTCTAACAGCAGGGAGCCTCGAGCCTAATGGATGCAGACTGTCTCCATGGTCCTTCGCTGAGCCTGACTCAGGTTCGTACTCTTTGGCAAGCATTAGAACTGCTGCACAGAGTTGGACCAGCTAAGGGACTGTCAGGAGTGACCACCTACAGTCCAGTCACCCTGATGGGCTGGCTGGAGAACTCGGCCCAAGTCGTACATCTGCCATATTGTTGGGGGAGAAATTCACTCTGGCTTAAATGTTCCCTCCCTCCTCTGGGAAATCTCCCAGGCTGGCAGGGACTCTCTTCCATGTTTCTGGGGTAGTATCCCATGCCTGCGGTGAGTTTGTGGCCCCTTGCCCTGTGACTCTGGGCTTCTTTCCTGGGTCGTGGTCCCTGAGGACTCGTAATCCCTGAGCCCCTATTTCTAATGCATTTTTGCACACAAACGCCCATGAAGGCGACACAAGGGTAGGATATTATTCTAGCTGGTGTTAAAATCAGAGTAACAGTGCAGAAGTGAAGTGGAGGCATCCAGCCTGCTTTATTCCAAAGGCAGGATGCACATGCACACTGGCAAGCTGGTGTTTTCAAAAAGGACTCTAAACCAAGACAGCACCAACCCCTTCCTGCCAGGCTTCACCCCTCTGCAGGTGCAGGCTGAGAGAGGCTTGACCATGAAACATGCTTAGAATAAGCACATTTAGTAAGAGCCTGTAAGGCTAAAATCCAAAAGCTAGCCATTCTGCACCACCCAAATGCACAGGGATCAGGGTTAGGGGTGGGGTGGGGTGGTGGGTAATTCACATGACTGCTCTCTGTTCTAATTCCAAGATTCAACCAGCCTCAGAGAATCTACAAAAATAGATTCACTCCTTTCCCTTTCCCTGGCACGTTTAACTTAAATCAACATTAAAGGTGTTTATTTTGCAGTGAAAAAAGAATTCTGAAATATCATAATCAAGTACGTGTACCACATAAATATTTCAGTCAATGATGAGCCGAATATATCAAGGTGGTCCCATAAGACTATAATAGTGTATTTTTACTTTACCTTTTCTATGCTTAAATATGACAGATACACAAATACTTACCATTGTGTTCCAGTTGCCTACAGAATTCGGCACAGTCACATGCAGTGCAGGTTTGTAGTCTAGGAACAACAGGCTGTGCCATAGAGCCTAGGTGTGCAGTAGGTTAGAGCATCTAGCCTAAGTGCACTCTATGATGTCCGCACAATGACAAAATTGTCTAATGACGCAACTCTCAGAACCTATCCCTGGCCAGACACAGTGGCTCATGCCTGTAATCCCAGCACTTTGGGAGGCCGAGGCGAATGGATCACTTGAGCTCAGGAGGCCCAGCCTGGCCAACCCCACCCTACCAAAAAAAAAAAAAAAAAAAATACAAAAATTAGCTGGACATGGTGGCATGCACCTGTGGTCCCAGCTACTCAGGAGGCTGAGGTGGGAGGATCACTTGAGCCTGGGAGGCAGAAGTTGCAGTGAGCCAAGATTGCACTACTGCATTCAAGGCTGGACGACAGGAGTGAAACACTGTCTCAAAAAATATATATACATATACATATATATATATATATACACATACACACACACACATATATATACACACACACACACCTATCCCTGATGCATAACTGAAGTCTAATTGAAGATTAATTGAAATCTAATCTATGGGTAAGATTTCTTATCAGATCCAAGGAAACCCATGAGTTAAAGTCCACTTTGTTTTCTATACCATGTGCCAGTTGTAAAAATATCTTAGCATGGTTTATAAAATGGATTTCCAAATATGCAACTCTTCAGAGTTAAATCCCAGTATTTGTAAAAATGAGAAAGTCACCCTAACACTAACAGAATGCCCTTCCTTAGCATAGAACAGCTGCAGCCAATTCATGCCCACTTAGTAGAGTTCATGGTACCTACTCTCAAAGAAGAAATTGTTACCACAAAATCTGAACAAAAAAATATTCAGATCCCACTGCCCTGCATACGGGAATACACATCATTCAACTGGGCAGGTGTAATGGAACCTTCAAAGCATTCCTAGACTTCTGACATTCTCTGTGGTTCCAAGGAGGCCTGACCTTACCTGCCCTTCTTCCTCAATGTCCATCTTCCACTCCACACAGCTTCTCTCAGCCTAGGCCAGGTCCTGGGGATAGGAAATCCTCTACAAACAACACAAATATCTTGTTAGTAAATGCAGTCTGTCTTAATACTGCACAATATGCATTGTTTCCATCCCCAAATGAACTTGTGATTAAATGTTGATGCAACACAGAAATGTCTGAAGAGAGAGGTAGAGGGGTCGCAGAGGAAGCATGGGTGAAGGAAGTCCCTCCCTCGGGTCATGGTACCCAGCATGCAGTCTGGTTGGCCCCTCCCTTTCAGGAAGTTCAATGAGGGTGCACATCCAGGCTCATGCACACAGAATACACACATAGAGTTGGGATGGAATGCACATGGATAAGGATGCTCAGAGACATGATGGAGTGGAAGGATTGTGTGGCGAAAGTTTTTACCTTGGGCTTCTGTTTTCTGAGAGTATTTATAGAATGTTGGAAGCCAGAAGTGACCTGAGAGCTGAGTTTTGCCAAGCCTTCCAAGCGAACTCTTAGAAGAGAGGGTGGGTGGACAGAGTTGCGAAGCTGTGCTGAGGTCTTGTCTGGCCTGCTCTCCTTCAAGGTGAAGATGAAACCCACTGTGCAGAGGGCTGGCAAGCAGACCACCACCACGTATGCCAGGTTATGATTCTCACCAACATCTTCAGGTATCTCCAGGCTCCTGCTCCCTTCTTCATCTCACCAGGGCTTGTTTGCTCTTTTGTTCAGACTCAAAGCTCTACTGAATGCTTAACACTTTCATACCAAGATCACGTGGTTACTCAGCTAACTTCTAAGCAAAGTCTCTCCCATGAAACATCCAACAGAAAAATATGCAATTTCATAGCATTCAGTCCACTCATGTACTGACGGCTAATCCGCATGTTCCTTCATTTATACCTATACCTCATTGTTTTTTTAAGATAAGCAGGCAACACTCTGAACTGCAATACACACACGCTGACATCAGTGATAAATGTCTCCTCAGAACCCAGCCAATACACTGAAAAAGAACCAAAAGGAAATACCTTTCCAAAAGAAAGACATTTTCCTTTCTCAAGTTTAATTTGGCTTTCAAACTAAGAAGATTTTATGCATATTCCTGGGGAGTTTTCAAAACACCTCAATTCTGAAGTGGAGTCCTCACATTTTTGTATACAAAGTAAAACATTGGGAGTGAAGTCCAGCTGCACAGACAAAATTTTAAATTAAACAGATAAATAGGGACTAATTATCTGCTTATAAAATATTTTTTAACAAAAGTTGTGACTGGAGTGCCTTTGGAAACCAGTTTTCCTGGTGCCTGTATAATATAACCTAATTAGGACATTAGATTTCCCTATAAACTACAAACTTCCAAGAATTTCTTTAGTATATAAAGTAAACCATGGCAGTGGAGTTTAATCACAGGTATGTTTAACACTTAGTTACCATGGAGACCTTAAAAGCTCCACAGTGTGCTACATCTACAAGACATTGCTGTGTACTTCAACTGGATGCAAAGAGTTTCATTCTGAAGTTGATTTGTCAAATTGTTTCCTTTGAGTGACCTCTAGCTATTAGCTAAAGTAAGAAACATGTCATGTGCTAAAAATGATGCAAGAGACAGAAAGCATCATGGAGACAAGCAAATGTAGCTTTCAAGAAGTCTAATAAAACCCAAGACAATTCTGGCACAACTAGAATTCAACACCAAGTTTCTTAAGTACAAGAATCATGCTTCATTTGCCCCATTATGCTGCTTCACCTTCCCAAAAATCTAAATGGAATGGGATTGAAGAAAGTCATCAAAACCTCCAAACCCATCAATGTCTGTTCCAACTGCTTTTTTCTACAATGTTATTATTACTTCTACCCATTTGGGTTCTACCCCAGAGAGTCCCAGGAGTTGTATCCTCATCAACGAGCAAACTGGAATTATTCACTTGTTTCCCCACCCCACCACTACCTCAAGGAGCAGGACTTGTTCTGTGCCCCTCAAATGCCCCTCAATCATGTATGTATACACCTTTCTCCTACACTGAGAGGCCTAGCAAAGCAGGACAGCCACATTGTCCAGCGTGTTGTGTGTGCACAATCAGTAGTAGATGCTTAATAATTACATCAGGAGAACTAAAATGGCATGAAATCACCTCAGAAATCCTAGCGTCTAGAAAGGGAACCCAGTAGGAATGGTTGACAGTTCTCTCCCAATTAACTGTCATTCCTTTAAAAACAACCACCACATAGGAGAACATGACCAATTTCACACAGTTCCCATATTCCTCCAGTCACTGGCATAGTGCTCTGCCCACCATGATGCCACTGGCATGCCTTTTCATGGGTAAGATGAATAAATGACTAAGAAAACACTCAGGCTTCTCTTTTAACCACAGTGCTCTCTATTCAAAATACCACTCCATTGTCTTTGAAATTTTCATAAACCATTTTCTACAAATATGTGGAGATGGCTTTCTTCCTTCATGTAGATTACTGATATTGGTACTTTCATAACCTGTGTGTCTCAAGGCACTTAGGAAAGAGAAAAAAAAAAAAAAAAAAAAAACATTAACTCTTTGACCATGAATTTCTTCAGTGAGGAGAAAGAGGTATTATTATGGTACTTACAACAGAATTGAGGTGTGTATGTTTCTCAGCAGCTAATGACTACAACCAGTTGCTTTCTGAAGCTCAATCTTTAGACTTGGCTTGCTAATCCAAACATATACAATAGAATGATTTGAATAAAGCAAATATGAGGCATTTTTCTGAGGTCACTATTTAAATTAAGCTACTGCATAAATGCCAAAGCAACCTAAGCTCCTTGACCACAGAAATGTAGCAGTTTCACAGACTCTGTCCTAGCTTTCCAGTTCTCCGCTGGCTTGAAACTGGCATTTTTCTAAAGGTGTAAGCTCTACTAGAAGCTATACTAGAGTATTAAATTTTATTTTTAAAAAAC